>NC_060138.1:710462318-710769060 GCF_021461385.2 Schistocerca piceifrons
AGCCATGAACAGAAAAAAACATCTCGGAGGTATCAGAGGAAACGTGTGGCCGCCGCGGAGCTCTGTAAAGTAGTACGGGACTCATCATCATCATATTCACAGAAGGTCTGATCTAATGACCACGAAAGCGTTAGGAATCGTCATAGCCATGAACAGAAAAAAACATCTCGGAAGTATCAGAGGAAACGTGTGGCCGCCGCGGTGCTCTGTAAAGTAGTACGGGACTCATCATCATCATATTCACAGAAGGTCTGTTCAAATGACCACGAAAGCGTTAGGAATCGTCATAGCCATGAACAGAAAAAAACATCTCGGAGGTATCAGAGGAAACGTGTGGCCGCCGCGGAGCTCTGTAAAGTAGTACGGGACTCATCATCATCATATTCACAGAAGGTCTGTTCTAATGACCACGAAAGCGTTAGGAATCGTCATAGCCATGAACAGAAAAAAACTTCTCGGAGGTATCAGAGGATACGTGTGGCCGCCGCGGAGCTCTGTAAAGTAGTACGGGACTCAACATCATCATATTCACAGAAGGTCTGTTCTAATGACCACGAAAGCGTTACGAATTGTCGCAGCCATGAACAGAAAAAAATTTCTCGGAAGTATCAGAGGAATCGTGTGGCCGCCGCGGAGCTCTGTAAAGTAGTACGGGACTCATCATCATCATATTCACAGAAGGTCTGTTCTAATGACCACGAAAGCGTTAGGAATCGTCATAGCCATGAACAGAAAAAAACATCTCGGAGGTATCAGAGGAAACGTGTGGCCGCCGCGGTGCTCTGTAAAGTAGTATGGGACTCATCATCATCATATTCACAGAAGGTCTGATCTAATGACCACGAAAGCGTTAGGAATCGTCATAGCCATGAACAGAAAAAAACATCTCGGAGGTATCAGAGGAAACGTGTGGCCGCCGCGGAGCTCTGTAAAGTAGTACGGGACTCATCATCATCATATTCACAGAAGGTCTGTTCTAATGACCACGAAAGCGTTAGGAATCGTCATAGCCATGAACAGAAAAAAACATCTCGGAGGTATCAGAGGATACGTGTGGCCGCCGCGGAGCTCTGTAAAGTAGTATGGGACTCATCATCATCATATTCACAGAAGGTCTGATCTAATGACCACGAAAGCGTTAGGAATCGTCATAGCCATGAACAGAAAAAAACATCTCGGAAGTATCAGAGGAAACGTGTGGCCGCCGCGGTGCTCTGTAAAGTAGTACGGGACTCATCATCATCATATTCACAGAAGGTCTGTTCAAATGACCACGAAAGCGTTAGGAATCGTCATAGCCATGAACAGAAAAAAACATCTCGGAGGTATCAGAGGAAACGTGTGGCCGCCGCGGAGCTCTGTAAAGTAGTACGGGACTCATCATCATCATATTCACAGAAGGTCTGATCTAATGACCACGAAAGCGTTAGGAATCGTCATAGCCATGAACAGAAAAAAACTTCTCGGAGGTATCAGAGGAAACGTGTGGCCGCCGCGGAGCTCTGTAAAGTAGTACGGGACTCAACATCATCATATTCACAGAAGGTCTGTTCTAATGACCACGAAAGCGTTAGGAATTGTCATAGCCATGAACAGAAAAAAATTTCTCGGAAGTATCAGAGGAATCGTGTGGCCGCCGCGGTGCTCTGTAAAGTAGTACGGGACTCATCATCATCATATTCACAGAAGGTCTGTTCTAATGACCACGAAAGCGTTAGGAATCGTCAGAGCCATGAACAGAAAAAAACTTCTCGGAGGTATCAGAGGAAACGTGTGGCCGCCGCGGAGGTCTGTAAAGTAGTATGGGACTCATCATCATCATATTCACAGAAGGTCTCTTCTAATGACCACGAAAGTGTTAGGAATCGTCATAGCCATGAACAGAAAAAAACATCTCGGAGGTATCAGAGGAAACGTGTGGCCGCCGCGGAGCTCTGTAAAGTAGTACGGGACTCATCATCATCATATTCACAGAAGGTCTGTTCTAATGACCACGAAAGCGTTAGGAATCGTCATAGCCATGAACAGAAAAAAACTTCTCGGAGGTATCAGAGGAAACGTGTGGCCGCCGCGGAGCTCTGTAAAGTAGTACGGGACTCAACATCATCATATTCACAGAAGGTCTGTTCTAATGACCACGAAAGCGTTAGGAATTGTCATAGCCATGAACAGAAAAAAATTTCTCGGAAGTATCAGAGGAATCGTGTGGCCGCCGCGGTGCTCTGTAAAGTAGTACGGGACTCATCATCATCATATTCACAGAAGGTCTGTTCTAATGACCACGAAAGCGTTAGGAATCGTCAGAGCCATGAACAGAAAAAAACTTCTCGGAGGTATCAGAGGAAACGTGTGGCCGCCGCGGAGGTCTGTAAAGTAGTATGGGACTCATCATCATCATATTCACAGAAGGTCTCTTCTAATGACCACGAAAGTGTTAGGAATCGTCATAGCCATGAACAGAAAAAAACATCTCGGAGGTATCAGAGGAATCGTGTGGCCGCCGCGGAGCTCTGTAAAGTAGTACGGGACTCATCATCATCATATTCACAGAAGGTCTGTTCTAATGACCACGAAAGCGTTAGGAATCGTCATAGCCATGAACAGAAAAAAACATCTCGGAGGTATCAGAGGATACGTGTGGCCGCCGCGGAGCTCTGTAAAGTAGTATGGGACTCATCATCATCATATTCACCGAAGGTCTGATCTAATGACCACGAAAGCGTTAGGAATCGTCATAGCCATGAACAGAAAAAAACATCTCGGAAGTATCAGAGGAAACGTGTGGCCGCCGCGGTGCTCTGTAAAGTAGTACGGGACTCATCATCATCATATTCACAGAAGGTCTGTTCAAATGACCACGAAAGCGTTAGGAATCGTCATAGCCATGAACAGAAAAAAACATCTCGGAGGTATCAGAGGAAACGTGTGGCCGCCGCGGAGCTCTGTAAAGTAGTACGGGACTCATCATCATCATATTCACAGAAGGTCTGTTCTAATGACCACGAAAGCGTTAGGAATCGTCATAGCCATGAACAGAAAAAAACTTCTCGGAGGTATCAGAGGATACGTGTGGCCGCCGCGGAGCTCTGTAAAGTAGTACGGGACTCAACATCATCATATTCACAGAAGGTCTGTTCTAATGACCACGAAAGCGTTAGGAATTGTCATAGCCATGAACAGAAAAAAATTTCTCGGAAGTATCAGAGGAATCGTGTGGCCGCCGCGGAGCTCTGTAAAGTAGTACGGGACTCATCATCATCATATTCACAGAAGGTCTGTTCTAATGACCACGAAAGCGTTAGGAATCGTCATAGCCATGAACAGAAAAAAACATCTCGGAGGTATCAGAGGAAACGTGTGGCCGCCGCGGTGCTCTGTAAAGTAGTATGGGACTCATCATCATCATATTCACAGAAGGTCTGATCTAATGACCACGAAAGCGTTAGGAATCGTCATAGCCATGAACAGAAAAAAACATCTCGGAGGTATCAGAGGAAACGTGTGGCCGCCGCGGAGCTCTGTAAAGTAGTACGGGACTCATCATCATCATATTCACAGAAGGTCTGTTCTAATGACCACGAAAGCGTTAGGAATCGTCATAGCCATGAACAGAAAAAAACATCTCGGAGGTATCAGAGTATACGTGTGGCCGCCGCGGAGCTCTGTAAAGTAGTATGGGACTCATCATCATCATATTCACAGAAGGTCTGATCTAATGACCACGAAAGCGTTAGGAATCGTCATAGCCATGAACAGAAAAAAACATCTCGGAAGTATCAGAGGAAACGTGTGGCCGCCGCGGTGCTCTGTAAAGTAGTACGGGACTCATCATCATCATATTCACAGAAGGTCTGTTCAAATGACCACGAAAGCGTTAGGAATCGTCATAGCCATGAACAGAAAAAAACTTCTCGGAGGTATCAGAGGAAACGTGTGGCCGCCGCGGAGCTCTGTAAAGTAGTACGGGACTCATCATCATCATATTCACAGAAGGTCTGATCTAATGACCACGAAAGCGTTAGGAATCGTCATAGCCATGAACAGAAAAAAACTTCTCGGAGGTATCAGAGGAAACGTGTGGCCGCCGCGGAGCTCTGTAAAGTAGTACGGGACTCAACATCATCATATTCACAGAAGGTCTGTTCTAATGACCACGAAAGCGTTAGGAATTGTCATAGCCATGAACAGAAAAAAATTTCTCGGAAGTATCAGAGGAATCGTGTGGCCGCCGCGGTGCTCTGTAAAGTAGTACGGGACTCATCATCATCATATTCACAGAAGGTCTGTTCTAATGACCACGAAAGCGTTAGGAATCGTCAGAGCCATGAACAGAAAAAAACTTCTCGGAGGTATCAGAGGAAACGTGTGGCCGCCGCGGAGGTCTGTAAAGTAGTATGGGACTCATCATCATCATATTCACAGAAGGTCTCTTCTAATGACCACGAAAGTGTTAGGAATCGTCATAGCCATGAACAGAAAAAAACATCTCGGAGGTATCAGAGGAAACGTGTGGCCGCCGCGGAGCTCTGTAAAGTAGTACGGGACTCATCATCATCATATTCACAGAAGGTCTGTTCTAATGACCACGAAAGCGTTAGGAATCGTCATAGCCATGAACAGAAAAAAACATCTCGGAGGTATCAGAGGATACGTGTGGCCGCCGCGGAGCTCTGTAAAGTAGTACGGGACTCATCATCATCATATTCACAGAAGGTCTGATCTAATGACCACGAAAGCGTTAGGAATCGTCATAGCCATGAACAGAAAAAAACATCTCGGAAGTATCAGAGGAAACGTGTGGCCGCCGCGGTGCTCTGTAAAGTAGTACGGGACTCATCATCATCATATTCACAGAAGGTCTGTTCTAATGACCACGAAAGCGTTAGGAATCGTCAGAGTCATGAACAGAAAAAAACTTCTCGGAGGTATCAGAGGAAACGTGTGGCCGCCGCGGAGGTCTGTAAAGTAGTATGGGACTCATCATCATCATATTCACAGAAGGTCTCTTCTAATGACCACGAAAGTGTTAGGAATCGTCATAGCCATGAACAGAAAAAAACATCTCGGAGGTATCAGAGGAAACGTGTGGCCGCCGCGGTGCTCTGTAAAGTAGTACGGGACTCATCATCATCATATTCACAGAAGGTCTGATCTAATGACCACGAAAGCGTTAGGAATCGTCATAGCCATGAACAGAAAAAAACATCTCGGAGGTATCAGAGGAAACGTGTGGCCGCCGCGGTGCTCTGTAAAGTAGTACGGGACTCATCATCATCATATTCACAGAAGGTCTGTTCTAATGACCACGAAAGCGTTAGGAATCGTCAGAGCCATGAACAGAAAAAAACATCTCGGAGGTATCAGAGGAAACGTGTGGCCGCCGCGGAGCTCTGTAAAGTAGTACGGGACTCATCATCATCATATTCACAGAAGGTCTGATCTAATGACCACGAAAGCGTTAGGAATCGTCATAGCCATGAACAGAAAAAAACATCTCGGAGGTATCAGAGGAAACGTGTGGCCGCCGCGGTGCTCTGTAAAGTAGTATGGGACTCATCATCATCATATTCACAGAAGGTCTGATCTAATGACCACGAAAGCGTTAGGAATCGTCATAGCCATGAACAGAAAAAAACATCTCGGAGGTATCAGAGGAAACGTGTGGCCGCCGCGGAGGTCTGTATAGTAGTATGGGACTCATCATCATCATATTCACAGAAGGTCTGATCTAATGACCACGAAAGCGTTAGGAATCGTCATAGCCATGAACAGAAAAAAACTTCTCGGAGGTATCAGAGGAAACGTGTGGCCGCCGCGGAGGTCTGTAAAGTAGTATGGGACTCATCATCATCATATTCACAGAAGGTCTCTTCTAATGACCACGAAAGTGTTAGGAATCGTCATAGCCATGAACAGAAAAAAACATCTCGGAGGTATCAGAGGATACGTGTGGCCGCCGCGGAGCTCTGTAAAGTAGTATGGGACTCATCATCATCATATTCACAGAAGGTCTGATCTAATGACCACGAAAGCGTTAGGAATCGTCATAGCCACGAACAGAAAAAAACATCTCGGAGGTATCAGAGGAAACGTGTGGCTGCCGCGGAGGTCTGTATAGTAGTATGGGACTCATCATCATCATATTCACAGAAGGTCTGATCTAATGACCACGAAAGCGTTAGGAATCGTCATAGCCATGAACAGAAAAAAACTTCTCGGAGGTATCAGAGGAAACGTGTGGCCGCCGCGGAGGTCTGTAAAGTAGTATGGGACTCATCATCATCATATTCACAGAAGGTCTCTTCTAATGACCACGAAAGTGTTAGGAATCGTCATAGCCATGAACAGAAAAAAACATCTCGGAGGTATCAGAGGATACGTGTGGCCGCCGCGGAGCTCTGTAAAGTAGTACGGGACTCATCATCATCATATTCACAGAAGGTCTGATCTAATGACCACGAAAGCGTTAGGAATCGTCATAGCCATGAACAGAAAAAAACTTCTCGGAGGTATCAGAGGAAACGTGTGGCCGCCGCGGTGCTCTGTAAAGTAGTATGGGACTCATCATCATCATATTCACAGAAGGTCTGATCTAATGACCACGAAAGCGTTAGGAATCGTCATAGCCATGAACAGAAAAAAACATCTCGGAGGTATCAGAGGATACGTGTGGCCGCCGCGGAGCTCTGTAAAGTAGTACGGGACTCATCATCATCATATTCACAGAAGGTCTGATCTAATGACCACGAAAGCGTTAGGAATCGTCATAGCCATGAACAGAAAAAAACATCTCGGAGGTATCAGAGGAAACGTGTGGCCGCCGCGGTGCTCTGTAAAGTAGTATGGGACTCATCATCATCATATTCACAGAAGGTCTGATCTAATGACCACGAAAGCGTTAGGAATCGTCATAGCCATGAACAGAAAAAAACATCTCGGAGGTATCAGAGGAAACGTGTGGCCGCCGCGGAGGTCTGTATAGTAGTATGGGACTCATCATCATCATATTCACAGAAGGTCTGATCTAATGACCACGAAAGCGTTAGGAATCGTCATAGCCATGAACAGAAAAAAACTTCTCGGAGGTATCAGAGGAAACGTGTGGCCGCCGCGGAGGTCTGTAAAGTAGTATGGGACTCATCATCATCATATTCACAGAAGGTCTCTTCTAATGACCACGAAAGTGTTAGGAATCGTCATAGCCATGAACAGAAAAAAACATCTCGGAGGTATCAGAGGATACGTGTCGCCGCCGCGGAGCTCTGTAAAGTAGTATGGGACTCATCATCATCATATTCACAGAAGGTCTGATCTAATGACCACGAAAGCGTTAGGAATCGTCATAGCCATGAACAGAAAAAAACATCTCGGAGGTATCAGAGGAAACGTGTGGCCGCCGCGGAGGTCTGTATAGTAGTATGGGACTCATCATCATCATATTCACAGAAGGTCTGATCTAATGACCACGAAAGCGTTAGGAATCGTCATAGCCATGAACAGAAAAAAACTTCTCGGAGGTATCAGAGGAAACGTGTGGCCGCCGCGGAGGTCTGTAAAGTAGTATGGGACTCATCATCATCATATTCACAGAAGGTCTCTTCTAATGACCACGAAAGTGTTAGGAATCGTCATAGCCATGAACAGAAAAAAACATCTCGGAGGTATCAGAGGAAACGTGTGGCCGCCGCGGTGCTCTGTAAAGTAGTACGGGACTCATCATCATCATATTCACAGAAGGTCTGATCTAATGACCACGAAAGCGTTAGGAATCGTCATAGCCATGAACAGAAAAAAACATCTCGGAGGTATCAGAGGAAACGTGTGGCCGCCGCGGTGCTCTGTAAAGTAGTACGGGACTCATCATCATCATATTCACCGAAGGTCTGATCTAATGACCACGAAAGCGTTAGGAATCGTCATAGCCATGAACAGAAAAAAACTTCTCGGAGGTATCAGAGGAAACGTGTGGCCGCCGCGGAGGTCTGTAAAGTAGTATGGGACTCATCATCATCATATTCACAGAAGGTCTCTTCTAATGACCACGAAAGTGTTAGGAATCGTCATAGCCATGAACAGAAAAAAACATCTCGGACGTATCAGAGGAAACGTGTGGCCGCCGCGGTGCTCTGTAAAGTAGTACGGGACTCATCATCATCATATTCACAGAAGGTCTGATCTAATGACCACGAAAGCGTTAGGAATCGTCATAGCCATGAACAGAAAAAAACTTCTCGGAGGTATCAGAGGAAACGTGTGGCCGCCGCGGAGGTCTGTAAAGTAGTATGGGACTCATCATCATCATATTCACAGAAGGTCTCTTCTAATGACCACGAAAGTGTTAGGAATCGTCATAGCCATGAACAGAAAAAAACATCTCGGAGGTATCAGAGGAAACGTGTGGCCGCCGCGGAGCTCTGTAAAGTAGTACGGGACTCATCATCATCATATTCACAGAAGGTCTGATCTAATGACCACGAAAGCGTTAGGAATCGTCATAGCCATGAACAGAAAGAAACATCTCGGAGGTATCAGAGGATACGTGTGGCCGCCGCGGAGCTCTGTAAAGTAGTATGGGACTCATCATCATCATATTCACAGAAGGTCTCTTCTAATGACCACGAAAGTGTTAGGAATCGTCATAGCCATGAACAGAAAAAAACATCTCGGAGGTATCAGAGGAAACGTGTGGCCGCCGCGGTGCTCTGTAAAGTAGTACGGGACTCATCATCATCATATTCACAGAAGGTCTGATCTAATGACCACGAAAGCGTTAGGAATCGTCATAGCCATGAACAGAAAAAAACATCTCGGAGGTATCAGAGGAAACGTGTGGCCGCCGCGGTGCTCTGTAAAGTAGTACGGGACTCATCATCATCATATTCACAGAAGGTCTGTTCTAATGACCACGAAAGCGTTAGGAATCGTCAGAGCCATGAACAGAAAAAAACATCTCGGAGGTATCAGAGGAAACGTGTGGCCGCCGCGGTGCTCTGTAAAGTAGTACGGGACTCATCATCATCATATTCACAGAAGGTCTGTTCTAATGACCACGAAAGCGTTAGGAATCGTCATAGCCATGAACAGAAAAAAACATCTCGGAGGTATCAGAGGATACGTGTGGCCGCCGCGGAGCTCTGTAAAGTAGTATGGGACTCATCATCATCATATTCACAGAAGGTCTCTTCTAATGACCACGAAAGTGTTAGGAATCGTCATAGCCATGAACAGAAAAAAACATCTCGGAGGTATCAGAGGAAACGTGTGGCCGCCGCGGTGCTCTGTAAAGTAGTACGGGACTCATCATCATCATATTCACAGAAGGTCTGATCTAATGACCACGAAAGCGTTAGGAATCGTCATAGCCATGAACAGAAAAAAACATCTCGGAGGTATCAGAGGAAACGTGTGGCCGCCGCGGTGCTCTGTAAAGTAGTACGGGACTCATCATCATCATATTCACAGAAGGTCTCTTCTAATGACCACGAAAGTGTTAGGAATCGTCATAGCCATGAACAGAAAAAAACATCTCGGAGGTATCAGAGGAAACGTGTGGCCGCCGCGGAGCTCTGTAAAGTAGTACGGGACTCATCATCATCATATTCACAGAAGGTCTGATCTAATGACCACGAAAGCGTTAGGAATCGTCATAGCCATGAACAGAAAAAAACATCTCGGAGGTATCAGAGGAAACGTGTGGCCGCCGCGGTGCTCTGTAAAGTAGTACGGGACTCATCATCATCATATTCACAGAAGGTCTGTTCTAATGACCACGAAAGCGTTAGGAATCGTCAGAGCCATGAACAGAAAAAAACTTCTCGGAGGTATCAGAGGAAACGTGTGGCCGCCGCGGAGGTCTGTAAAGTAGTATGGGACTCATCATCATCATATTCACAGAAGGTCTCTTCTAATGACCACGAAAGTGTTAGGAATCGTCATAGCCATGAACAGAAAAAAACATCTCGGAGGTATCAGAGGAAACGTGTGGCCGCCGCGGAGCTCTGTAAAGTAGTACGGGACTCATCATCATCATATTCACAGAAGGTCTGATCTAATGACCACGAAAGCGTTAGGAATCGTCATAGCCATGAACAGAAAAAAACATCTCGGAGGTATCAGAGGATACGTGTGGCCGCCGCGGAGCTCTGTAAAGTAGTACGGGACTCATCATCATCATATTCACAGAAGGTCTGTTCTAATGACCACGAAAGCGTTAGGAATCGTCATAGCCATGAACAGAAAAAAACATCTCGGAGGTATCAGAGGAAACGTGTGGCCGCCGCGGAGCTCTGTAAAGTAGTACGGGACTCATCATCATCATATTCACAGAAGGTCTGATCTAATGACCACGAAAGCGTTAGGAATCGTCATAGCCATGAACAGAAAAAAACATCTCGGAGGTATCAGAGGAAACGTGTGGCCGCCGCGGAGCTCTGTAAAGTAGTATGGGACTCATCATCATCATATTCACAGAAGGTCTCTTCTAATGACCACGAAAGCGTTAGGAATCGTCATAGCCATGAACAGAAAAAAACATCTCGGAGGTATCAGAGGAAACGTGTGGCCGCCGCGGAGCTCTGTAAAGTAGTATGGGACTCATCATCATCATATTCACAGAAGGTCTCTTCTAATGACCACGAAAGTGTTAGGAATCGTCATAGCCATGAACAGAAAAAAACATCTCGGAGGTATCAGAGGAAACGTGTGGCCGCCGCGGAGCTCTGTAAAGTAGTACGGGACTCATCATCATCATATTCACAGAAGGTCTGATCTAATGACCACGAAAGCGTTAGGAATCGTCAGAGCCATGAACAGAAAAAACTTCTCGGAGGTATCAGAGGAAACGTGTGGCCGCCGCGGAGGTCTGTAAAGTAGTATGGGACTCATCATCATCATATTCACAGAAGGTCTCTTCTAATGACCACGAAAGTGTTAGGAATCGTCATAGCCATGAACAGAAAAAAACATCTCAGAGGTATCAGAGGAAACGTGTGGCCGCCGCGGAGCTCTGTAAAGTAGTACGGGACTCATCATCATCATATTCACAGAAGGTCTGATCTAATGACCACGAAAGCGTTAGGAATCGTCATAGCCATGAACAGAAAAAAACATCTCGGAGGTATCAGAGGAAACGTGTGGCCGCCGCGGAGCTCTGTAAAGTAGTATGGGACTCATCATCATCATATTCACAGAAGGTCTGATCTAATGACCACGAAAGCGTTAGGAATCGTCATAGCCATGAACAGAAAAAAACATCTCGGAGGTATCAGAGGAAACGTGTGGCCGCCGCGGAGCTCTGTAAAGTAGTATGGGACTCATCATCATCATATTCACAGAAGGTCTCTTCTAATGACCACGAAAGTGTTAGGAATCGTCATAGCCATGAACAGAAAAAAACATCTCGGAGGTATCAGAGGAAACGTGTGGCCGCCGCGGAGCTCTGTAAAGTAGTACGGGACTCATCATCATCATATTCACAGAAGGTCTGATCTAATGACCACGAAAGCGTTAGGAATCGTCATAGCCATGAACAGAAAAAAACATCTCGGAGGTATCAGAGGAAACGTGTGGCCGCCGCGGAGCTCTGTAAAGTAGTATGGGACTCATCATCATCATATTCACAGAAGGTCTCTTCTAATGACCACGAAAGTGTTAGGAATCGTCATAGCCATGAACAGAAAAAAACATCTCGGAGGTATCAGAGGAAACGTGTGGCCGCCGCGGAGCTCTGTAAAGTAGTACGGGACTCATCATCATCATATTCACAGAAGGTCTGATCTAATGACCACGAAAGCGTTAGGAATCGTCATAGCCATGAACAGAAAAAAACATCTCGGAGGTATCAGAGGAAACGTGTGGCCGCCGCGGAGCTCTGTAAAGTAGTATGGGACTCATCATCATCATATTCACAGAAGGTCTCTTCTAATGACCACGAAAGTGTTAGGAATCGTCATAGCCATGAACAGAAAAAAACATCTCGGAGGTATCAGAGGAAACGTGTGGCCGCCGCGGAGCTCTGTAAAGTAGTACGGGACTCATCATCATCATATTCACAGAAGGTCTGATCTAATGACCACGAAAGCGTTAGGAATCGTCAGAGCCATGAACAGAAAAAACTTCTCGGAGGTATCAGAGGAAACGTGTGGCCGCCGCGGACGTCTGTAAAGTAGTATGGGACTCATCATCATCATATTCACAGAAGGTCTCTTCTAATGACCACGAAAGTGTTAGGAATCGTCATAGCCATGAACAGAAAAAAACATCTCAGAGGTATCAGAGGAAACGTGTGGCCGCCGCGGAGCTCTGTAAAGTAGTACGGGACTCATCATCATCATATTCACAGAAGGTCTGATCTAATGACCACGAAAGCGTTAGGAATCGTCATAGCCATGAACAGAAAAAAACATCTCGGAGGTATCAGAGGAAACGTGTGGCCGCCGCGGAGCTCTGTAAAGTAGTATGGGACTCATCATCATCATATTCACAGAAGGTCTGATCTAATGACCACGAAAGCATTAGGAATCGTCATAGCCATGAACAGAAAAAAACATCTCGGAGGTATCAGAGGATACGTGTGGCCGCCGCGGAGCTCTGTAAAGTAGTACGGGACTCATCATCATCATATTCACAGAAGGTCTGATCTAATGACCACGAAAGCGTTAGGAATCGTCATAGCCATGAACAGAAAAAAACATCTCGGAAGTATCAGAGGAAACGTGTGGCCGCCGCGGTGCTCTGTAAAGTAGTACGGGACTCATCATCATCATATTCACAGAAGGTCTGTTCTAATGACCACGAAAGCGTTAGGAATCGTCATAGCCATGAACAGAAAAAAACATCTCAGAGGTATCAGAGGATACGTGTGGCCGCCGCGGAGCTCAGTAAAGTAGTACGGGACTCATCATCATCATATTCACAGAAGGTCTGATCTAATGACCACGAAAGCGTTAGGAATCGTCATAGCCATGAACAGAAAAAAACATCTCGGAAGTATTAGAGGAAACGTGTGGCCGCCGCGGTGCTCTGTAAAGTAGTACGGGACTCATCATCATCATATTCACAGAAGGTCTGTTCTAATGACCACGAAAGCGTTAGGAATCGTCATAGCCATGAACAGAAAAAAACATCTCGGAGGTATCAGAGGAAACGTGTGGCCGCCGCGGAGCTCTGTAAAGTAGTACGGGACTCATCATCATCATATTCACAGAAGGTCTGATCTAATGACCACGAAAGCGTTAGGAATCGTCATAGCCATGAACAGAAAAAAACATCTCGGAGGTATCAGAGGATACGTGTGGCCGCCGCGGAGCTCTGTAAAGTAGTACGGGACTCATCATCATCATATTCACAGAAGGTCTGATCTAATGACCACGAAAGCGTTAGGAATCGTCATAGCCATGAACAGAAAAAAACATCTCGGAAGTATCAGAGGAAACGTGTGGCCGCCGCGGTGCTCTGTAAAGTAGTACGGGACTCATCATCATCATATTCACAGAAGGTCTGTTCTAATGACCACGAAAGCGTTAGGAATCGTCATAGCCATGAACAGAAAAAAACATCTCGGAGGTATCAGAGGATACGTGTGGCCGCCGCGGAGCTCAGTAAAGTAGTACGGGACTCATCATCATCATATTCACAGAAGGTCTGATCTAATGACCACGAAAGCGTTAGGAATCGTCATAGCCATGAACAGAAAAAAACATCTCGGAAGTATTAGAGGAAACGTGTGGCCGCCGCGGTGCTCTGTAAAGTAGTACGGGACTCATCATCATCATATTCACAGAAGGTCTGTTCTAATGACCACGAAAGCGTTAGGAATCGTCATAGCCATGAACAGAAAAAAACATCTCGGAGGTATCAGAGGATACGTGTGGCCGCCGCGGAGCTCTGTAAAGTAGTACGGGACTCATCATCATCATATTCACAGAAGGTCTGTTCTAATGACCACGAAAGCGTTAGGAATCGTCATAGCCATGAACAGAAAAAAACATCTCGGAAGTATCAGAGGAAACGTGTGGCCGCCGCGGTGCTCTGTAAAGTAGTACGGGACTCATCATCATCATATTCACAGAAGGTCTGTTCTAATGACCACGAAAGCGTTAGGAATCGTCATAGCCATGAACAGAAAAAAACTTCTCGGAGGTATCAGAGGAAACGTGTGGCCGCCGCGGAGCTCTGTAAAGTAGTACGGGACTCATCATCATCATATTCACAGAAGGTCTGTTCTAATGACCACGAAAGCGTTAGGAATCGTCATAGCCATGAACAGAAAAAAACTTCTCGGAGGTATCAGAGGAAACGTGTGGCCGCCGCGGAGCTCTGTAAAGTAGTACGGGACTCAACATCATCATATTCACAGAAGGTCTGTTCTAATGACCACGAAAGCGTTAGGAATCGTCATAGCCATGAACAGAAAAAAACATCTCGGAGGTATCAGAGGAAACGTGTGGCCGCCGCGGAGCTCTGTAAAGTAGTATGGGGCTCATCATCGTCATATTCACAGAAGGTCTGTTCTAATGACCACGAAAGCGTTAGGAATTGTCATAGCCATGAACAGAAAAAAATTTCTCGGAAGTATCAGAGGAAACGTGTGGCTGCCGCGGAGCTCTGTAAAGTAGTATGGGACTCATCATCATCATATTCACAGAAGGTCTGTTCTAATGACCACGAAAGCGTTAGGAATTGTCATAGCCATGAACAGAAAAAAATTTCTCGGAAGTATCAGAGGAAACGTGTGGCTGCCGCGGAGCTCTGTAAAGTAGTATGGGACTCATCATCATCATATTCACAGAAGGTCTGTTCTAATGACCACGAAAGCGATAGGAATTGTCATAGCCATGAACAGAAAAAAACATCTCGGAGGTATCAGAGGATACGTGTGGCCGCCGCGGAGCTCTGTAAAGTAGTATGGGGCTCATCATCATCATATCCACAGAAGGTCTGTTCTAATGACCACGAAAGCGTTAGGAATTGTCATAGCCATGAACAGAAAAAAATTTCTCGGAAGTATCAGAGGAAACGTGTGGCTGCCGCGGAGCTCTGTAAAGTAGTATGGGACTCATCATCATCATATTCACAGAAGGTCTGTTCTAATGACCACGAAAGCGTTAGGAATTGTCATAGCCATGAACAGAAAAAAACATCTCGGAGGTATCAGAGGATACGTGTGGCCGCCGCGGAGCTCTGTAAAGTAGTATGGGGCTCATCATCATCATATTCACAGAAGGTCTGTTCTAATGACCACGAAAGCGTTAGGAATTGTCATAGCCATGAACAGAAAAAAATTTCTCGGAAGTATCAGAGGAAACGTGTGGCTGCCGCGGAGCTCTGTAAAGTAGTATGGGACTCATCATCATCATATTCACAGAAGGTCTGTTCTAATGACCACGAAAGCGTTAGGAATTGTCATAGCCATGAACAGAAAAAAACATCTCGGAGGTATCAGAGGATACGTGTGGCCGCCGCGGAGCTCTGTAAAGTAGTACGGGACTCATCATCATCATATTCACAGAAGGTCTGTTCTAATGACCACGAAAGCGTTAGGAATTGTCATAGCCATGAACAGAAAAAAACATCTCGGAGGTATCAGAGGATACGTGTGGCCGCCGCGGAGCTCTGTAAAGTAGTACGGGACTCATCATCATCATATTCACAGAAGGTCTGTTCTAATGACCACGAAAGCGTTAGGAATTGTCATAGCCATGAACAGAAAAAAACATCTCGGAGGTATCAGAGGATATGTGTGGCCGCCGCGGAGCTCTGTAAAGTAGTATGGGGCTCATCATCATCATATTCACAGAAGGTCTGTTCTAATGACCACGAAAGCGTTAGGAATCGTCATAGCCATGAACAGAAAAAAACATCTCGGAGTTATCAGAGGAAACGTGTGGCCGCCGCGGAGCTCTGTAAAGTAGTATGGGGCTCATCATCATCATATTCACAGAAGGTCTGTTCTAATGACCACGAAAGCGTTAGGAATTGTCATAGCCATGAACAGAAAAAAATTTCTCGGAAGTATCAGAGGAAACGTGTGGCTGCCGCGGAGCTCTGTAAAGTAGTATGGGACTCATCATCATCATATTCACAGAAGGTCTGTTCTAATGACCACGAAAGCGTTAGGAATTGTCATAGCCATGAACAGAAAAAAACATCTCGGAGGTATCAGAGGATACGTGTGGCCGCCGCGGAGCTCTGTAAAGTAGTATGGGGCTCATCATCATCATATTCACAGAAGGTCTGTTCTAATGACCACGAAAGCGTTAGGAATTGTCATAGCCATGAACAGAAAAATACATCTCGGAGGTATCAGAGGAAACGTGTGGCCGCCGCGGAGCTCTGTAAAGTAGTATGGGGCTCATCATCATCATATTCACAGAAGGTCTGTTCTAATGACCACGAAAGCGTTAGGAATTGTCATAGCCATGAACAGAAAAAAACATCTCGGAGGTATCAGAGGATACGTGTGGCCGCCGCGGAGCTCTGTAAAGTAGTACGGGACTCATCATCATCATATTCACAGAAGGTCTGTTCTAATGACCATGAAAGCGTTAGGAATTGTCATAGCCATGAACAGAAAAAAACATCTCGGAGGTATCAGAGGATACGTGTGGCCGCCGCGGAGCTCTGTAAAGTAGTATGGGGCTCATCATCATCATATTCACAGAAGGTCTGTTCTAATGACCACGAAGGCGTTAGGAATCGTCATAGCCATGAACAGAAAAAAACATCTCGGAGGTATCAGAGGATACGTGTGGCCGCCGCGGAGCTCTGTAAAGTAGTACGGGGCTCATCATCATCATATTCACAGAAGGTCTGTTCTAATGACCACGAAAGCGTTAGGAATTGTCATAGCCATGAACAGAAAAAAACATCTCGGAGGTATCAGAGGAAACGTGTGGCCGCCGCGGAGCTCTGTAAAGTAGTATGGGACTCATCATCATCATATTCACAGGAGGTCTGTTCTAATGACCACGAAAGCGTTAGGAATCGTCATAGCCATGAACAGAAAAAAACATCTCGGAGGTATCAGAGGATACGTGTGGCCGCCGCGGAGCTCTGTAAAGTAGTATGGGACTCATCATCATCATATTCACAGAAGGTCTGTTCTAATGACCACGAAAGCGTTAGGAATTGTCATAGCCATGAACAGAAAAAAACATCTCGGAGGTATCAGAGGAAACGTGTGGCCGCCGCGGAGCTCTGTAAAGTAGTATGGGACTCATCATCATCATATTCACAGAAGGTCTGTTCTAATGACCACGAAAGCGTTAGGAATCGTCATAGCCATGAACAGAAAAAAACATCTCGGAGGTATCAGAGGATACGTGTGGCCGCCGCGGAGCTCTGTAAAGTAGTACGGGACTCATCATCATCATATTCACAGAAGGTCTGTTCTAATGACCACGAAAGCGTTAGGAATTGTCATAGCCATGAACAGAAAAAAACATCTCGGAGGTATCATAGGAAACGTGTGGCCGCCGCGGAGCTCTGTAAAGTAGTATGGGACTCATCATCATCATATTCACAGAAGGTCTGTTCTAATGACCACGAAAGCGTTAGGAATCGTCATAGCCATGAACAGAAAAAAACATCTCGGAGGTATCAGAGGATACGTGTGGCCGCCGCGGAGCTCTGTAAAGTAGTACGGGACTCATCATCATCATATTCACAGAAGGTCTGTTCTAATGACCACGAAAGCGTTAGGAATTGTCATAGCCATGAACAGAAAAAAACATCTCGGAGGTATCAGAGGATACGTGTGGCCGCCGCGGAGCTCTGTAAAGTAGTATGGGGCTCATCATCATCATATTCACAGAAGGTCTGTTCTAATGACCACGAAAGCGTTAGGAATCGTCATAGCCATGAACAGAAAAAAACATCTCGGAGGTATCAGAGGATACGTGTGGCCACCGCGGAGCTCTGTAAAGTAGTATGGGACTCATCATCATCATATTCACAGAAGGTCTGTTCTAATGACCACGAAAGCGTTAGGAATTGTCATAGCCATGAACAGAAAAAAACATCTCGGAGGTATCAGAGGATACGTGTGGCCGCCGCGGAGCTCTGTAAAGTAGTACGGGACTCATCATCATCATATTCACAGAAGGTCTGTTCTAATGACCACGAAAGCGTTAGGAATTGTCATAGCCATGAACAGAAAAAAACATCTCGGAGGTATCAGAGGATACGTGTGGCCGCCGCGGAGCTCTGTAAAGTAGTATGGGGCTCATCATCATCATATTCACAGAAGGTCTGTTCTAATGACCACGAAAGCGTTAGGATTCGTCATAGCCATGAACAGAAAAAAACATCTCGGAGGTATCAGAGGATACGTGTGGCCGCCGCGGAGCTCTGTAAAGTAGTACGGGACTCATCATCATCATATTCACAGAAGGTCTGTTCTAATGACCACGAAAGCGTTAGGAATTGTCATAGCCATGAACAGAAAAAAACATCTCGGAGGTATCAGAGGATACGTGTGGCCGCCGCGGAGCTCTGTAAAGTAGTATGGGGCTCATCATCATCATATTCACAGAAGGTCTGTTCTAATGACCACGAAAGCGTTAGGAATCGTCATAGCCATGAACAGAAAAAAACATCTCGGAGGTATCAGAGGAAACGTGTGGCCGCCGCGGAGCTCTGTAAAGTAGTATGGGGCTCATCATCATCATATTCACAGAAGGTCTGTTCTAATGACCACGAAAGCGTTAGGAATTGTCATAGCCATGAAAAGAAAAAAATTTCTCGGAAGTATCAGAGGAAACGTGTGGCTGCCGCGGAGCTCTGCAAAGTAGTATGGGACTCAACATCATCATATTCACAGAAGGTCTGTTCTAATGACCACGAAAGCGTTAGGAATCGTCATAGCCATGAACAGAAAAAAACATCTCGGAGGTATCAGAGGAAACGTGTGGCCGCCGCGGAGGTCTGTAAAGTAGTATGGGACTCATCATCATCATATTCACAGAAGGTCTCTTCTAATGACCACGAAAGTGTTAGGAATCGTCATAGCCATGAACAGAAAAAAACATCTCGGAGGTATCAGAGGAAACGTGTGGCCGCCGCGGAGCTCTGTAAAGTAGTACGGGACTCATCATCATCATATTCACAGAAGGTCTGTTCTAATGACCATGAAAGCGTTAGGAATTGTCATAGCCATGAACAGAAAAAAACATCTCGGAGGTATCAGAGGAAACGTGTGGCCGCCGCGGAGGTCTGTAAAGTAGTATGGGACTCATCATCATCATATTCACAGAAGGTCTCTTCTAATGACCACGAAAGTGTTAGGAATCGTCATAGCCATGAACAGAAAAAAACATCTCGGAGGTATCAGAGGATACGTGTGGCCGCCGCGGAGCTCTGTAAAGTAGTACGGGACTCATCATCATCATATTCACAGAAGGTCTGTTCTAATGACCACGAAAGCGTTAGGAATTGTCATAGCCATGAACAGAAAAAAACATCTCGGAGGTATCAGAGGATACGTGTGGCCGCCGCGGAGCTCTGTAAAGTAGTATGGGGCTCATCATCATCATATTCACAGAAGGTCTGTTCTAATGACCACGAAAGCGTTAGGAATCGTCATAGCCATGAACAGAAAAAAACATCTCGGAGGTATCAGAGGAAACGTGTGGCCGCCGCGGAGCTCTGTAAAGTAGTATGGGGCTCATCATCATCATATTCACAGAAGGTCTGTTCTAATGACCACGAAAGCGTTAGGAATCGTCATAGCCATGAACAGAAAAAAACATCTCGGAGGTATCAGAGGAAACGTGTGGCCGCCGCGGAGGTCTGTAAAGTAGTATGGGACTCATCATCATCATATTCACAGAAGGTCTCTTCTAATGACCACGAAAGTGTTAGGAATCGTCATAGCCATGAACAGAAAAAAACATCTCGGAGGTATCAGAGGATACGTGTGGCCGCCGCGGAGCTCTGTAAAGTAGTACGGGGCTCATCATCATCATAATCACAGAAGGTCTGTTCTAATGACCACGAAAGCGTTAGGAATCGTCATAGCCATGAACAGAAAAAAACATCTCGGAGGTATCAGAGGAAACGTGTGGCCGCCGCGGAGCTCTGTAAAGTAGTATGGGGCTCATCATCATCATATTCACAGAAGGTCTGTTCTAATGACCACGAAAGCGTTAGGAATCGTCATAGCCATGAACAGAAAAAAACATCTCGGAGGTATCAGAGGAAACGTGTGGCCGCCGCGGAGCTCTGTAAAGTAGTATGGGGCTCATCATCATCATATTCACAGAAGGTCTGTTCTAATGACCACGAAAGCGTTAGGAATCGTCATAGCCATGAACAGAAAAAAACATCTCGGAGGTATCAGAGGAAACGTGTGGCCGCCGCGGAGCTCTGTAAAGTAGTATGGGGCTCATCATCATCATATTCACAGAAGGTCTGTTCTAATGACCACGAAAGCGTTAGGAATCGTCATAGCCATGAACAGAAAAAAACATCTCGGAGGTATCAGAGGAAACGTGTGGCCGCCGCGGAGCTCTGTAAAGTAGTATGGGGCTCATCATCATCATATTCACAGAAGGTCTGTTCTAATGACCACGAAAGCGTTAGGAATCGTCATAGCCATGAACAGAAAAAAACATCTCGGAGGTATCAGAGGAAACGTGTGGCCGCCGCGGAGCTCTGTAAAGTAGTATGGGGCTCATCATCATCATATTCACAGAAGGTCTGTTCTAATGACCACGAAAGCGTTAGGAATCGTCATAGCCATGAACAGAAAAAAACATCTCGGAGGTATCAGAGGAAACGTGTGGCCGCCGCGGAGCTCTGTAAAGTAGTATGGGGCTCATCATCATCATATTCACAGAAGGTCTGTTCTAATGACCACGAAAGCGTTAGGAATCGTCATAGCCATGAACAGAAAAAAACATCTCGGAGGTATCAGAGGAAACGTGTGGCCGCCGCGGAGCTCTGTAAAGTAGTATGGGGCTCATCATCATCATATTCACAGAAGGTCTGTTCTAATGACCACGAAAGCGTTAGGAATCGTCATAGCCATGAACAGAAAAAAACATCTCGGAGGTATCAGAGGAAACGTGTGGCCGCCGCGGAGCTCTGTAAAGTAGTATGGGGCTCATCATCATCATATTCACAGAAGGTCTGTTCTAATGACCACGAAAGCGTTAGGAATTGTCATAGCCATGAACAGAAAAAAATTTCTCGGAAGTATCAGAGGAAACGTGTGGCTGCCGCGGAGCTCTGTAAAGTAGTATGGGACTCATCATCATCATATTCACAGAAGGTCTGTTCTAATGACCACGAAAGCGTTAGGAATTGTCATAGCCATGAACAGAAAAAAACATCTCGGAGGTATCAGAGGAAACATGTGGCCGCCGCGGAGGTCTGTAAAGTAGTACGGGACTCATCATCATCATATTCACAGAAGGTCTGTTCTAATGACCACGAAAGCGTTAGGAATCGTCATAGCCATGAACAGAAAAAAACATCTCGGAGGTATCAGAGGAAACGTGTGGTCGCCGCGGAGCTCTGTAAAGTAGTATGGGGCTCATCATCATCATATTCACAGAAGGTCTGTTCTAATGACCACGAAAGTGTTAGGAATCGTCATAGCCATGAACAGAAAAAAACATCTCGGAGGTATCAGAGGAAACGTGTGGCCGCCGCAGAGCTCTGTAAAGTAGTACGGGACTCATCATCATCATATTCACAGAAGGTCTGTTCTAATGACCACGAAAGCGTTAGGAATCGTCATAGCCATGAACAGAAAAAAACATCTCGGAGGTATCAGAGGATACGTGTGGCCGCCGCGGAGCTCTGTAAAGTAGTACGGGGCTCATCATCATCATATTCACAGAAGGTCTGTTCTAATGACCACGAAAGCGTTAGGAATCGTCATAGCCATGAACAGAAAAAAACATCTCGGAGGTATCAGAGGATACGTGTGGCCGCCGCGGAGCTCTGTAAAGTAGTACGGGGCTCATCATCATCATATTCACAGAAGGTCTGTTCCAATGACCACGAAAGCGTTAGGAATCGTCATAGCCATGAACAGAAAAAGACATCTCGGAGGTATCAGAGGAAACGTGTGGCCGCCGCGGAGGTCTGTAAAGTAGTATGGGACTCATCATCATCATATTCACAGAAGGTCTGTTCTAATGACCACGAAAGCGTTAGGAATTGTCATAGCCATGAACAGAAAAAAATTTCTCGGAAGTATCAGAGGAAACGTGTGGCTGCCGCGGAGCTCTGTAAAGTAGTACGGGACTCATCATCATCATATTCACAGAAGGTCTGTTCTAATGACCAGGAAAGCGTTAGGAATCGTCATAGCCATGAACAGAAAAAAACATCTCGGAGGTATCAGAGGATACGTGTGGCCGCCGCGGAGCTCTGTAAAGTAGTACGGGGCTCATCATCATCATATTCACAGAAGGTCTGTTCTAATGACCACGAAAGCGTTAGGAATCGTCATAGCCATGAACAGAAAAAAACATCTCGGAGGTATCAGAGGAAACGTGTGGCCGCCGCGGAGCTCTGTAAAGTAGTATGGGGCTCATCATCATCATATTCACAGAAGGTCTGTTCTAATGACCACGAAAGTGTTAGGAATCGTCATAGCCATGAACAGAAAAAAACATCTCGGAGGTATCAGAGGAAACGTGTGGCCGCCGCGGAGCTCTGTAAAGTAGTACGGGACTCATCATCATCATATTCACAGAAGGTCTGATCTAATGACCACGAAAGCGTTAGGAATCGTCATAGCCATGAACAGAAAAAAACATCTCGGAGGTATCAGAGGAAACATGTGGCCGCCGCGGAGCTCTGTAAAGTAGTACGGGACTCATCATCATCATATTCACAGAAGGTCCGTTCTAATGACCACGAAAGCGTTAGGAATCGTCATAGCCATGAACAGAAAAAAACATCTCGGAGGTATCAGAGGAAACGTGTGGCCGCCGCGGAGCTCTGTAAAGTAGTACGGGACTCATCATCATCATATTCACAGAAGGTCTGTTCTAATGACCACGAAAGCGTTAGGAATCGTCATAGCCATGAACAGAAAAAAACATCTCGGAGGTATCAGAGGAAACGTGTGGCCGCCGCGGAGCTCTGTAAAGTAGTACGGGACTCATCATCATCATATTCACAGAAGGTCTGTTCTAATGACCACGAAAGCGTTAGGAATCGTCATAGCCATGAACAGAAAAAAACTTCTCGGAGGTATCAGAGGAAACATGTGGCCGCCGCGGAGCTCTGTAAAGTAGTATGGGACTCATCATCATCATATTCACAGAAGGTCTGTTCTAATGACCACGAAAGCGTTCGGAATCGTCATAGCCATGAACAGAAAAATACATCTCGGAGGTATCAGAGGAAACGTGTGGCTGCCGCGGAGCTCTGTAAAGTAGTACGGGACTCATCAACATCATATTCACAGAAGGTCTGTTCTAATGACCACGAAAGCGTTAGGAATCGTCATAGCCATGAACAGAAAAAAACATCTCGGAGGTATCAGAGGAAACGTGTGGCCGCCGCGGAGCTCTGTAAAGTAGTACGGGACTCATCATCATCATATTCACAGAAGGTCTGTTCTAATGACCACGAAAGCGTTCGGAATCGTCATAGCCATGAACAGAAAAAAACTTCTCGGAGGTATCAGAGGAAACGTGTGGCCGCCGCGGAGCTCTGTAAAGTAGTACGGGACTAATCATCATCATATTCACAGAAGGTCTGTTCTAATGACCACGAAAGCGTTAGGAATCGTCATAGCCATGAACAGAAAAAAACTTCTCGGAGGTATCAGAGGAAACGTGTGGCTGCCGCGGAGCTCTGTAAAGTAGTACGGGACTCATCATCATCATATTCACAGAAGGTCTGTTCTAATGACCACGAAAGCGTTAGGAATCGTCATAGCCATGAACAGAAAAATACATCTCGGAGGTATCAGAGGAAACGTGTGGCTGCCGCGGAGCTCTGTAAAGTAGTACGGGACTCATCATCATCATATTCACAGAAGGTCTGTTCTAATGACCACGAAAGCGTTAGGAATCGTCATAGCCATGAACAGAAAAAAACATCTCGGAGGTATCAGAGGAAACGTGTGGCCGCCGCGGAGCTCTGTAAAGTAGTACGGGACTAATCATCATCATATTCACAGAAGGTCTGTTCTAATGACCACGAAAGCGTTAGGAATCGTCATAGCCATGAACAGAAAAATACATCTCGGAGGTATCAGAGGAAACGTGTGGCTGCCGCGGAGCTCTGTAAAGTAGAACGGGACTCATCATCATCATATTCACAGAAGTTCTGTTCTAATGACCACGAAAGCGTTAGGAATCGTCATAGCCATGAACAGAAAAAAACATCTCGGAGGTATCAGTCGAAACGTGTGGCCGCCGCGGAGCTCTGTAAAGTAGTACGGGACTCATCATCATCATATTCACAGAAGGTCTGTTCTAATGACCACGAAAGCGTTAGGAATCGTCATAGCCATGAACAGAAAAAAACTTCTCGGAGGTATCAGAGGAAACGTGTGGCCGGCGCGGAGCTCTGTAAAGTAGTACGGGACTAATCATCATCATATTCACAGAAGGTCTGTTCTAATGACCACGAAAGCGTTAGGAATCGTCATAGCCATGAACAGAAAAAAACATCTCGGAGGTATCAGAGGAAACGCGTGGCCGCCGCGGAGCTCTGTAAAGTAGTACGGGACTCATCATCATCATATTCACAGAAGGTCTGTTCTAATGACCACGAAAGCGTTAGGAATCGTCATAGCCATGAACAGAAAAATACATCTCGGAGGTATCAGAGGAAACGTGTGGCTGCCGCGGAGCTCTGTAAAGTAGTACGGGACTCATCATCATCATATTCACAGAAGGTCTGTTCTAATGACCACGAAAGCGTTAGGAATCGTCATAGCCATGAACAGAAAAAAACATCTCGGAGGTATCAGAGGAAACGTGTGGCCGCCGCGGAGCTCTGTAAAGTAGTACGGGACTCATCATCATCATATTCACAGAAGGTCTGTTCTAATGACCACGAAAGCGTTAGGAATCGTCATAGCCATGAACAGAAAAATACATCTCGGAGGTATCAGAGGAAACGTGTGGCTGCCGCGGAGCTCTGTAAAGTAGAACGGGACTCATCATCATCATATTCACAGAAGGTCTGTTCTAATGACCACGAAAGCGTTAGGAATCGTCATAGCCATGAACAGAAAAAAACATCTCGGAGGTATCAGTCGAAACGTGTGGCCGCCGCGGAGCTCTGTAAAGTAGTACGGGACTCATCATCATCATATTCACAGAAGGTCTGTTCTAATGACCACGAAAGCGTTAGGAATCGTCATAGCCATGAACAGAAAAAAACTTCTCGGAGGTATCAGAGGAAACGTGTGGCCGG
Source organism: Schistocerca piceifrons (assembly GCF_021461385.2). Taxonomy (NCBI): domain Eukaryota; kingdom Metazoa; phylum Arthropoda; class Insecta; order Orthoptera; family Acrididae; genus Schistocerca; species Schistocerca piceifrons. Next base: position 710,487,714 of record NC_060138.1, read on the forward strand.
CGCGGAGCTCTGTAAAGTAGTACGGGACTAATCATCATCATATTCACAGAAGGTCTGTTCTAATGACCACGAAAGCGTTAGGAATCGTCATAGCCATGAACAGAAAAAAACATCTCGGAGGTATCAGAGGAAACGCGTGGCCGCCGCGGAGCTCTGTAAAGTAGTACGGGACTCATTATCATCATATTCACAGAAGGTCTGTTCTAATGACCACGAAAGCGTTAGGAATCGTCATAGCCATGAACAGAAAAAAACTTCTCGGAGGTATCAGAGGAAACGTGTGGCCGCCGCGGAGCTCTGTAAAGTAGTACGGGACTCATCATCATCATATTCACAGAAGGTCTGTTCTAGTGACCACGAAAGCGTTAGGAATCGTCATAGCCATGAACAGAAAAAAACTTCTCGGAGGTATCAGAGGAAACGTGTGGCCGCCGCGGAGCTCTGTAAAGTAGTACGGGACTCATCATCATCATATTCACAGAAGGTCTGTTCTAATGACCACGAAAGCGTTAGGAATCGTCATAGCCATGAACAGAAAAAAACATCTCGGAGGTATCAGAGGAAACGTGTGGCCGCCGCGGAGCTCTGTAAAGTAGTACGGGACTCATCATCATCATATTCACAGAAGGTCTGTTCTAATGACCATGAAAGCGTTAGGAATCGTCACAGCCATGAACAGAAAAAAACTTCTTGGAGGTATCAGAGGAAACGTGTGGCCGCCGCGGAGCTCTGTAAAGTAGTACGGGACTCATCATCATCATATTCACAGAAGGTCTGTTCTAATGACCACGAAAGCGTTAGGAATCGTCATAGCCATGAACAGAAAAAAACATCTCGGAGGTATCAGAGGAAACGTGTGGCCGCCGCGGAGCTCTGTAAAGTAGTACGGGACTCATCATCATCATATTCACAGAAGGTCTGTTCTAGTGACCACGAAAGCGTTAGGAATCGTCATAGCCATGAACAGAAAAAAACTTCTCGGAGGTATCAGAGGAAACGTGTGGCCGCCGCGGAGCTCTGTAAAGTAGTACGGGACTCATCATCATCATATTCACAGAAGGTCTGTTCTAATGACCACGAAAGCGTTAGGAATCGTCATAGCCATGAACAGAAAAAAACATCTCGGAGGTATCAGAGGAAACGTGTGGCCGCCGCGGAGCTCTGTAAAGTAGTACGGGACTCATCATCATCATATTCACAGAAGGTCTGTTCTAATGACCATGAAAGCGTTAGGAATCGTCATAGCCATGAACAGAAAAAAACTTCTTGGAGGTATCAGAGGAAACGTGTGGCTGCCGCGGAGCTCTGTAAAGTAGTACGGGACTCATCATCATCATATTCACAGAAGGTCTGTTCTAGTGACCACGAAAGCGTTAGGAATCGTCATAGCCATGAACAGAAAAAAACTTCTCGGAGGTATCAGAGGAAACGTGTGGCCGCCGCGGAGCTCTGTAAAGTAGTACGGGACTCATCATCATCATATTCACAGAAGGTCTGTTCTAATGACCACGAAAGCGTTAGGAATCGTCATAGCCATGAACAGAAAAAAACATCTCGGAGGTATCAGAGGAAACGTGTGGCCGCCGCGGAGCTCTGTAAAGTAGTACGGGACTCATCATCATCATATTCACAGAAGGTCTGTTCTAATGACCATGAAAGCGTTAGGAATCGTCATAGCCATGAACAGAAAAAAACTTCTTGGAGGTATCAGAGGAAACGTGTGGCCGCCGCGGAGCTCTGTAAAGTAGTACGGGACTCATCATCATCATATTCACAGAAGGTCTGTTCTAATGACCACGAAAGCGTTAGGAATCGTCATAGCCATGAACAGAAAAAAACATCTCGGAGGTATCAGAGGAAACGTGTGGCCGCCGCGGAGCTCTGTAAAGTAGTACGGGACTCATCATCATCATATTCACAGAAGGTCTGTTCTAGTGACCACGAAAGCGTTAGGAATCGTCATAGCCATGAACAGAAAAAAACTTCTCGGAGGTATCAGAGGAAACGTGTGGCCGCCGCGGAGCTCTGTAAAGTAGTACGGGACTCATCATCATCATATTCACAGAAGGTCTGTTCTAATGACCACGAAAGCGTTAGGAATCGTCATAGCCATGAACAGAAAAAAACATCTCGGAGGTATCAGAGGAAACGTGTGGCCGCCGCGGAGCTCTGTAAAGTAGTACGGGACTCATCATCATCATATTCACAGAAGGTCTGTTCTAATGACCATGAAAGCGTTAGGAATCGTCATAGCCATGAACAGAAAAAAACATCTCGGAGGTATCAGAGGAAACGTGTGGCCGCCGCGGAGCTCTGTAAAGTAGTACGGGACTCATCATCATCATATTCACAGAAGGTCTGTTCTAATGACCATGAAAGCGTTAGGAATCGTCATAGCCATGAACAGAAAAAAACTTCTTGGAGGTATCAGAGGAAACGTGTGGCTGCCGCGGAGCTCTGTAAAGTAGTACGGGACTCATCATCATCATATTCACATAAGGTCTGTTCTAATGACCATGAAAGCGTTAGGAATCGTCATAGCCATGAACAGAAAAAAACTTCTTGGAGGTATCAGAGGAAACGTGTGGCTGCCGCGGAGCTCTGTAAAGTAGTACGGGACTCATCATCATCATATTCACAGAAGGTCTGTTCTAATGACCACGAAAGCGTTAGGAATCGTCATAGCCATGAACAGAAAAAAACTTCTCGGAGGTATCAGAGGAAACGTGTGGCCGCCGCGGAGCTCTGTAAAGTAGTACGGGACTCATCATCATCATATTCACAGAAGGTCTGTTCTAATGACCACGAAAGCGTTAGGAATCGTCATAGCCATGAACAGAAAAAAACTTCTTGGAGGTATCAGAGGAAACGTGTGGCTGCCGCGGAGCTCTGTAAAGTAGTACGGGACTCATCATCATCATATTCACAGAAGGTCTGTTCTAATGACCATGAAAGCGTTAGGAATCGTCATAGCCATGAACAGAAAAAAACTTCTTGGAGGTATCAGAGGAAACGTGTGGCTGCCGCGGAGCTCTGTAAAGTAGTACGGGACTCATCATCATCATATTCACAGAAGGTCTGTTCTAATGACCACGAAAGCGTTAGGAATCGTCATAGCCATGAACAGAAAAAAACTTCTTGGAGGTATCAGAGGAAACGTGTGGCCGCCGCGGAGCTCTGTAAAGTAGTACGGGACTCATCATCATCATATTCACAGAAGGTCTGTTCTAATGACCATGAAAGCGTTAGGAATCGTCATAGCCATGAACAGAAAAAAACTTCTTGGAGGTATCAGAGGAAACGTGTGGCTGCCGCGGAGCTCTGTAAAGTAGTACGGGACTCATCATCATCATATTCACAGAAGGTCTGTTCTAATGACCATGAAAGCGTTAGGAATCGTCATAGCCATGAACAGAAAAAAACTTCTTGGAGGTATCAGAGGAAACGTGTGGCTGCCGCGGAGCTCTGTAAAGTAGTACGGGACTCATCATCATCATATTCACAGAAGGTCTGTTCTAATGACCACGAAAGCGTTAGGAATCGTCATAGCCATGAACAGAAAAAAACTTCTCGGAGGTATCAGAGGAAACGTGTGGCCGCCGCGGAGCTCTGTAATGTAGTACGGGACTCATCATCATCATATTCACAGAAGGTCTGTTCTAATGACCATGAAAGCGTTAGGAATCGTTATAGCCATGAATAGAAAAAAACTTCTCGGAGGTATCAGAGGAAACATGTGGCCGCCGCGGAGCTCTGTAAAGTAATACGGGACTCATCATCATCATCATATTCACAGAAGGTCTGTTCTAATGACCACGAAAGCGTTAGGAATCGTCATAGCCATGAACAGAAAAAAACATCTCGGAGGTATCAGAGGAAACGTGTGGCCGCCGCGGAGCTCTGTAATGTAGTACGGGACTCATCATCATCATATTCACAGAAGGTCTGTTCTAATGACCATGAAAGCGTTAGGAATCGTCATAGCCATGAACAGAAAAAAACTTCTTGGAGGTATCAGAGGAAACGTGTGGCTGCCGCGGAGCTCTGTAAAGTAGTACGGGACTCATCATCATCATATTCACAGAAGGTCTGTTCTAATGACCATGAAAGCGTTAGGAATCGTCATAGCCATGAACAGAAAAAAACTTCTTGGAGGTATCAGAGGAAACGTGTGGCTGCCGCGGAGCTCTGTAAAGTAGTACGGGACTCATCATCATCATATTCACAGAAGGTCTGTTCTAATGACCACGAAAGCGTTAGGAATCGTCATAGCCATGAACAGAAAAAAACTTCTCGGAGGTATCAGAGGAAACGTGTGGCCGCCGCGGAGCTCTGTAAAGTAGTACGGGACTCATCATCATCATATTCACAGAAGGTCTGTTCTAATGACCATGAAAGCGTTAGGAATCGTTATAGCCATGAATAGAAAAAAACTTCTCGGAGGTATCAGAGGAAACATGTGGCCGCCGCGGAGCTCTGTAAAGTAATACGGGACTCATCATCATCATCATATTCACAGAAGGTCTGTTCTAATGACCACGAAAGCGTTAGGAATCGTCATAGCCATGAACAGAAAAAAACATCTCGGGGGTATCAGAGGAAATGTGTGGCCGCCGCGGAGCTCTGTAAAGTAGTACGGGACTCATCATCATCATATTCACAGAAGGTCTGTTCTAATGACCACGAAAGCGTTAGAAATCGTCATAGCCATGAACAGAAAAAAACATCTCGGAGGTATCAGAGGAAATGTGTGGCCGCCGCGGAGCTCTGTAAAGTAGTACGGGACTCATCATCATCATATTCACAGAAGGTCTGTTCTAATGACCACGAAAGCGTTAGAAATCGTCATAGCCATGAACAGAACAAAACTTCTTGGAGGTATCAGAGGAAACGTGTGGCTGCCGCGGAGCTCTGTAAAGTAGTACGGGACTCATCATCATCATATTCACAGAAGGTCTGTTCTAATGACCATGAAAGCGTTAGGAATCGTCATAGCCATGAACAGAAAAAAACTTCTCGGAGGTATCAGAGGAAATGTGTGGCCGCCGCGGAGCTCTGTAAAGTAGTACGGGACTCATCATCATCATATTCACAGAAGGTCTGTTCTAATGACCATGAAAGCGTTAGGAATCGTCATAGCCATGAACAGAAAAAAACTTCTTGGAGGTATCAGAGGAAACGTGTGGCTGCCGCGGAGCTCTGTAAAGTAGTACGGGACTCATCATCATCATATTCACAGAAGGTCTGTTCTAATGACCACGAAAGCGTTAGGAATCGTCATAGCCATGAACAGAAAAAAACTTCTCGGAGGTATCAGAGGAAACGTGTGGCCGCCGCGGAGCTCTGTAATGTAGTACGGGACTCATCATCATCATATTCACAGAAGGTCTGTTCTAATGACCACGAAAGCGTTAGGAATCGTCATAGCCATGAACAGAAAAAAACATCTCGGAGGTATCAGAGGAAACGCGTGGCCGCCGCGGAGCTCTGTAAAGTAGTACGGGACTCATCATCATCATATTCACAGGTCTGTTCTAATGACCACGAAAGCGTTAGGAATCGTCATAGCCATGAACAGAAAAGAACTTCTCGGAGGTATCAGAGGAAACGTGTGGCCGCCGCGGAGCTCAGTAAAGTAGTACGGGACTCATCATCATCATATTCACAGAAGGTCTGTTCTAATGACCATGAAAGCGTTAGGAATCGTCATAGCCATGAACAGAAAAAAACTTCTTGGAGGTATCAGAGGAAACGTGTGGCTGCCGCGGAGCTCTGTAAAGTAGTACGGGACTCATCATCATCATATTCACAGAAGGTCTGTTCTAATGACCACGAAAGCGTTAGGAATCGTCATAGCCATGAACAGAAAAAAACATCTCGGAGGTATCAGAGGAAACGCGTGGCCGCCGCGGAGCTCTGTAAAGTAGTACGGGACTCATCATCATCATATTCACAGAAGGTCTGTTCTAATGACCACGAAAGCGTTAGGAATCGTCATAGCCATGAACAGAAAAAAACTTCTCGGAGGTATCAGAGGAAACGTGTGGCCGCCGCGGAGCTCTGTAAAGTAGTACGGGACTCATCATCATCATATTCACAGAAGGTCTGTTCTAATGACCATGAAAGCGTTAGGAATCGTCATAGCCATGAACAGAAAAAAACTTCTTGGAGGTATCAGAGGAAACGTGTGGCTGCCGCGGAGCTCTGTAAAGTAGTACGGGACTCATCATCATCATATTCACAGAAGGTCTGTTCTAATGACCACGAAAGCGTTAGGAATCGTCATAGCCATGAACAGAAAAAAACATCTCGGAGGTATCAGAGGAAACGCGTGGCCGCCGCGGAGCTCTGTAAAGTAGTACGGGACTCATCATCATCATATTCACAGAAGGTCTGTTCTAATGACCACGAAAGCGTTAGGAATCGTCATAGCCATGAACAGAAAAGAACTTCTCGGAGGTATCAGAGGAAACGTGTGGCCGCCGCGGAGCTCTGTAAAGTAGTACGGGACTCATCATCATCATATTCACAGAAGGTCTGTTCTAATGACCATGAAAGCGTTAGGAATCGTCATAGCCATGAACAGAAAAAAACTTCTTGGAGGTATCAGAGGAAACGTGTGGCTGCCGCGGAGCTCTGTAAAGTAGTACGGGACTCATCATCATCATATTCACAGAAGGTCTGTTCTAATGACCACGAAAGCGTTAGGAATCGTCATAGCCATGAACAGAAAAAAACTTCTCGGAGGTATCAGAGGAAACGCGTGGCCGCCGCGGAGCTCTGTAAAGTAGTACGGGACTCATCATCATCATATTCACAGGTCTGTTCTAATGACCACGAAAGCGTTAGGAATCGTCATAGCCATGAACAGAAAAGAACTTCTCGGAGGTATCAGAGGAAACGTGTGGCCGCCGCGGAGCTCTGTAAAGTAGTACGGGACTCATCATCATCATATTCACAGAAGGTCTGTTCTAATGACCACGAAAGCGTTAGGAATCGTCATAGCCATGAACAGAAAAAAACTTCTCGGAGGTATCAGAGGAAACGCGTGGCCGCCGCGGAGCTCTGTAAAGTAGTACGGGACTCATCATCATCATATTCACAGGTCTGTTCTAATGACCACGAAAGCGTTAGGAATCGTCATAGCCATGAACAGAAAAGAACTTCTCGGAGGTATCAGAGGAAATGTGTGGCCGCCGCGGAGCTTTGTAAAGTAGTACGGGACTCATCATCATCATATTCACAGAAGGTCTGTTCTAATGACCACGAAAGCGTTAGGAATCGTCATAGCCATGAACAGAAAAAAACTTCTCGGAGGTATCAGAGGAAATGTGTGGCTGCCGCGGAGCTCTGTAAAGTAGTACGGGACTCATCATCATCATATTCACAGAAGGTCTGTTCTAATGACCACGAAAGCGTTAGGAATCGTCATAGCCATGAACAGAAAAAAACTTCTCGGAGGTATCAGAGGAAACGTGTGGCTGCCGCGGAGCTCTGTAAAGTAGTACGGGACTCATCATCATCATATTCACAGAAGGTCTGTTCTAATGACCACGAAAGCGTTAGGAATCGTCATAGCCATGAACAGAAAAAAACTTCTCGGAGGTATCAGAGGAAACGTGTGGCCGCCGCGGAGCTCTGTAAAGTAGTACGGGACTCATCATCATCATATTCACAGAAGGTCTGTTCTAATGACCACGAAAGCGTTAGGAATCGTCATAGCCATGAACAGAAAAAAACATCTCGGAGGTATCAGAGGAAACGCGTGGCCGCCGCGGAGCTCTGTAAAGTAGTACGGGACTCATCATCATCATATTCACAGGTCTGTTCTAATGACCACGAAAGCGTTAGGAATCGTCATAGCCATGAACAGAAAAGAACTTCTCGGAGGTATCAGAGGAAACGTGTGGCCGCCGCGGAGCTCTGTAAAGTAGTACGGGACTCATCATCATCATATTCACAGAAGGTCTGTTCTAATGACCACGAAAGCGTTAGGAATCGTCATAGCCATGAACAGAAAAAAACTTCTCGGAGGTATCAGAGGAAACGCGTGGCCGCCGCGGAGCTCTGTAAAGTAGTACGGGACTCATCATCATCATATTCACAGGTCTGTTCTAATGACCACGAAAGCGTTAGGAATCGTCATAGCCATGAACAGAAAAGAACTTCTCGGAGGTATCAGAGGAAATGTGTGGCCGCCGCGGAGCTTTGTAAAGTAGTACGGGACTCATCATCATCATATTCACAGAAGGTCTGTTCTAATGACCACGAAAGCGTTAGGAATCGTCATAGCCATGAACAGAAAAAAACTTCTCGGAGGTATCAGAGGAAATGTGTGGCCGCCGCGGAGCTCTGTAAAGTAGTACGGGACTCATCATCATCATCATATTCACAGAAGGTCTGTTCTAGTGACCACGAAAGCGTTAGGAATCGTCATAGCCATGAACAGAAAAAAACTTCTCGGAGGTATCAGAGGAAATGTGTGGCCGCCGCGGAGCTCTGGAAAGTAGTACGGGACTCATCATCATCATATTCACAGAAGGTCTGTTCTAATGACCACGAAAGCGTTAGGAATCGTCATAGCCATGAACAGAAAAAAACTTCTCGGAGGTATCAGAGGAAACGCGTGGCCGCCGCGGAGCTCTGTAAAGTAGTACGGGACTCATCATCATCATATTCACAGGTCTGTTCTAATGACCACGAAAGCGTTAGGAATCGTCATAGCCATGAACAGAAAAGAACTTCTCGGAGGTATCAGAGGAAACGTGTGGCCGCCGCGGAGCTCTGTAAAGTAGTACGGGACTCATCATCATCATATTCACAGAAGGTCTGTTCTAGTGACCACGAAAGCGTTAGGAATCGTCATAGCCATGAACAGAAAAGAACTTCTCGGAGGTATCAGAGGAAACGTGTGGCCGCCGCGGAGCTCTGTAAAGTAGTACGGGACTCATCATCATCATATTCACAGAAGGTCTGTTCTAATGACCATGAAAGCGTTAGGAATCGTCATAGCCATGAACAGAAAAAAACTTCTTGGAGGTATCAGAGGAAACGTGTGGCTGCCGCGGAGCTCTGTAAAGTAGTACGGGACTCATCATCATCATATTCACAGAAGGTCTGTTCTAATGACCACGAAAGCGTTAGGAATCGTCATAGCCATGAACAGAAAAAAACTTCTCGGAGGTATCAGAGGAAACGCGTGGCCGCCGCGGAGCTCTGTAAAGTAGTACGGGACTCATCATCATCATATTCACAGGTCTGTTCTAATGACCACGAAAGCGTTAGGAATCGTCATAGCCATGAACAGAAAAGAACTTCTCGGAGGTATCAGAGGAAACGTGTGGCCGCCGCGGAGCTCTGTAAAGTAGTACGGGACTCATCATCATCATATTCACAGAAGGTCTGTTCTAATGACCACGAAAGCGTTAGGAATCGTCATAGCCATGAACAGAAAAAAACTTCTCGGAGGTATCAGAGGAAACGCGTGGCCGCCGCGGAGCTCTGTAAAGTAGTACGGGACTCATCATCATCATATTCACAGGTCTGTTCTAATGACCACGAAAGCGTTAGGAATCGTCATAGCCATGAACAGAAAAGAACTTCTCGGAGGTATCAGAGGAAATGTGTGGCCGCCGCGGAGCTTTGTAAAGTAGTACGGGACTCATCATCATCATATTCACAGAAGGTCTGTTCTAATGACCACGAAAGCGTTAGGAATCGTCATAGCCATGAACAGAAAAAAACTTCTCGGAGGTATCAGAGGAAATGTGTGGCTGCCGCGGAGCTCTGTAAAGTAGTACGGGACTCATCATCATCATATTCACAGAAGGTCTGTTCTAATGACCACGAAAGCGTTAGGAATCGTCATAGCCATGAACAGAAAAAAACTTCTCGGAGGTATCAGAGGAAACGTGTGGCTGCCGCGGAGCTCTGTAAAGTAGTACGGGACTCATCATCATCATATTCACAGAAGGTCTGTTCTAATGACCACGAAAGCGTTAGGAATCGTCATAGCCATGAACAGAAAAAAACTTCTCGGAGGTATCAGAGGAAACGTGTGGCCGCCGCGGAGCTCTGTAAAGTAGTACGGGACTCATCATCATCATATTCACAGAAGGTCTGTTCTAATGACCACAAAAGCGTTAGGAATCGTCATAGCCATGAACAGAAAAAAACATCTCGGAGGTATCAGAGGAAACGCGTGGCCGCCGCGGAGCTCTGTAAAGTAGTACGGGACTCATCATCATCATATTCACAGGTCTGTTCTAATGACCACGAAAGCGTTAGGAATCGTCATAGCCATGAACAGAAAAGAACTTCTCGGAGGTATCAGAGGAAACGTGTGGCCGCCGCGGAGCTCTGTAAAGTAGTACGGGACTCATCATCATCATATTCACAGAAGGTCTGTTCTAATGACCACGAAAGCGTTAGGAATCGTCATAGCCATGAACAGAAAAAAACTTCTCGGAGGTATCAGAGGAAACGCGTGGCCGCCGCGGAGCTCTGTAAAGTAGTACGGGACTCATCATCATCATATTCACAGGTCTGTTCTAATGACCACGAAAGCGTTAGGAATCGTCATGGCCATGAACAGAAAAGAACTTCTCGGAGGTATCAGAGGAAATGTGTGGCCGCCGCGGAGCTTTGTAAAGTAGTACGGGACTCATCATCATCATATTCACAGAAGGTCTGTTCTAATGACCACGAAAGCGTTAGGAATCGTCATAGCCATGAACAGAAAAAAACTTCTCGGAGGTATCAGAGGAAATGTGTGGCCGCCGCGGAGCTCTGTAAAGTAGTACGGGACTCATCATCATCATATTCACAGAAGGTCTGTTCTAGTGACCACGAAAGCGTTAGGAATCGTCATAGCCATGAACAGAAAAAAACTTCTCGGAGGTATCAGAGGAAATGTGTGGCCGCCGCGGAGCTCTGTAAAGTAGTACGGGACTCATCATCATCATATTCACAGAAGGTCTGTTCTAATGACCACGAAAGCGTTAGGAATCGTCATAGCCATGAACAGAAAAAAACTTCTCGGAGGTATCAGAGGAAACGCGTGGCCGCCGCGGAGCTCTGTAAAGTAGTACGGGACTCATCATCATCATATTCACAGGTCTGTTCTAATGACCACGAAAGCGTTAGGAATCGTCATAGCCATGAACAGAAAAGAACTTCTCGGAGGTATCAGAGGAAACGTGTGGCCGCCGCGGAGCTCTGTAAAGTAGTACGGGACTCATCATCATCATATTCACAGAAGGTCTGTTCTAGTGACCACGAAAGCGTTAGGAATCGTCATAGCCATGAACAGAAAAAAACTTCTCGGAGGTATCAGAGGAAATGTGTGGCCGCCGCGGAGCTCTGTAAAGTAGTACGGGACTCATCATCATCATATTCACAGAAGGTCTGTTCTAATGACCACGAAAGCGTTAGGAATCGTCATAGCCATGAACAGAAAAAAACTTCTCGGAGGTATCAGAGGAAACGCGTGGCCGCCGCGGAGCTCTGTAAAGTAGTACGGGACTCATCATCATCATATTCACAGGTCTGTTCTAATGACCACGAAAGCGTTAGGAATCGTCATAGCCATGAACAGAAAAGAACTTCTCGGAGGTATCAGAGGAAATGTGTGGCCGCCGCGGAGCTCTGTAAAGTAGTACGGGACTCATCATCATCATATTCACAGAAGGTCTGTTCTAATGACCACGAAAGCGTTAGGAATCGTCATAGCCATGAACAGAAAAGAACTTCTCGGAGGTATCAGAGGAAACGTGTGGCCGCCGCGGAGCTCTGTAAAGTAGTACGGGACTCATCATCATCATATTCACAGAAGGTCTGTTCTAGTGACCACGAAAGCGTTAGGAATCGTCATAGCCATGAACAGAAAAAAACTTCTCGGAGGTATCAGAGGAAACGTGTGGCCGCCGCGGAGCTCTGTAAAGTAGTACGGGACTCATCATCATCATATTCACAGAAGGTCTGTTCTAATGACCACGAAAGCGTTAGGAATCGTCATAGCCATGAACAGAAAAAAACATCTCGGAGGTATCAGAGGAAACGCGTGGCCGCCGCGGAGCTCTGTAAAGTAGTACGGGACTCATCATCATCATATTCACAGGTCTGTTCTAATGACCACGAAAGCGTTAGGAATCGTCATAGCCATGAACAGAAAAGAACTTCTCGGAGGTATCAGAGGAAACGCGTGGCCGCCGCGGAGCTCTGTAAAGTAGTACGGGACTCATCATCATCATATTCACAGAAGGTCTGTTCTAATGACCACGAAAGCGTTAGGAATCGTCATAGCCATGAACAGAAAAAAACTTCTCGGAGGTATCAGAGGAAACGTGTGGCCGCCGCGGAGCTCTGTAAAGTAGTACGGGACTCATCATCATCATATTCACAGAAGGTCTGTTCTAATGAGCACGAAAGCGTTAGGAATCGTCATAGCCATGAACAGAAAAAAACTTCTCGGAGGTATCAGAGGAAACGCGTGGCCGCCGCGGAGCTCTGTAAAGTAGTACGGGACTCATCATCATCATATTCACAGGTCTGTTCTAATGACCACGAAAGCGTTAGGAATCGTCATAGCCATGAACAGAAAAGAACTTCTCGGAGGTATCAGAGGAAACGTGTGGCCGCCGCGGAGCTCTGTAAAGTAGTACGGGACTCATCATCATCATATTCACAGAAGGTCTGTTCTAGTGACCACGAAAGCGTTAGGAATCGTCATAGCCATGAACAGAAAAAAACTTCTCGGAGGTATCAGAGGAAATGTGTGGCCGCCGCGGAGCTCTGTAAAGTAGTACGGGACTCATCATCATCATATTCACAGGTCTGTTCTAATGACCACGAAAGCGTTACGAATCGTCATAGCCATGAACAGAAAAAAACTTCTCGGAGGTATCAGAGGAAACGCGTGGCCGCCGCGGAGCTCTGTAAAGTAGTACGGGACTCATCATCATCATATTCACAGGTCTGTTCTAATGACCACGAAAGCGTTAGGAATCGTCATAGCCATGAACAGAAAAGAACTTCTCGGAGGTATCAGAGGAAACGTGTGGCCGCCGCGGAGCTCTGTAAAGTAGTACGGGACTCATCATCATCATATTCACAGAAGGTCTGTTCTAATGACCACGAAAGCGTTAGGAATCGTCATAGCCATGAACAGAAAAAAACTTCTCGGAGGTATCAGAGGAAATGTGTGGCCGCCGCGGAGCTCTGTAAAGTAGTACGGGACTCATCATCATCATATTCACAGAAGGTCTGTTCTAATGACCACGAAAGCGTTAGGAATCGTCATAGCCACGAACAGAAAATAACTTCTCGGAGGTATCAGAGGAAATGTGTGGCCGCCGTGGAGCTCTGTAAAGTAGTACGGGACTCATCATCATCATATTCACAGAAGGTCTGTTCTAATGACCACGAAAGCGTTAGGAATCGTCATAGCCATGAACAGAAAAAAACTTCTCGGAGGTATCAGAGGAAACGCGTGGCCGCCGCGGAGCTCTGTAAAGTAGTACGGGACTCATCATCATCATATTCACAGGTCTGTTCTAATGACCACGAAAGCGTTAGGAATCGTCATAGCCATGAACAGAAAAGAACTTCTCGGAGGTATCAGAGGAAACGTGTGGCCGCCGCGGAGCTCTGTAAAGTAGTACGGGACTCATCATCATCATATTCACAGAAGGTCTGTTCTAGTGACCACGAAAGCGTTAGGAATCGTCATAGCCATGAACAGAAAAAAACTTCTCGGAGGTATCAGAGGAAATGTGTGGCCGCCGCGGAGCTCTGTAAAGTAGTACGGGACTCATCATCATCATATTCACAGAAGGTCTGTTCTAATGACCACGAAAGCGTTAGGAATCGTCATAGCCATGAACAGAAAAAAACTTCTCGGAGGTATCAGAGGAAACGCGTGGCCGCCGCGGAGCTCTGTAAAGTAGTACGGGACTCATCATCATCATATTCACAGGTCTGTTCTAATGACCACGAAAGCGTTAGGAATCGTCATAGCCATGAACAGAAAAGAACTTCTCGGAGGTATCAGAGGAAACGTGTGGCCGCCGCGGAGCTCTGTAAAGTAGTACGGGACTCATCATCATCATATTCACAGAAGGTCTGTTCTAATGACCACGAAAGCGTTAGGAATCGTCATAGCCATGAACAGAAAAAAACTTCTCGGAGGTATCAGAGGAAATGTGTGGCCGCCGCGGAGCTCTGTAAAGTAGTACGGGACTCATCATCATCATATTCACAGAAGGTCTGTTCTAATGACCACGAAAGCGTTAGGAATCGTCATAGCCACGAACAGAAAAAAACTTCTCGGAGGTATCAGAGGAAATGTGTGGCCGCCGCGGAGCTCTGTAAAGTAGTACGGGACTCATCATCATCATATTCACAGAAGGTCTGTTCTAATGACCACGAAAGCGTTAGGAATCGTCATAGCCATGAACAGAAAAGAACTTCTCGGAGGTATCAGAGGAAACGTGTGGCCGCCGCGGAGCTCTGTAAAGTAGTACGGGACTCATCATCATCATATTCACAGAAGGTCTGTTCTAGTGACCACGAAAGCGTTAGGAATCGTCATAGCCATGAACAGAAAAAAACTTCTCGGAGGTATCAGAGGAAATGTGTGGCCGCCGCGGAGCTCTGTAAAGTAGTACGGGACTCATCATCATCATATTCACAGAAGGTCTGTTCTAATGACCACGAAAGCGTTAGGAATCGTCATAGCCATGAACAGAAAAAAACTTCTCGGAGGTATCAGAGGAAACGCGTGGCCGCCGCGGAGCTCTGTAAAGTAGTACGGGACTCATCATCATCATATTCACAGGTCTGTTCTAATGACCACGAAAGCGTTAGGAATCGTCATAGCCATGAACAGAAAAGAACTTCTCGGAGGTATCAGAGGAAACGTGTGGCCGCCGCGGAGCTCTGTAAAGTAGTACGGGACTCATCATCATCATATTCACAGAAGGTCTGTTCTAATGACCACGAAAGCGTTAGGAATCGTCATAGCCATGAACAGAAAAAAACTTCTCGGAGGTATCAGAGGAAATGTGTGGCCGCCGCGGAGCTCTGTAAAGTAGTACGGGACTCATCATCATCATATTCACAGAAGGTCTGTTCTAATGACCACGAAAGCGTTAGGAATCGTCATAGCCACGAACAGAAAAAAACTTCTCGGAGGTATCAGAGGAAATGTGTGGCCGCCGCGGAGCTCTGTAAAGTAGTACGGGACTCATCATCATCATATTCACAGAAGGTCTGTTCTAATGACCACGAAAGCGTTAGGAATCGTCATAGCCATGAACAGAAAAAAACTTCTCGGAGGTATCAGAGGAAATGTGTGGCCGCCGCGGAGCTCTGTAAAGTAGTACGGGACTCATCATCATCATATTCACAGAAGGTCTGTTCTAATGACCACGAAAGCGTTAGGAATCGTCATAGCCACGAACAGAAAAAAACTTCTCGGAGGTATCAGAGGAAATGTGTGGCCGCCGTGGAGCTCTGTAAAGTAGTACGGGACTCATCATCATCATATTCACAGGTCTGTTCTAATGACCACGAAAGCGTTAGGAATCGTCATAGCCATGAACAGAAAAGAACTTCTCGGAGGTATCAGAGGAAACGCGTGGCCGCCGCGGAGCTCTGTAAAGTAGTACGGGACTCATCATCATCATATTCACAGGTCTGTTCTAATGACCACGAAAGCGTTAGGAATCGTCATAGCCATGAACAGAAAAGAACTTCTCGGAGGTATCAGAGGAAATGTGTGGCCGCCGCGGAGGTCTGTAAAGTAGTACGGGACTCATCATCATCATATTCACAGAAGGTCTGTTCTAATGACCACGAAAGCGTTAGGAATCGTCATAGCCATGAACAGAAAAAAACTTCTCGGAGGTATCAGAGGAAATGTGTGGCCGCCGCGGAGCTCTGTAAAGTAGTACGGGACTCATCATCATCATATTCACAGAAGGTCTGTTCTAATGACCACGAAAGCGTTAGGAATCGTCATAGCCATGAACAGAAAAAAACTTCTCGGAGGTATCAGAGGAAACGTGTGGCCGCCGCGGAGCTCTGTAAAGTAGTACGGGACTCATCATCATCATATTCACAGGTCTGTTCTAATGACCACGAAAGCGTTAGGAATCGTCATAGCCATGAACAGAAAAAAACTTCTCGGAGGTATCAGAGGAAATGTGTGGCCGCCGCGGAGCTCTGTAAAGTAGTACGGGACTCATCATCATCATATTCACAGAAGGTCTGTTCTAATGACCACGAAAGCGTTAGGAATCGTCATAGCCATGAACAGAAAAAAACTTCTCGGAGGTATCAGAGGAAATGTGTGGCCGCCGCGGAGCTCTGTAAAGTAGTACGGGACTCATCATCATCATATTCACAGAAGGTCTGTTCTAATGACCACGAAAGCGTTAGGAATCGTCATAGCCATGAACAGAAAAAAACTTCTCGGAGGTATCAGAGGAAATGTGTGGCCGCCGCGGAGCTCTGTAAAGTAGTACGGGACTCATCATCATCATATTCACAGAAGGTCTGTTCTAATGACCACGAAAGCGTTAGGAATCGTCATAGCCATGAACAGAAAAAAACTTCTCGGAGGTATCAGAGGAAATGTGTGGCCGCCGCGGAGCTCTGTAAAGTAGTACGGGACTCATCATCATCATATTCACAGGTCTGTTCTAATGACCACGAAAGCGTTAGGAATCGTCATAGCCATGAACAGAAAAGAACTTCTCGGAGGTATCAGAGGAAACGTGTGGCCGCCGCGGAGCTCTGTAAAGTAGTACGGGACTCATCATCATCATATTCACAGAAGGTCTGTTCTAATGACCACGAAAGCGTTAGGAATCGTCATAGCCATGAACAGAAAAAAACTTCTCGGAGGTATCAGAGGAAATGTGTGGCCGCCGCGGAGCTCTGTAAAGTAGTACGGGACTCATCATCATCATATTCACAGGTCTGTTCTAATGACCACGAAAGCGTTAGGAATCGTCATAGCCATGAACAGAAAAAAACTTCTCGGAGGTATCAGAGGAAATGTGTGGCCGCCGCGGAGCTCTGTAAAGTAGTACGGGACTCATCATCATCATATTCACAGAAGGTCTGTTCTAATGACCACGAAAGCGTTAGGAATCGTCATAGCCATGAACAGAAAAAAACATCTCGGAGGTATCAGAGGAAACGTGTGGCCGCCGCGGAGCTCTGTAAAGTAGTACGGGACTCATCATCATCATATTCACAGGTCTGTTCTAATGACCACGAAAGCGTTAGGAATCGTCATAGCCATGAACAGAAAAAAACTTCTCGGAGGTATCAGAGGAAACGTGTGGCCGCCGCGGAGCTCTGTAAAGTAGTACGGGACTCATCATCATCATATTCACAGAAGGTCTGTTCTAATGACCACGAAAGCGTTAGGAATCGTCATAGCCATGAACAGAAAAAAACATCTCGGAGGTATCAGAGGAAAGGTGTGGCCGCCGCGGAGCTCTGTAAAGTAGTACGGGACTCATCATCATCATATTCACAGGTCTGTTCTAATGACCACGAAAGCGTTAGGAATCGTCATAGCCATGAACAGAAAAAAACTTCTCGGAGGTATCAGAGGAAATGTGTGGCCGCCGCGGAGCTCTGTAAAGTAGTACGGGACTCATCATCATCATATTCACAGGTCTGTTCTAATGACCACGAAAGCGTTAGGAATCGTCATAGCCATGAACAGAAAAAAACTTCTCGGAGGTATCAGAGGAAACATGTGGCCGCCGCGGAGCTCTGTAAAGTAGTACGGGACTCATCATCATCATATTCACAGAAGGTCTGTTCTAATGACCACGAAAGCGTTAGGAATCGTCATAGCCATGAACAGAAAAAAACTTCTCGGAGGTATCAGAGGAAATGTGTGGCCGCCGCGGAGCTCTGTAAAGTAGTACGGGACTCATCATCATCATATTCACAGAAGGTCTGTTCTAATGACCACGAAAGCGTTAGGAATCGTCATAGCCATGAACAGAAAAAAACTTCTCGGAGGTATCAGAGGAAATGTGTGGCCGCCGCGGAGCTCTGTAAAGTAGTACGGGACTCATCATCATCATATTCACAGGTCTGTTCTAATGACCACGAAAGCGTTAGGAATCGTCATAGCCATGAACAGAAAAGAACTTCTCGGAGGTATCAGAGGAAACGTGTGGCCGCCGCGGAGCTCTGTAAAGTAGTACGGGACTCATCATCATCATATTCACAGAAGGTCTGTTCTAATGACCACGAAAGCGTTAGGAATCGTCATAGCCATGAACAGAAAAAAACTTCTCGGAGGTATCAGAGGAAATGTGTGGCCGCCGCGGAGCTCTGTAAAGTAGTACGGGACTCATCATCATCATATTCACAGGTCTGTTCTAATGACCACGAAAGCGTTAGGAATCGTCATAGCCATGAACAGAAAAAAACTTCTCGGAGGTATCAGAGGAAATGTGTGGCCGCCGCGGAGCTCTGTAAAGTAGTACGGGACTCATCATCATCATATTCACAGAAGGTCTGTTCTAATGACCACGAAAGCGTTAGGAATCGTCATAGCCATGAACAGAAAAAAACATCTCGGAGGTATCAGAGGAAACGTGTGGCCGCCGCGGAGCTCTGTAAAGTAGTACGGGACTCATCATCATCATATTCACAGGTCTGTTCTAATGACCACGAAAGCGTTAGGAATCGTCATAGCCATGAACAGAAAAAAACTTCTCGGAGGTATCAGAGGATACGTGTGGCCGCCGCGGAGCTCTGTAAAGTAGTACGGGACTCATCATCATCATATTCACAGAAGGTCTGTTCTAATGACCACGAAAGCGTTAGGAATCGTCATAGCCATGAACAGAAAAAAACATCTCGGAGGTATCAGAGGAAACGTGTGGCCGCCGCGGAGCTCTGTAAAGTAGTACGGGACTCATCATCATCATATTCACAGGTCTGTTCTAATGACCACGAAAGCGTTAGGAATCGTCATAGCCATGAACAGAAAAAAACTTCTCGGAGGTATCAGAGGAAACGCGTGGCCGCCGCGGAGCTCTGTAAAGTAGTACGGGACTCATCATCATCATATTCACAGAAGGTCTGTTCTAATGACCACGAAAGCGTTAGGAATCGTCATAGCCATGAACAGAAAAAAACATCTCGGAGGTATCAGAGGAAACGTGTGGCCGCCGCGGAGCTCTGTAAAGTAGTACGGGACTCATCATCATCATATTCACAGGTCTGTTCTAATGACCACGAAAGCGTTAGGAATCGTCATAGCCATGAACAGAAAAAAACTTCTCGGAGGTATCAGAGGAAATGTGTGGCCGCCGCGGAGCTCTGTAAAGTAGTACGGGACTCATCATCATCATATTCACAGAAGGTCTGTTCTAATGACCACGAAAGCGTTAGGAATCGTCATAGCCATGAACAGAAAAAAACTTCTCGGAGGTATCAGAGGAAATGTGTGGCCGCCGCGGAGCTCTGTAAAGTAGTACGGGACTCATCATCATCATATTCACAGAAGGTCTGTTCTAATGACCACGAAAGCGTTAGGAATCGTCATAGCCATGAACAGAAAAAAACATCTCGGAGGTATCAGAGGAAACGTGTGGCCGCCGCGGAGCTCTGTAAAGTAGTACGGGACTCATCATCATCATATTCACAGAAGGTCTGTTCTAATGACCACGAAAGCGTTAGGAATCGTCATAGCCATGAACAGAAAAAAACTTCTCGGAGGTATCAGAGGAAATGTGTGGCCGCCGCGGAGCTCTGTAAAGTAGTACGGGACTCATCATCATCATATTCACAGGTCTGTTCTAATGACCACGAAAGCGTTAGGAATCGTCATAGCCATGAACAGAAAAAAACTTCTCGGAGGTATCAGAGGAAATGTG
The DNA here is from genome assembly GCF_021461385.2 of Schistocerca piceifrons. NCBI lineage: Eukaryota > Metazoa > Arthropoda > Insecta > Orthoptera > Acrididae > Schistocerca > Schistocerca piceifrons. The sequence goes on from NC_060138.1 coordinate 710,507,633, forward strand.
TGGCCGCCGCGGAGGTCTGTAAAGTAGTACGGGACTCATCATCATCATATTCACAGAAGGTCTGTTCTAATGACCACGAAAGCGTTAGGAATCGTCATAGCCATGAACAGAAAAAAACTTCTCGGAGGTATCAGAGGAAATGTGTGGCCGCCGCGGAGCTCTGTAAAGTAGTACGGGACTCATCATCATCATATTCACAGGTCTGTTCTAATGACCACGAAAGCGTTAGGTATCGTCATAGCCATGAACAGAAAAGAACTTCTCGGAGGTATCAGAGGAAATGTGTGGCCGCCGCGGAGCTCTGTAAAGTAGTACGGGACTCATCATCATCATATTCACAGAAGGTCTGTTCTAATGACCACGAAAGCGTTAGGAATCGTCATAGCCATGAACAGAAAAAAACTTCTCGGAGGTATCAGAGGAAATGTGTGGCCGCCGTGGAGCTCTGTAAAGTAGTACGGGACTCATCATCATCATATTCACAGAAGGTCTGTTCTAATGACCACGAAAGCGTTAGGAATCGTCATAGCCATGAACAGAAAAAAACTTCTCGGAGGTATCAGAGGAAACGCGTGGCCGCCGCGGAGCTGTGTAAAGTAGTACGGGACTCATCATCATCATATTCACAGGTCTGTTCTAATGACCACGAAAGCGTTAGGAATCGTCATAGCCACGAACAGAAAAAAACTTCTCGGAGGTATCAGAGGAAATGTGTGGCCGCCGTGGAGCTCTGTAAAGTAGTACGGGACTCATCATCATCATATTCACAGAAGGTCTGTTCTAATGACCACGAAAGCGTTAGGAATCGTCATAGCCATGAACAGAAAAAAACTTCTCGGAGGTATCAGAGGAAATGTGTGGCCGCCGCGGAGCTCTGTAAAGTAGTACGGGACTCATCATCATCATATTCACAGGTCTGTTCTAATGACCACGAAAGCGTTAGGAATCGTCATAGCCATGAACAGAAAAGAACTTCTCGGAGGTATCAGAGGAAATGTGTGGCCGCCGCGGAGCTCTGTAAAGTAGTACGGGACTCATCATCATCATATTCACAGAAGGTCTGTTCTAATGACCACGAAAGCGTTAGGAATCGTCATAGCCATGAACAGAAAAAAACTTCTCGGAGGTATCAGAGGAAATGTGTGGCCGCCGCGGAGCTCTGTAAAGTAGTACGGGACTCATCATCATCATATTCACAGAAGGTCTGTTCTAATGACCACGAAAGCGTTAGGAATCGTCATAGCCACGAACAGAAAAAAACTTCTCGGAGGTATCAGAGGAAACGCGTGGCCGCCGCGGAGCTCTGTAAAGTAGTACGGGACTCATCATCATCATATTTACAGGTCTGTTCTAATGACCACGAAAGCGTTAGGAATCGTCATAGCCATGAACAGAAAAGAACTTCTCGGAGGTATCAGAGGAAATGTGTGGCCGCCGCGGAGCTCTGTAAAGTAGTACGGGACTCATCATCATCATATTCACAGAAGGTCTGTTCTAGTGACCACGAAAGCGTTAGGAATCGTCATAGCCATGAACAGAAAAAAACTTCTCGGAGGTATCAGAGGAAATGTGTGGCCGCCGTGGAGCTCTGTAAAGTAGTACGGGACTCATCATCATCATATTCACAGAAGGTCTGTTCTAATGACCACGAAAGCGTTAGGAATCGTCATAGCCATGAACAGAAAAAAACTTCTCGGAGGTATCAGAGGAAATGTGTGGCCGCCGCGGAGCTCTGTAAAGTAGTACGGGACTCATCATCATCATATTCACAGGTCTGTTCTAATGACCACGAAAGCGTTAGGAATCGTCATAGCCATGAACAGAAAAGAACTTCTCGGAGGTATCAGAGGAAATGTGTGGCCGCCGCGGAGCTCTGTAAAGTAGTACGGGACTCATCATCATCATATTCACAGAAGGTCTGTTCTAATGACCACGAAAGCGTTAGGAATCGTCATAGCCATGAACAGAAAAAAACTTCTCGGAGGTATCAGAGGAAATGTGTGGCCGCCGCGGAGCTCTGTAAAGTAGTACGGGACTCATCATCATCATATTCACAGGTCTGTTCTAATGACCACGAAAGCGTTAGGAATCGTCATAGCCATGAACAGAAAAGAACTTCTCGGAGGTATCAGAGGAAATGTGTGGCCGCCGCGGAGCTCTGTAAAGTAGTACGGGACTCATCATCATCATATTCACAGAAGGTCTGTTCTAATGACCACGAAAGCGTTAGGAATCGTCATAGCCATGAACAGAAAAAAACTTCTCGGAGGTATCAGAGGAAATGTGTGGCCGCCGCGGAGCTCTGTAAAGTAGTACGGGACTCATCATCATCATATTCACAGAAGGTCTGTTCTAATGACCACGAAAGCGTTAGGAATCGTCATAGCCACGAACAGAAAAAAACTTCTCGGAGGTATCAGAGGAAACGCGTGGCCGCCGCGGAGCTCTGTAAAGTAGTACGGGACTCATCATCATCATATTTACAGGTCTGTTCTAATGACCACGAAAGCGTTAGGAATCGTCATAGCCATGAACAGAAAAGAACTTCTCGGAGGTATCAGAGGAAATGTGTGGCCGCCGCGGAGCTCTGTAAAGTAGTACGGGACTCATCATCATCATATTCACAGAAGGTCTGTTCTAGTGACCACGAAAGCGTTAGGAATCGTCATAGCCATGAACAGAAAAAAACTTCTCGGAGGTATCAGAGGAAATGTGTGGCCGCCGCGGAGCTCTGTAAAGTAGTACGGGACTCATCATCATCATATTCACAGAAGGTCTGTTCTAATGACCACGAAAGCGTTAGGAATCGTCATAGCCACGAACAGAAAAAAACTTCTCGGAGGTATCAGAGGAAACGCGTGGCCGCCGCGGAGCTCTGTAAAGTAGTACGGGACTCATCATCATCATATTCACAGAAGGTCTGTTCTAATGACCACGAAAGCGTTAGGAATCGTCATAGCCATGAACAGAAAAAAACTTCTCGGAGGTATCAGAGGAAATGTGTGGCCGCCGCGGAGCTCTGTAAAGTAGTACGGGACTCATCATCATCATATTCACAGAAGGTCTGTTCTAATGACCACGAAAGCGTTAGGAATCGTCATAGCCATGAACAGAAAAAAACATCTCGGAGGTATCAGAGGAAACGTGTGGCCGCCGCGGAGCTCTGTAAAGTAGTACGGGACTCATCATCATCATATTCACAGAAGGTCTGTTCTAATGACCACGAAAGCGTTAGGAATCGTCATAGCCATGAACAGAAAAAAACTTCTCGGAGGTATCAGAGGAAACGTGTGGCCGCCGCGGAGCTCTGTAAAGTAGTACGGGACTCATCATCATCATATTCACAGAAGGTCAGTTCTAATGACCACGAAAGCTTTAGGAATAGTCATAGCCATGAGCAGAAAAAAACATCTCGGAGGTATCAGAGGAAACGTGTGGCCGCCGTGGAGCTCTGTAAAGTAGTACGGGACTCATCATCATCATATTCACAGAAGGTCAGTTCTAATGACCACGAAAGCGTTAGGAATCGTCATAGCCATGAACAGAAAAAAACTTCTCGGAGGTATCAGAGGAAATGTGTGGCCGCCGCGGAGCTCTGTAAAGTAGTACGGGACTCATCATCATCATATTCACAGAAGGTCAGTTCTAATGACCACGAAAGCGTTAGGAATCGTCATAGCCATGAACAGAAAAAAACTTCTCGGAGGTATCAGAGGAAATGTGTGGCCGCCGCGGAGCTCTGTAAAGTAGTACGGGACTCATCATCATCATATTCACAGAAGGTCTGTTCTAATGACCACGAAAGCGTTAGGAATCGTCATAGCCATGAACAGAAAAAAACATCTCGGAGGTATCAGAGGAAACGTGTGGCCGCCGTGGAGCTCTGTAAAGTAGTACGGGACTCATCATCATCATATTCACAGAAGGTCAGTTCTAATGACCACGAAAGCTTTAGGAATAGTCATAGCCATGAGCAGAAAAAAACATCTCGGAGGTATCAGAGGAAACGTGTGGCCGCCGTGGAGCTCTGTAAAGTAGTACAGGACTCATCATCATCATATTCACAGAAGGTCAGTTCTAATGACCACGAAAGCGTTAGGAATCGTCATAGCCATGAACAGAAAAAAACATCTCGGAGGTATCAGAGGAAACGTGTGGCCGCCGTGGAGCTCTGTAAAGTAGTACGGGACTCATCATCATCATATTCACAGAAGGTCAGTTCTAATGACCACGAAAGCGTTAGGAATAGTCATAGCCATGAGCAGAAAAAAACATCTCGGAGGTATCAGAGGAAACGTGTGGCCGCCGCGGAGCTCTGTAAAGTAGTACGGGACTCATCATCATCATATTCACAGAAGGTCTGTTCTAATGACCACGAAAGCGTTAGGAATCGTCATAGCCATGAACAGAAAAAAACTTCTCGGAGGTATCAGAGGAAATGTGTGGCCGCCGCGGAGCTCTGTAAAGTAGTACGGGACTCATCATCATCATATTCACAGAAGGTCTGTTCTAATGACCACGAAAGCGTTAGGAATCGTCATAGCCATGAGCAGAAAAAAACATCTCGGAGGTATCAGAGGAAACGTGTGGCCGCCGTGGAGCTCTGTAAAGTAGTACGGGACTCATCATCATCATATTCACAGAAGGTCAGTTCTAATGACCACGAAAGCGTTAGGAATCGTCATAGCCATGAACAGAAAAAAACTTCTCGGAGGTATCAGAGGAAATGTGTGGCCGCCGCGGAGCTCTGTAAAGTAGTACGGGACTCATCATCATCATATTCACAGAAGGTCTGTTCTAATGACCACGAAAGCGTTAGGAATCGTCATAGCCATGAACAGAAAAAAACATCTCGGAGGTATCAGAGGAAACGTGTGGCCGCCGTGGAGCTCTGTAAAGTAGTACGGGACTCATCATCATCATATTCACAGAAGGTCTGTTCTAATGACCACGAAAGCGTTAGGAATCGTCATAGCCATGAACAGAAAAAAACATCTCGGAGGTATCAGAGGAAACGTGTGGCCGCCGTGGAGCTCTGTAAAGTAGTACGGGACTCATCATCATCATATTCACAGAAGGTCTGTTCTAATGACCACGAAAGCGTTAGGAATCGTCATAGCCACGAACAGAAAAAAACTTCTCGGAGGTATCAGAGGAAACGCGTGGCCGCCGCGGAGCTCTGTAAAGTAGTACGGGACTCATCATCATCATATTCACAGGTCTGTTCTAATGACCACGAAAGCGTTAGGAATCGTCATAGCCATGAACAGAAAAAAACTTCTCGGAGGTATCAGAGGAAATGTGTGGCCGCCGCGGAGCTCTGTAAAGTAGTACGGGACTCATCATCATCATATTCACAGAAGGTCTGTTCTAATGACCACGAAAGCGTTAGGAATCGTCATAGCCATGAACAGAAAAAAACTTCTCGGAGGTATCAGAGGAAATGTGTGGCCGCCGTGGAGCTCTGTAAAGTAGTACGGGACTCATCATCATCATATTCACAGAAGGTCTGTTCTAATGACCACGAAAGCGTTAGGAATCGTCATAGCCACGAACAGAAAAAAACTTCTCGGAGGTATCAGAGGAAACGCGTGGCCGCCGCGGAGCTCTGTAAAGTAGTACGGGACTCATCATCATCATATTCACAGGTCTGTTCTAATGACCACGAAAGCGTTAGGAATCGTCATAGCCATGAACAGAAAAGAACTTCTCGGAGGTATCAGAGGAAATGTGTGGCCGCCGCGGAGCTCTGTAAAGTAGTACGGGACTCATCATCATCATATTCACAGAAGGTCTGTTCTAGTGACCACGAAAGCGTTAGGAATCGTCATAGCCATGAACAGAAAAAAACATCTCGGAGGTATCAGAGGAAACGTGTGGCCGCCGTGGAGCTCTGTAAAGTAGTACGGGACTCATCATCATCATATTCACAGAAGGTCTGTTCTAATGACCACGAAAGCGTTAGGAATCGTCATAGCCACGAACAGAAAAAAACTTCTCGGAGGTATCAGAGGAAACGCGTGGCCGCCGCGGAGCTCTGTAAAGTAGTACGGGACTCATCATCATCATATTCACAGAAGGTCAGTTCTAATGACCACGAAAGCGTTAGGAATCGTCATAGCCATGAACAGAAAAAAACTTCTCGGAGGTATCAGAGGAAATGTGTGGCCGCCGCGGAGCTCTGTAAAGTAGTACGGGACTCATCATCATCATATTCACAGAAGGTCTGCTCTAATGACCACGAAAGCGTTAGGAATCGTCATAGCCATGAACAGAAAAAAACTTCTCGGAGGTATCAGAGGAAATGTGTGGCCGCCGTGGAGCTCTGTAAAGTAGTACGGGACTCATCATCATCATATTCACAGAAGGTCTGTTCTAATGACCACGAAAGCGTTAGGAATCGTCATAGCCACGAACAGAAAAAAACTTCTCGGAGGTATCAGAGGAAACGCGTGGCCGCCGCGGAGCTCTGTAAAGTAGTACGGGACTCATCATCATCATATTCACAGAAGGTCAGTTCTAATGACCACGAAAGCGTTAGGAATCGTCATAGCCATGAACAGAAAAAAACTTCTCGGAGGTATCAGAGGAAATGTGTGGCCGCCGTGGAGCTCTGTAAAGTAGTACGGGACTCATCATCATCATATTCACAGAAGGTCAGTTCTAATGACCACGAAAGCGTTAGGAATCGTCATAGCCATGAACAGAAAAAAACTTCTCGGAGGTATCAGAGGAAATGTGTGGCCGCCGCGGAGCTCTGTAAAGTAGTACGGGACTCATCATCATCATATTCACAGAAGGTCTGTTCTAATGACCACGAAAGCGTTAGGAATCGTCATAGCCACGAACAGAAAAAAACTTCTCGGAGGTATCAGAGGAAACGCGTGGCCGCCGCGGAGCTCTGTAAAGTAGTACGGGACTCATCATCATCATATTCACAGGTCTGTTCTAATGACCACGAAAGCGTTAGGAATCGTCATAGCCATGAACAGAAAAGAACTTCTCGGAGGTATCAGAGGAAATGTGTGGCCGCCGCGGAGCTCTGTAAAGTAGTACGGGACTCATCATCATCATATTCACAGAAGGTCTGTTCTAGTGACCACGAAAGCGTTAGGAATCGTCATAGCCATGAACAGAAAAAAACATCTCGGAGGTATCAGAGGAAACGTGTGGCCGCCGTGGAGCTCTGTAAAGTAGTACGGGACTCATCATCATCATATTCACAGAAGGTCTGTTCTAATGACCACGAAAGCGTTAGGAATCGTCATAGCCACGAACAGAAAAAAACTTCTCGGAGGTATCAGAGGAAACGCGTGGCCGCCGCGGAGCTCTGTAAAGTAGTACGGGACTCATCATCATCATATTCACAGAAGGTCAGTTCTAATGACCACGAAAGCGTTAGGAATCGTCATAGCCATGAACAGAAAAAAACTTCTCGGAGGTATCAGAGGAAATGTGTGGCCGCCGCGGAGCTCTGTAAAGTAGTACGGGACTCATCATCATCATATTCACAGAAGGTCTGTTCTAATGACCACGAAAGCGTTAGGAATCGTCATAGCCATGAACAGAAAAAAACTTCTCGGAGGTATCAGAGGAAATGTGTGGCCGCCGTGGAGCTCTGTAAAGTAGTACGGGACTCATCATCATCATATTCACAGAAGGTCTGTTCTAATGACCACGAAAGCGTTAGGAATCGTCATAGCCACGAACAGAAAAAAACTTCTCGGAGGTATCAGAGGAAACGCGTGGCCGCCGCGGAGCTCTGTAAAGTAGTACGGGACTCATCATCATCATATTCACAGGTCTGTTCTAATGACCACGAAAGCGTTAGGAATCGTCATAGCCATGAACAGAAAAGAACTTCTCGGAGGTATCAGAGGAAATGTGTGGCCGCCGCGGAGCTCTGTAAAGTAGTACGGGACTCATCATCATCATATTCACAGAAGGTCTGTTCTAGTGACCACGAAAGCGTTAGGAATCGTCATAGCCATGAACAGAAAAAAACTTCTCGGAGGTATCAGAGGAAATGTGTGGCCGCCGCGGAGCTCTGTAAAGTAGTACGGGACTCATCATCATCATATTCACAGAAGGTCTGTTCTAATGACCACGAAAGCGTTAGGAATCGTCATAGCCACGAACAGAAAAAAACTTCTCGGAGGTATCAGAGGAAACGCGTGGCCACCGCGGAGCTCTGTAAAGTAGTACGGGACTCATCATCATCATATTCACAGAAGGTCAGTTCTAATGACCACGAAAGCGTTAGGAATAGTCATAGCCATGAGCAGAAAAAAACATCTCGGAGGTATCAGAGGAAACGTGTGGCCGCCGCGGAGCTCTGTAAAGTAGTACGGGACTCATCATCATCATATTCACAGAAGGTCTGTTCTAATGACCACGAAAGCGTTAGGAATCGTCATAGCCATGAACAGAAAAAAACATCTCGGAGGTATCAGAGGAAACGTGTGGCCGCCGCGGAGCTCTGTAAAGTAGTACGGGACTCATCATCATCATATTCACAGAAGGTCAGTTCTAATGACCACGAAAGCGTTAGGAATAGTCATAGCCATGAGCAGAAAAAAACATCTCGGAGGTATCAGAGGAAACGTGTGGCCGCCGCGGAGCTCTGTAAAGTAGTACGGGACTCATCATCATCATATTCACAGAAGGTCTGTTCTAATGACCACGAAAGCGTTAGGAATAGTCATAGCCATGAGCAGAAAAAAACATCTCGGAGGTATCAGAGGAAACGTGTGGCCGCCGCGGAGCTCTGTAAAGTAGTACGGGACTCATCATCATCATATTCACAGAAGGTCAGTTCTAATGACCACGAAAGCTTTAGGAATAGTCATAGCCATGAGCAGAAAAAAACATCTCGGAGGTATCAGAGGAAACGTGTGGCCGCCGCGGAGCTCTGTAAAGTAGTACGGGACTCATCATCATCATATTCACAGAAGGTCAGTTCTAATGACCACGAAAGCGTTAGGAATAGTCATAGCCATGAGCAGAAAAAAACATCTCGGAGGTATCAGAGGAAACGTGTGGCCGCCGCGGAGCTCTGTAAAGTAGTACGGGACTCATCATCATCATATTCACAGAAGGTCAGTTCTAATGACCACGAAAGCGTTAGGAATAGTCATAGCCATGAGCAGAAAAAAACATCTCGGAGGTATCAGAGGAAACGTGTGGCCGCCGCGGAGCTCTGTAAAGTAGTACGGGACTCATCATCATCATATTCACAGAAGGTCTGTTCTAATGACCACGAAAGCGTTAGGAATCGTCATAGCCATGAACAGAAAAAAACATCTCGGAGGTATCAGAGGAAACGTGTGGCCGCCGCGGAGCTCTGTAAAGTAGTACGGGACTCATCATCATCATATTCACAGAAGGTCAGTTCTAATGACCACGAAAGCGTTAGGAATAGTCATAGCCATGAGCAGAAAAAAACATCTCGGAGGTATCAGAGGAAACGTGTGGCCGCCGCGGAGCTCTGTAAAGTAGTACGGGACTCATCATCATCATATTCACAGAAGGTCTGTTCTAATGACCACGAAAGCGTTAGGAATAGTCATAGCCATGAGCAGAAAAAAACATCTCGGAGGTATCAGAGGAAACGTGTGGCCGCCGCGGAGCTCTGTAAAGTAGTACGGGACTCATCATCATCATATTCACAGAAGGTCAGTTCTAATGACCACGAAAGCTTTAGGAATAGTCATAGCCATGAGCAGAAAAAAACATCTCGGAGGTATCAGAGGAAACGTGTGGCCGCCGCGGAGCTCTGTAAAGTAGTACGGGACTCATCATCATCATATTCACAGAAGGTCAGTTCTAATGACCACGAAAGCGTTAGGAATAGTCATAGCCATGAGCAGAAAAAAACATCTCGGAGGTATCAGAGGAAACGTGTGGCCGCCGCGGAGCTCTGTAAAGTAGTACGGGACTCATCATCATCATATTCACAGAAGGTCTGTTCTAATGACCACGAAAGCGTTAGGAATCGTCATAGCCATGAACAGAAAAAAACTTCTCGGAGGTATCAGAGGAAATGTGTGGCCGCCGCGGAGCTCTGTAAAGTAGTACGGGACTCATCATCATCATATTCACAGAAGGTCTGTTCTAATGACCACGAAAGCGTTAGGAATCGTCATAGCCATGAGCAGAAAAAAACATCTCGGAGGTATCAGAGGAAACGTGTGGCCGCCGTGGAGCTCTGTAAAGTAGTACGGGACTCATCATCATCATATTCACAGAAGGTCAGTTCTAATGACCACGAAAGCGTTAGGAATCGTCATAGCCATGAACAGAAAAAAACTTCTCGGAGGTATCAGAGGAAATGTGTGGCCGCCGCGGAGCTCTGTAAAGTAGTACGGGACTCATCATCATCATATTCACAGAAGGTCTGTTCTAATGACCACGAAAGCGTTAGGAATCGTCATAGCCATGAACAGAAAAAAACATCTCGGAGGTATCAGAGGAAACGTGTGGCCGCCGTGGAGCTCTGTAAAGTAGTACGGGACTCATCATCATCATATTCACAGAAGGTCAGTTCTAATGACCACGAAAGCTTTAGGAATAGTCATAGCCATGAGCAGAAAAAAACATCTCGGAGGTATCAGAGGAAACGTGTGGCCGCCGTGGAGCTCTGTAAAGTAGTACGGGACTCATCATCATCATATTCACAGAAGGTCAGTTCTAATGACCACGAAAGCGTTAGGAATCGTCATAGCCATGAACAGAAAAAAACATCTCGGAGGTATCAGAGGAAACGTGTGGCCGCCGTGGAGCTCTGTAAAGTAGTACGGGACTCATCATCATCATATTCACAGAAGGTCAGTTCTAATGACCACGAAAGCGTTAGGAATAGTCATAGCCATGAGCAGAAAAAAACATCTCGGAGGTATCAGAGGAAACGTGTGGTTGCCGCGGAGCTCTGTAAAGTAGTACGGGACTCATCATCATCATATTCACAGAAGGTCTGTTCTAATGACCACGAAAGCGTTAGGAATCGTCATAGCCATGAACAGAAAAAAACTTCTCGGAGGTATCAGAGGAAATGTGTGGCCGCCGCGGAGCTCTGTAAAGTAGTACGGGACTCATCATCATCATATTCACAGAAGGTCTGTTCTAATGACCACGAAAGCGTTAGGAATCGTCATAGCCATGAGCAGAAAAAAACATCTCGGAGGTATCAGAGGAAACGTGTGGCCGCCGTGGAGCTGTGTAAAGTAGTACGGGACTCATCATCATCATATTCACAGAAGGTCAGTTCTAATGACCACGAAAGCGTTAGGAATCGTCATAGCCATGAACAGAAAAAAACTTCTCGGAGGTATCAGAGGAAATGTGTGGCCGCCGCGGAGCTCTGTAAAGTAGTACGGGACTCATCATCATCATATTCACAGAAGGTCTGTTCTAATGACCACGAAAGCGTTAGGAATCGTCATAGCCATGAACAGAAAAAAACATCTCGGAGGTATCAGAGGAAACGTGTGGCCGCCGTGGAGCTCTGTAAAGTAGTACGGGACTCATCATCATCATATTCACAGAAGGTCAGTTCTAATGACCACGAAAGCGTTAGGAATAGTCATAGCCATGAGCAGAAAAAAACATCTCGGAGGTATCAGAGGAAACGTGTGGCCGCCGTGGAGCTCTGTAAAGTAGTACGGGACTCATCATCATCATATTCACAGAAGGTCAGTTCTAATGACCACGAAAGCGTTAGGAATAGTCATAGCCATGAGCAGAAAAAAACATCTCGGAGGTATCAGAGGAAACGTGTGGCCGCCGTGGAGCTCTGTAAAGTAGTACGGGACTCATCATCATCATATTCACAGAAGGTCAGTTCTAATGACCACGAAAGCGTTAGGAATAGTCATAGCCATGAGCAGAAAAAAACATCTCGGAGGTATCAGAGGAAACGTGTGGCCGCCGTGGAGCTCTGTAAAGTAGTACGGGACTCATCATCATCATATTCACAGAAGGTCAGTTCTAATGACCACGAAAGCGTTAGGAATAGTCATAGCCATGAGCAGAAAAAAACATCTCGGAGGTATCAGAGGAAACGTGTGGCCGCCGTGGAGCTCTGTAAAGTAGTACGGGACTCATCATCATCATATTCACAGAAGGTCAGTTCTAATGACCACGAAAGCGTTAGGAATAGTCATAGCCATGAGCAGAAAAAAACATCTCGGAGGTATCAGAGGAAACGTGTGGCCGCCGTGGAGCTCTGTAAAGTAGTACGGGACTCATCATCATCATATTCACAGAAGGTCAGTTCTAATGACCACGAAAGCGTTAGGAATAGTCATAGCCATGAGCAGAAAAAAACATCTCGGAGGTATCAGAGGAAACGTGTGGCCGCCGTGGAGCTCTGTAAAGTAGTACGGGACTCATCATCATCATATTCACAGAAGGTCTGTTCTAATGACCACGAAAGCGTTAGGAATCGTCATAGCCATGAACAGAAAAAAACATCTCGGAGGTATCAGAGGAAACGTGTGGCCGCCGTGGAGCTCTGTAAAGTAGTACGGGACTCATCATCATCATATTCACAGAAGGTCAGTTCTAATGACCACGAAAGCGTTAGGAATAGTCATAGCCATGAGCAGAAAAAAACATCTCGGAGGTATCAGAGGAAACGTGTGGCCGCCGTGGAGCTCTGTAAAGTAGTACGGGACTCATCATCATCATATTCACAGAAGGTCTGTTCTAATGACCACGAAAGCGTTAGGAATCGTCATAGCCATGAACAGAAAAAAACTTCTCGGAGGTATCAGAGGAAATGTGTGGCCGCCGCGGAGCTCTGTAAAGTAGTACGGGACTCATCATCATCATATTCACAGAAGGTCAGTTCTAATGACCACGAAAGCGTTAGGAATAGTCATAGCCATGAGCAGAAAAAAACATCTCGGAGGTATCAGAGGAAACGTGTGGCCGCCGTGGAGCTCTGTAAAGTAGTACGGGACTCATCATCATCATATTCACAGAAGGTCTGTTCTAATGACCACGAAAGCGTTAGGAATCGTCATAGCCATGAACAGAAAAAAACATCTCGGAGGTATCAGAGGAAACGTGTGGCCGCCGTGGAGCTCTGTAAAGTAGTACGGGACTCATCATCATCATATTCACAGAAGGTCAGTTCTAATGACCACGAAAGCGTTAGGAATAGTCATAGCCATGAGCAGAAAAAAACATCTCGGAGGTATCAGAGGAAACGTGTGGTTGCCGCGGAGCTCTGTAAAGTAGTACGGGACTCATCATCATCATATTCACAGAAGGTCTGTTCTAATGACCACGAAAGCGTTAGGAATCGTCATAGCCATGAACAGAAAAAAACTTCTCGGAGGTATCAGAGGAAATGTGTGGCCGCCGCGGAGCTCTGTAAAGTAGTACGGGACTCATCATCATCATATTCACAGAAGGTCTGTTCTAATGACCACGAAAGCGTTAGGAATCGTCATAGCCATGAGCAGAAAAAAACATCTCGGAGGTATCAGAGGAAACGTGTGGCCGCCGTGGAGCTCTGTAAAGTAGTACGGGACTCATCATCATCATATTCACAGAAGGTCAGTTCTAATGACCACGAAAGCGTTAGGAATCGTCATAGCCATGAACAGAAAAAAACTTCTCGGAGGTATCAGAGGAAATGTGTGGCCGCCGCGGAGCTCTGTAAAGTAGTACGGGACTCATCATCATCATATTCACAGAAGGTCTGTTCTAATGACCACGAAAGCGTTAGGAATCGTCATAGCCATGAACAGAAAAAAACATCTCGGAGGTATCAGAGGAAACGTGTGGCCGCCGTGGAGCTCTGTAAAGTAGTACGGGACTCATCATCATCATATTCACAGAAGGTCAGTTCTAATGACCACGAAAGCGTTAGGAATCGTCATAGCCATGAACAGAAAAAAACTTCTCGGAGGTATCAGAGGAAACGTGTGGCCGCCGTGGAGCTCTGTAAAGTAGTACGGGACTCATCATCATCATATTCACAGAAGGTCTGTTCTAATGACCACGAAAGCGTTAGGAATCGTCATAGCCATGAACAGAAAAAAACTTCTCGGAGGTATCAGAGGAAATGTGTGGCCGCCGCGGAGCTCTGTAAAGTAGTACGGGACTCATCATCATCATATTCACAGAAGGTCAGTTCTAATGACCACGAAAGCGTTAGGAATAGTCATAGCCATGAGCAGAAAAAAACATCTCGGAGGTATCAGAGGAAACGTGTGGCCGCCGTGGAGCTCTGTAAAGTAGTACGGGACTCATCATCATCATATTCACAGAAGGTCTGTTCTAATGACCACGAAAGCGTTAGGAATCGTCATAGCCATGAACAGAAAAAAACATCTCGGAGGTATCAGAGGAAACGTGTGGCCGCCGTGGAGCTCTGTAAAGTAGTACGGGACTCATCATCATCATATTCACAGAAGGTCAGTTCTAATGACCACGAAAGCGTTAGGAATAGTCATAGCCATGAGCAGAAAAAAACATCTCGGAGGTATCAGAGGAAACGTGTGGTTGCCGCGGAGCTCTGTAAAGTAGTACGGGACTCATCATCATCATATTCACAGAAGGTCTGTTCTAATGACCACGAAAGCGTTAGGAATCGTCATAGCCATGAACAGAAAAAAACTTCTCGGAGGTATCAGAGGAAATGTGTGGCCGCCGCGGAGCTCTGTAAAGTAGTACGGGACTCATCATCATCATATTCACAGAAGGTCTGTTCTAATGACCACGAAAGCGTTAGGAATCGTCATAGCCATGAGCAGAAAAAAACATCTCGGAGGTATCAGAGGAAACGTGTGGCCGCCGTGGAGCTCTGTAAAGTAGTACGGGACTCATCATCATCATATTCACAGAAGGTCAGTTCTAATGACCACGAAAGCGTTAGGAATCGTCATAGCCATGAACAGAAAAAAACTTCTCGGAGGTATCAGAGGAAATGTGTGGCCGCCGCGGAGCTCTGTAAAGTAGTACGGGACTCATCATCATCATATTCACAGAAGGTCTGTTCTAATGACCACGAAAGCGTTAGGAATCGTCATAGCCATGAACAGAAAAAAACATCTCGGAGGTATCAGAGGAAACGTGTGGCCGCCGTGGAGCTCTGTAAAGTAGTACGGGACTCATCATCATCATATTCACAGAAGGTCAGTTCTAATGACCACGAAAGCGTTAGGAATAGTCATAGCCATGAGCAGAAAAAAACATCTCGGAGGTATCAGAGGAAACGTGTGGCCGCCGTGGAGCTCTGTAAAGTAGTACGGGACTCATCATCATCATATTCACAGAAGGTCTGTTCTAATGACCACGAAAGCGTTAGGAATCGTCATAGCCATGAACAGAAAAAAACATCTCGGAGGTATCAGAGGAAACGTGTGGCCGCCGTGGAGCTCTGTAAAGTAGTACGGGACTCATCATCATCATATTCACAGAAGGTCAGTTCTAATGACCACGAAAGCGTTAGGAATAGTCATAGCCATGAGCAGAAAAAAACATCTCGGAGGTATCAGAGGAAACGTGTGGTTGCCGCGGAGCTCTGTAAAGTAGTACGGGACTCATCATCATCATATTCACAGAAGGTCTGTTCTAATGACCACGAAAGCGTTAGGAATCGTCATAGCCATGAACAGAAAAAAACTTCTCGGAGGTATCAGAGGAAATGTGTGGCCGCCGCGGAGCTCTGTAAAGTAGTACGGGACTCATCATCATCATATTCACAGAAGGTCTGTTCTAATGACCACGAAAGCGTTAGGAATCGTCATAGCCATGAGCAGAAAAAAACATCTCGGAGGTATCAGAGGAAACGTGTGGCCGCCGTGGAGCTCTGTAAAGTAGTACGGGACTCATCATCATCATATTCACAGAAGGTCAGTTCTAATGACCACGAAAGCGTTAGGAATCGTCATAGCCATGAACAGAAAAAAACTTCTCGGAGGTATCAGAGGAAATGTGTGGCCGCCGCGGAGCTCTGTAAAGTAGTACGGGACTCATCATCATCATATTCACAGAAGGTCTGTTCTAATGACCACGAAAGCGTTAGGAATCGTCATAGCCATGAACAGAAAAAAACATCTCGGAGGTATCAGAGGAAACGTGTGGCCGCCGTGGAGCTCTGTAAAGTAGTACGGGACTCATCATCATCATATTCACAGAAGGTCAGTTCTAATGACCACGAAAGCGTTAGGAATAGTCATAGCCATGAGCAGAAAAAAACATCTCGGAGGTATCAGAGGAAACGTGTGGCCGCCGTGGAGCTCTGTAAAGTAGTACGGGACTCATCATCATCATATTCACAGAAGGTCAGTTCTAATGACCACGAAAGCGTTAGGAATAGTCATAGCCATGAGCAGAAAAAAACATCTCGGAGGTATCAGAGGAAACGTGTGGCCGCCGTGGAGCTCTGTAAAGTAGTACGGGACTCATCATCATCATATTCACAGAAGGTCAGTTCTAATGACCACGAAAGCGTTAGGAATAGTCATAGCCATGAGCAGAAAAAAACATCTCGGAGGTATCAGAGGAAACGTGTGGCCGCCGTGGAGCTCTGTAAAGTAGTACGGGACTCATCATCATCATATTCACAGAAGGTCAGTTCTAATGACCACGAAAGCGTTAGGAATAGTCATAGCCATGAGCAGAAAAAAACATCTCGGAGGTATCAGAGGAAACGTGTGGCCGCCGTGGAGCTCTGTAAAGTAGTACGGGACTCATCATCATCATATTCACAGAAGGTCAGTTCTAATGACCACGAAAGCGTTAGGAATAGTCATAGCCATGAGCAGAAAAAAACATCTCGGAGGTATCAGAGGAAACGTGTGGCCGCCGTGGAGCTCTGTAAAGTAGTACGGGACTCATCATCATCATATTCACAGAAGGTCAGTTCTAATGACCACGAAAGCGTTAGGAATAGTCATAGCCATGAGCAGAAAAAAACATCTCGGAGGTATCAGAGGAAACGTGTGGCCGCCGTGGAGCTCTGTAAAGTAGTACGGGACTCATCATCATCATATTCACAGAAGGTCTGTTCTAATGACCACGAAAGCGTTAGGAATCGTCATAGCCATGAACAGAAAAAAACATCTCGGAGGTATCAGAGGAAACGTGTGGCCGCCGTGGAGCTCTGTAAAGTAGTACGGGACTCATCATCATCATATTCACAGAAGGTCAGTTCTAATGACCACGAAAGCGTTAGGAATAGTCATAGCCATGAGCAGAAAAAAACATCTCGGAGGTATCAGAGGAAACGTGTGGCCGCCGTGGAGCTCTGTAAAGTAGTACGGGACTCATCATCATCATATTCACAGAAGGTCTGTTCTAATGACCACGAAAGCGTTAGGAATCGTCATAGCCATGAACAGAAAAAAACATCTCGGAGGTATCAGAGGAAACGTGTGGCCGCCGTGGAGCTCTGTAAAGTAGTACGGGACTCATCATCATCATATTCACAGAAGGTCAGTTCTAATGACCACGAAAGCGTTAGGAATAGTCATAGCCATGAGCAGAAAAAAACATCTCGGAGGTATCAGAGGAAACGTGTGGCCGCCGCGGAGCTCTGTAAAGTAGTACGGGACTCATCATCATCATATTCACAGAAGGTCTGTTCTAATGACCACGAAAGCGTTAGGAATCGTCATAGCCATGAACAGAAAAAAACATCTCGGAGGTATCAGAGGAAACGTGTGGCCGCCGTGGAGCTCTGTAAAGTAGTACGGGACTCATCATCATCATATTCACAGAAGGTCAGTTCTAATGACCACGAAAGCGTTAGGAATAGTCATAGCCATGAGCAGAAAAAAACATCTCGGAGGTATCAGAGGAAACGTGTGGCCGCCGTGGAGCTCTGTAAAGTAGTACGGGACTCATCATCATCATATTCACAGAAGGTCTGTTCTAATGACCACGAAAGCGTTAGGAATAGTCATAGCCATGAGCAGAAAAAAACATCTCAGAGGTATCAGAGGAAACGTGTGGCCGCCGTGGAGCTCTGTAAAGTAGTACGGGACTCATCATCATCATATTCACAGAAGGTCTGTTCTAATGACCACGAAAGCGTTAGGAATAGTCATAGCCATGAACAGAAAAAAACATCTCAGAGGTATCAGAGGAAACGTGTGGCCGCCGTGGAGCTCTGTAAAGTACTACGGGACTCATCATCATCATATTCACAGAAGGTCAGTTCTAATGACCACGAAAGCTTTAGGAATAGTCATAGCCATGAGCAGAAAAAAACATCTCGGAGGTATCAGAGGAAACGTGTGGCCGCCGTGGAGCTCTGTAAAGTAGTACGGGACTCATCATCATCATATTCACAGAAGGTCAGTTCTAATGACCACGAAAGCGTTAGGAATAGTCATAGCCATGAGCAGAAAAAAACATCTCGGAGGTATCAGAGGAAACGTGTGGCCGCCGTGGAGCTCTGTAAAGTAGTACGGGACTCATCATCATCATATTCACAGAAGGTCAGTTCTAATGACCACGAAAGCGTTAGGAATAGTCATAGCCATGAACAGAAAAAAACATCTCAGAGGTATCAGAGGAAACGTGTGGCCGCCGTGGAGCTCTGTAAAGTAGTACGGGACTCATCATCATCATATTCACAGAAGGTCTGTTCTAATGACCACGAAAGCGTTAGGAATAGTCATAGCCATGAACAGAAAAAAACATCTCAGAGGTATCAGAGGAAACGTGTGGCCGCCGTGGAGCTCTGTAAAGTAGTACGGGACTCATCATCATCATATTCACAGAAGGTCTGTTCTAATGACCACGAAAGCGTTAGGAATCGTCATAGCCATGAACAGAAAAAAACATCTCGGAGGTATCAGAGGAAACGTGTGGCCGCCGTGGAGCTCTGTAAAGTAGTACGGGACTCATCATCATCATATTCACAGAAGGTCAGTTCTAATGACCACGAAAGCGTTAGGAATAGTCATAGCCATGAGCAGAAAAAAACATCTCGGAGGTATCAGAGGAAACGTGTGGCCGCCGTGGAGCTCTGTAAAGTAGTACGGGACTCATCATCATCATATTCACAGAAGGTCTGTTCTAATGACCACGAAAGCGTTAGGAATCGTCATAGCCATGAACAGAAAAAAACATCTCGGAGGTATCAGAGGAAACGTGTGGCCGCCGTGGAGCTCTGTAAAGTAGTACGGGACTCATCATCATCATATTCACAGAAGGTCAGTTCTAATGACCACGAAAGCGTTAGGAATAGTCATAGCCATGAGCAGAAAAAAACATCTCGGAGGTATCAGAGGAAACGTGTGGCCGCCGTGGAGCTCTGTAAAGTAGTACGGGACTCATCATCATCATATTCACAGAAGGTCAGTTCTAATGACCACGAAAGCGTTAGGAATAGTCATAGCCATGAGCAGAAAAAAACATCTCGGAGGTATCAGAGGAAACGTGTGGCCGCCGTGGAGCTCTGTAAAGTAGTACGGGACTCATCATCATCATATTCACAGAAGGTCTGTTCTAATGACCACGAAAGCGTTAGGAATCGTCATAGCCATGAACAGAAAAAAACATCTCGGAGGTATCAGAGGAAACGTGTGGCCGCCGTGGAGCTCTGTAAAGTAGTACGGGACTCATCATCATCATATTCACAGAAGGTCAGTTCTAATGACCACGAAAGCGTTAGGAATAGTCATAGCCATGAGCAGAAAAAAACATCTCGGAGGTATCAGAGGAAACGTGTGGCCGCCGCGGAGCTCTGTAAAGTAGTACGGGACTCATCATCATCATATTCACAGAAGGTCTGTTCTAATGACCACGAAAGCGTTAGGAATCGTCATAGCCATGAACAGAAAAAAACATCTCGGAGGTATCAGAGGAAACGTGTGGCCGCCGTGGAGCTCTGTAAAGTAGTACGGGACTCATCATCATCATATTCACAGAAGGTCAGTTCTAATGACCACGAAAGCGTTAGGAATAGTCATAGCCATGAGCAGAAAAAAACATCTCGGAGGTATCAGAGGAAACGTGTGGCCGCCGTGGAGCTCTGTAAAGTAGTACGGGACTCATCATCATCATATTCACAGAAGGCCTGTTCTAATGACCACGAAAGCGTTAGGAATCGTCATAGCCATGAACAGAAAAAAACTTCTCGGAGGTATCAGAGGAAATGTGTGGCCGCCGCGGAGCTCTGTAAAGTAGTACGGGACTCATCATCATCATATTCACAGAAGGTCTGTTCTAATGACCACGAAAGCGTTAGGAATCGTCATAGCCATGAACAGAAAAAAACATCTCGGAGGTATCAGAGGAAACGTGTGGCCGCCGTGGAGCTCTGTAAAGTAGTACGGGACTCATCATCATCATATTCACAGAAGGTCAGTTCTAATGACCACGAAAGCTTTAGGAATAGTCATAGCCATGAGCAGAAAAAAACATCTCGGAGGTATCAGAGGAAACGTGTGGCCGCCGCGGAGCTCTGTAAAGTAGTACGGGACTCATCATCATCATATTCACAGAAGGTCAGTTCTAATGACCACGAAAGCGTTAGGAATCGTCATAGCCATGAACAGAAAAAAACATCTCGGAGGTATCAGAGGAAACGTGTGGCCGCCGTGGAGCTCTGTAAAGTAGTACGGGACTCATCATCATCATATTCACAGAAGGTCAGTTCTAATGACCACGAAAGCTTTAGGAATAGTCATAGCCATGAGCAGAAAAAAACATCTCGGAGGTATCAGAGGAAACGTGTGGCCGCCGTGGAGCTCTGTAAAGTAGTACGGGACTCATCATCATCATATTCACAGAAGGTCAGTTCTAATGACCACGAAAGCGTTAGGAATCGTCATAGCCATGAACAGAAAAAAACATCTCAGAGGTATCAGAGGAAACGTGTGGCCGCCGTGGAGCTCTGTAAAGTAGTACGGGACTCATCATCATCATATTCACAGAAGGTCTGTTCTAATGACCACGAAAGCGTTAGGAATCGTCATAGCCATGAACAGAAAAAAACTTCTCGGAGGTATCAGAGGAAACGCGTGGCCGCCGCGGAGCTGTGTAAAGTAGTATGGGACTCATCATCATCATATTCACAGGTCTGTTCTAATGACCACGAAAGCGTTAGGAATAGTCATAGCCATGAGCAGAAAAAAACATCTCGGAGGTATCAGAGGAAACGTGTGGCCGCCGTGGAGCTCTGTAAAGTAGTACGGGACTCATCATCATCATATTCACAGAAGGTCTGTTCTAATGACCACGAAAGCTTTAGGAATCGTCATAGCCATGAACAGAAAAAAACATCTCGGAGGTATCAGAGGAAACGTGTGGCCGCCGCGGAGCTCTGTAAAGTAGTACGGGACTCATCATCATCATATTCACAGAAGGTCTGTTCTAATGACCACGAAAGCGTTAGGAATCGTCATAGCCATGAACAGAAAAAAACTTCTCGGAGGTATCAGAGGAAACGTGTGGCCGCCGTGGAGCTGTGTAAAGTAGTATGGGACTCATCATCATCATATTCACAGGTCTGTTCTAATGACCACGAAAGCGTTAGGAATAGTCATAGCCATGAGCAGAAAAAAACATCTCGGAGGTATCAGAGGAAACGTGTGGCCGCCGTGGAGCTCTGTAAAGTAGTACGGGACTCATCATCATCATATTCACAGAAGGTCTGTTCTAATGACCACGAAAGCTTTAGGAATCGTCATAGCCATGAACAGAAAAAAACATCTCGGAGGTATCAGAGGAAACGTGTGGCCGCCGCGGAGCTCTGTAAAGTAGTACGGGACTCATCATCATCATATTCACAGAAGGTCTGTTCTAATGACCACGAAAGCGTTAGGAATCGTTATAGCCATGAACAGAAAAAAACTTCTCGGAGGTATCAGAGGAAACGCGTGGCCGCCGCGGAGCTGTGTAAAGTAGTATGGGACTCATCATCATCATATTCACAGGTCTGTTCTAATGACCACGAAAGCGTTAGGAATCGTCATAGCCATGAACAGAAAAGAACTTCTCGGAGGTATCAGAGGAAACGTGTGGCCGCCGCGTAGCTCTGTAAAGTAGTACGGGACTCATCATCATCATATTCACAGAAGGTCTGTTCTAATGACCACGAAAGCGTTAGGAATCGTCATAGCCATGAACAGAAAAAAACTTCTCGGAGGTATCAGAGGAAACGTGTGGCCGCCGTGGAGCTCTGTAAAGTAGTATGGGACTCATCATCATCATATTCACAGAAGGTCTGTTCTAATGACCACGAAAGCGTTAGGAATCGTCATAGCCATGAACAGAAAAAAACTTCTCGGAGGTATCAGAGGAAACGCGTGGCCGCCGCGGAGCTGTGTAAAGTAGTATGGGACTCATCATCATCATATTCACAGGTCTGTTCTAATGACCACGAAAGCGTTAGGAATCGTCATAGCCATGAACAGAAAAGAACTTCTCGGAGGTATCAGAGGAAACGTGTGGCCGCCGCGGAGCTCTGTAAAGTAGTACGGGACTCATCATCATCATATTCACAGAAGGTCTGTTCTAATGACCACGAAAGCGTTAGGAATCGTCATAGCCATGAACAGAAAAAAACTTCTCGGAGGTATCAGAGGAAACGTGTGGCCGCCGTGGAGCTCTGTAAAGTAGTATGGGACTCATCATCATCATATTCACAGAAGGTCTGTTCTAATGACCACGAAAGCGTTAGGAATCGTCATAGCCATGAACAGAAAAAAACTTCTCGGAGGTATCAGAGGAAACGCGTGGCCGCCGCGGAGCTGTGTAAAGTAGTATGGGACTCATCATCATCATATTCACAGGTCTGTTCTAATGACCACGAAAGCGTTAGGAATCGTCATAGCCATGAACAGAAAAGAACTTCTCGGAGGTATCAGAGGAAACGTGTGGCCGCCGCGGAGCTCTGTAAAGTAGTACGGGACTCATCATCATCATATTCACAGAAGGTCTGTTCTAATGACCACGAAAGCGTTAGGAATCGTCATAGCCATGAACAGAAAAAAACATCTCGGAGGTATCAGAGGAAACGTGTGGCCGCCGTGGAGCTCTGTAAAGTAGTATGGGACTCATCATCATCATATTCACAGAAGGTCTGTTCTAATGACCACGAAAGCGTTAGGAATCGTCATAGCCATGAACAGAAAAAAACTTCTCGGAGGTATCAGAGGAAACGCGTGGCCGCCGCGGAGCTGTGTAAAGTAGTATGGGACTCATCATCATCATATTCACAGGTCTGTTCTAATGACCACGAAAGCGTTAGGAATCGTCATAGCCATGAACAGAAAAGAACTTCTCGGAGGTATCAGAGGAAACGTGTGGCCGCCGCGGAGCTCTGTAAAGTAGTACGGGACTCATCATCATCATATTCACAGAAGGTCTGTTCTAATGACCACGAAAGCGTTAGGAATCGTCATAGCCATGAACAGAAAAAAACATCTCGGACGTATCAGAGGAAACGTGTGGCCGCCGCGGAGCTCTGTAAAGTAGTACGGGACTCATCATCATCATATTCACAGAGGGTCTGTTCTAATGACCACGAAAGCGTTAGGAATCGTCATAGCCATGAACAGAAAAAAACATCTCGGACGTATCAGAGGAAACGTGTGGCCGCCGCGGAGCTCTGTAAAGTAGTACGGGACTCATCATCATCATATTCACAGAAGGTCTGTTCTAATGACCACGAAAGCGTTAGGAATCGTCATAGCCATGAACAGAAAAAAACATCTCGGAGGTATCAGAGGAAACGTGTGGCCGCCGCGGAGCTCTGTAAAGTAGTACGGGACTCATCATCATCATATTCACAGAAGGTCTGTTCTAATGACCACGAAAGCGTTAGGAATCGTCATAGCCATGAACAGAAAAAAACATCTCGGAGGTATCAGAGGAAACGTGTGGCCGCCGCGGAGCTCTGTAAAGTAGTACGGGACTCATCATCATCATATTCACAGAAGGTCTGTTCTAATGACCACGAAAGCGTTAGGAATCGTCATAGCCATGAACAGAAAAAAACATCTCGGAGGTATCAGAGGAAACGTGTGGCCGCCGCGGAGCTCTGTAATGTAGTACGGGACTCATCATCATCATATTCACAGAAGGTCTGTTCTAATGACCACGAAAGCGTTAGGAATCGTCATATCCATGAACAGAATAAAACTTCTCGGAGGTATCAGAGGAAACGTGTGGCCGCCGCGGAGCTCTGTAAAGTAGTACGGGACTCATCATCATCATATTCACAGAAGGTCTGTTCTAATGACCACGAAAGCGTTAGGAATCGTCATATCCATGAACAGAATAAAACTTCTCGGAGGTATCAGAGGAAACGTGTGGCCGCCGCGGAGCTCTGTAAAGTAGTACGGGACTCATCATCATCATATTCACAGAAGGTCTGTTCTAATGACCACGAAAGCGTTAGGAATCGTCATAGCCATGAACAGAAAAAAACATCTCGGACGTATCAGAGGAAACGTGTGGCCGCCGCGGAGCTCTGTAAAGTAGTACGGGACTCATCATCATCATATTCACAGAAGGTCTGTTCTAATGACCACGAAAGCGTTAGGAATCGTCATAGCCATGAACAGAAAAAAACATCTCGGACGTATCAGAGGAAACGTGTGGCCGCCGCGGAGCTCTGTAAAGTAGTACGGGACTCATCATCATCATATTCACAGAAGGTCTGTTCTAATGAGCACGAAAGCGTTAGGAATCGTCATATCCATGAACAGAATAAAACTTCTCGGAGGTATCAGAGGAAACGTGTGGCCGCCGCGGAGCTCTGTAAAGTAGTACGGGACTCATCATCATCATATTCACAGAAGGTCTGTTCTAATGAGCACGAAAGCGTTAGGAATCGTCATAGCCATGAACAGAAAAAAACATCTCGGAGGTATCAGAGGAAACGTGTGGCCGCCGCGGAGCTCTGTAAAGTAGTACGGGACTCATCATCATCATATTCACAGAAGGTCTGTTCTAATGAGCACGAAAGCGTTAGGAATCGTCATAGCCATGAACAGAAAAAAACATCTCGGACGTATCAGAGGAAACGTGTGGCCGCCGCGGAGCTCTGTAAAGTAGTACGGGACTCATCATCATCATATTCACAGAAGGTCTGTTCTAATGACCACGAAAGCGTTAGGAATCGTCATATCCATGAACAGAATAAAACTTCTCGGAGGTATCAGAGGAAACGTGTGGCCGCCGCGGAGCTCTGTAAAGTAGTACGGGACTCATCATCATCATATTCACAGAAGGTCTGTTCTAATGACCACGAAAGCGTTAGGAATCGTCATATCCATGAACAGAATAAAACTTCTCGGAGGTATCAGAGGAAACGTGTGGCCGCCGCGGAGCTCTGTAAAGTAGTACGGGACTCATCATCATCATATTCACAGAAGGTCTGTTCTAATGACCACGAAAGCGTTAGGAATCGTCATAGCCATGAACAGAAAAAAACATCTCGGACGTATCAGAGGAAACGTGTGGCCGCCGCGGAGCTCTGTAAAGTAGTACGGGACTCATCATCATCATATTCACAGAAGGTCTGTTCTAATGACCACGAAAGCGTTAGGAATCGTCATAGCCATGAACAGAAAAAAACATCTCGGAGGTATCAGAGGAAACGTGTGGCCGCCGCGGAGCTCTGTAAAGTAGTACGGGACTCATCATCATCATATTCACAGAAGGTCTGTTCTAATGACCACGAAAGCGTTAGGAATCGTCATAGCCATGAACAGAAAAAAACATCTCGGACGTATCAGAGGAAACGTGTGGCCGCCGCGGAGCTCTGTAAAGTAGTACGGGACTCATCATCATCATATTCACAGAAGGTCTGTTCTAATGACCACGAAAGCGTTAGGAATCGTCATAGCCATGAACAGAAAAAAACATCTCGGACGTATCAGAGGAAACGTGTGGCCGCCGCGGAGCTCTGTAAAGTAGTACGGGACTCATCATCATCATATTCACAGAAGGTCTGTTCTAATGACCACGAAAGCGTTAGGAATCGTCATATCCATGAACAGAATAAAACTTCTCGGAGGTATCAGAGGAAACGTGTGGCCGCCGCGGAGCTCTGTAAAGTAGTACGGGACTCATCATCATCATATTCACAGAAGGTCTGTTCTAATGAGCACGAAAGCGTTAGGAATCGTCATAGCCATGAACAGAATAAAACTTCTCGGAGGTATCAGAGGAAACGTGTGGCCGCCGCGGAGCTCTGTAAAGTAGTACGGGACTCATCATCATCATATTCACAGAAGGTCTGTTCTAATGACCACGAAAGCGTTAGGAATCGTCATATCCATGAACAGAATAAAACTTCTCGGAGGTATCAGAGGAAACGTGTGGCCGCCGCGGAGCTCTGTAAAGTAGTACGGGACTCATCATCATCATATTCACAGAAGGTCTGTTCTAATGAGCACGAAAGCGTTAGGAATCGTCATAGCCATGAACAGAATAAAACTTCTCGGAGGTATCAGAGGAAACGTGTGGCCGCCGCGGAGCTCTGTAAAGTAGTACGGGACTCATCATCATCATATTCACAGAAGGTCTGTTCTAATGACCACGAAAGCGTTAGGAATCGTCATATCCATGAACAGAATAAAACTTCTCGGAGGTATCAGAGGAAACGTGTGGCCGCCGCGGAGCTCTGTAAAGTAGTACGGGACTCATCATCATCATATTCACAGAAGGTCTGTTCTAATGACCACGAAAGCGTTAGGAATCGTCATAGCCATGAACAGAAAAAAACATCTCGGACGTATCAGAGGAAACGTGTGGCCGCCGCGGAGCTCTGTAAAGTAGTACGGGACTCATCATCATCATATTCACAGAAGGTCTGTTCTAATGAGCACGAAAGCGTTAGGAATCGTCATATCCATGAACAGAATAAAACTTCTCGGAGGTATCAGAGGAAACGTGTGGCCGCCGCGGAGCTCTGTAAAGTAGTACGGGACTCATCATCATCATATTCACAGAAGGTCTGTTCTAATGAGCACGAAAGCGTTAGGAATCGTCATAGCCATGAACAGAATAAAACTTCTCGGAGGTATCAGAGGAAACGTGTGGCCGCCGCGGAGCTCTGTAAAGTAGTACGGGACTCATCATCATCATATTCACAGAAGGTCTGTTCTAATGACCACGAAAGCGTTAGGAATCGTCATATCCATGAACAGAATAAAACTTCTCGGAGGTATCAGAGGAAACGTGTGGCCGCCGCGGAGCTCTGTAAAGTAGTACGGGACTCATCATCATCATATTCACAGAAGGTCTGTTCTAATGACCACGAAAGCGTTAGGAATCGTCATATCCATGAACAGAATAAAACTTCTCGGAGGTATCAGAGGAAACGTGTGGCCGCCGCGGAGCTCTGTAAAGTAGTACGGGACTCATCATCATCATATTCACAGAAGGTCTGTTCTAATGACCACGAAAGCGTTAGGAATCGTCATAGCCATGAACAGAAAAAAACATCTCGGACGTATCAGAGGAAACGTGTGGCCGCCGCGGAGCTCTGTAAAGTAGTACGGGACTCATCATCATCATATTCACAGAAGGTCTGTTCTAATGACCACGAAAGCGTTAGGAATCGTCATATCCATGAACAGAATAAAACTTCTCGGAGGTATCAGAGGAAACGTGTGGCCGCCGCGGAGCTCTGTAAAGTAGTACGGGACTCATCATCATCATATTCACAGAAGGTCTGTTCTAATGACCACGAAAGCGTTAGGAATCGTCATAGCCATGAACAGAAAAAAACATCTCGGACGTATCAGAGGAAACGTGTGGCCGCCGCGGAGCTTTGTAAAGTAGTACGGGACTCATCATCATCATATTCACAGAAGGTCTGTTCTAATGACCACGAAAGCGTTAGGAATCGTCATATCCATGAACAGAATAAAACTTCTCGGAGGTATCAGAGGAAACGATCGGCCGCCGCGGAGCTCTGTAAAGTAGTACGGGACTCATCATCATCATATTCACAGAAGGTCTGTTCTAATGACCACGAAAGCGTTAGGAATCCTCATAGCCATGAACAGAAAAAAACATCTCGGACGTATCAGAGGAAACGTGTGGCCGCCGCGGAGCTCTGTAAAGTAGTACGGGACTCATCATCATCATATTCACAGAAGGTCTGTTCTAATGAGCACGAAAGCGTTAGGAATCGTCATAGCCATGAACAGAAAAAAACTTCTTGGAGGTATCAGAGGAAACGTGTGGCCGCCGCGGAGCTCTGTAAAGTAGTACGGGACTCATCATCATCATATTCACAGAAGGTCTGTTCTAATGACCACGAAAGCGTTAGGAATCGTCATAGCCATGAACAGAAAAAAACATCTCGGAGGTATCAGAGGAAACGTGTGGCCGCCGCGGAGCTCTGTAAAGTAGTACGGGACTCATCATCATCATATTCACAGAAGGTCTGTTCTAATGAGCACGAAAGCGTTAGGAATCGTCATAGCCATGAACAGAAAAAAACTTCTCGGAGGTATCAGAGGAAACGTGTGGCCGCCGCGGAACTCTGTAAAGTAGTACGGGACTCATCATCATCATATTCACAGAAGGTCTGTACTAATGACCACGAAAGCGTTAGGAATCGTCATAGCCATGAACAGAAAAAAACTTCTCGGTGGTACCAGAGGAAACGTGTGACCGCCGCGGAGCTCTGTAAAGTAGTACGGGACTCATCATCATCATATTCACAGAAAGTCTGTTCTAATGACCACGAAAGCGTTAGGAATCGTCATAGCCAGGAACAGAAAAAAACTTCTCGGTGGTACCAGAGGAAACGTGTGGCCGCCGCGGAGCTCTGTAGAGTAGTACGGGACTCATCATCATCATATTCACAGAAGGTCTGTTCTAATGAGCACGAAAGCTTTAGGAATCGTCATAGCCATGAACAGAAAAAAACTTCTCGGAGGTATGAGAGGAATCATGTGGCCGCCGCGGAGCTCTGTAGAGTAGTACGGGACTCATCATCATCATATTCACAGAAAGTCTGTTCTAATGAGCACGAAAGCGTTAGGAATCGTCATAGCCATGAACAGAAAAAAACTTCTCGGAGGTATCAGAGGAAACGTGTGGCCGCCGCAGAGCTCTGTAAAGTAGTACGGGACTCATCATCATCATATTCACAGAAGGTCTGTTCTAATGAGCACGAAAGCGTTAGGAATCGTCATAGCCATGAACAGAAAAAAACTTCTCGGAGGTATCAGAGGAAACATGTGGCCGCCGCAGAGCTCTGTAAAGTAGTACAGGACTCATCATCATCATATTCACAGAAGGTCTGTTCTAATGACCACGAAAGCGTTAGGAATCGTCATAGCCATGAACAGAAAAAAACTTCTCGGAGGTATCAGAGGAAACATGTGGCCGCCGCAGAGCTCTGTAAAGTAGTACAGGACTCATCATCATCATATTCACAGAAGGTCTGTTCTAATGAGCACGAAAGCGTTAGGAATCGTCATAGCCATGAACAGAAAAAAACTTCTCGGAGGTATCAGAGGAAACGTGTGGCCGCCGCAGAGCTCTGTAAAGTAGTACGGGACTCATCATCAT
Organism: Schistocerca piceifrons; assembly: GCF_021461385.2. Taxonomy (NCBI): domain Eukaryota; kingdom Metazoa; phylum Arthropoda; class Insecta; order Orthoptera; family Acrididae; genus Schistocerca; species Schistocerca piceifrons. Next base: position 710,537,147 of record NC_060138.1, read on the forward strand.
CATATTCACAGAAGGTCTGTTCTAATGAGCACGAAAGCGTTAGGAATCGTCATAGCCATGAACAGAAAAAAACTTCTCGGAGGTATCAGAGGAAACATGTGGCCGCCGCGGAGCTCTGTAAAGTAGTACGGGACTCATCATCATCATATTCACAGAAGGTCTGTTCTAATGACCACGAAAGCGTTAGGAATCGTCATAGCCATGAACAGAAAAAAACTTCTCGGAGGTATCAGAGGAAACATGTGGCCGCCGCAGAGCTCTGTAAAGTAGTACGGGACTCATCATCATCATATTCACAGAAAGTCTGTTCTAATGAGCACGAAAGCGTTAGGAATCGTCATAGCCATGAACAGAAAAAAACTTCTCGGAGGTATCAGAGGAAACGTGTGGCCGCCGCAGAGCTCTGTAAAGTAGTACGGGACTCATCATCATCATATTCACAGAAGGTCTGTTCTAATGAGCACGAAAGCGTTAGGAATCGTCATAGCCATGAACAGAAAAAAACTTCTCGGAGGTATCAGAGGAAACATGTGGCCGCCGCGGAGCTCTGTAAAGTAGTACGGGACTCATCATCATCATATTCACAGAAGGTCTGTTCTAATGAGCACGAAAGCGTTAGGAATCGTCATAGCCATGAACAGAAAAAAACTTCTCGGAGGTATCAGAGGAAACATGTGGCCGCCGCAGAGCTCTGTAAAGTAGTACAGGACTCATCATCATCATATTCACAGAAGGTCTGTTCTAATGAGCACGAAAGCGTTAGGAATCGTCATAGCCATGAACAGAAAAAAACTTCTCGGAGGTATCAGAGGAAACGTGTGGCCGCCGCAGAGCTCTGTAAAGTAGTACGGGACTCATCATCATCATATTCACAGAAGGTCTGATCTAATGACCACGAAAGCGTTAGGAATCGTCATAGCCATGAACAGAAAGAAACATCTCGGAGGTATCAGAGGAAACATGTGGCCGCCGCGGAGCTCTGTAAAGTAGTACGGGACTCATCATCATCATATTCACAGAAGGTCTGTTCTAATGACCACGAAAGCGTTAGGAATCGTCATAGCCATGAACAGAAAAAAACTTCTCGGAGGTATCAGAGGAAACGTGTGGCCGCCGCGGAGCTCTGTAAAGTAGTACGGGACTCATCATCATCATATTCACAGAAAGTCTGTTCTAATGAGCACGAAAGCGTTAGGAATCGTCATAACCATGAACAGAAAAAAACTTCTCGGAGGTATCAGAGGAAACATGTGGCCGCCGCGGAGCTCTGTAAAGTAGTACGGGACTCATCATCATCATATTCACAGAAAGTCTGTTCTAATGAGCACGAAAGCGTTAGGAATCGTCATAGCCATGAACAGAAAAAAACTTCTCGGAGGTATCAGAGGAAACGTGTGGCCGCCGCAGAGCTCTGTAAAGTAGTACGGGACTCATCATCATCATATTCACAGAAGGTCTGTTCTAATGAGCACGAAAGCGTTAGGAATCGTCATAGCCATGAACAGAAAAAAACTTCTCGGAGGTATCAGAGGAAACATGTGGCCGCCGCAGAGCTCTGTAAAGTAGTACAGGACTCATCATCATCATATTCACAGAAGGTCTGTTCTAATGAGCACGAAAGCGTTAGGAATCGTCATAGCCATGAACAGAAAAAAACTTCTCGGAGGTATCAGAGGAAACATGTGGCCGCCGCGGAGCTCTGTAAAGTAGTACGGGACTCATCATCATCATATTCACAGAAGGTCTGTTCTAATGAGCACGAAAGCGTTAGGAATCGTCATAGCCATGAACAGAAAAAAACTTCTCGGAGGTATCAGAGGAAACATGTGGCCGCCGCAGAGCTCTGTAAAGTAGTACGGGACTCATCATCATCATATTCACAGAAAGTCTGTTCTAATGAGCACGAAAGCGTTAGGAATCGTCATAGCCATGAACAGAAAAAAACTTCTCGGAGGTATCAGAGGAAACATGTGGCCGCCGCAGAGCTCTGTAAAGTAGTACAGGACTCATCATCATCATATTCACAGAAGGTCTGTTCTAATGAGCACGAAAGCGTTAGGAATCGTCATAGCCATGAACAGAAAAAAACTTCTCGGAGGTATCAGAGGAAACATGTGGCCGCCGCGGAGCTCTGTAAAGTAGTACGGGACTCATCATCATCATATTCACAGAAGGTCTGTTCTAATGACCACGAAAGCGTTAGGAATCGTCATAGCCATGAACAGAAAAAAACTTCTCGGAGGTATCAGAGGAAACATGTGGCCGCCGCGGAGCTCTGTAAAGTAGTACAGGACTCATCATCATCATATTCACAGAAGGTCTGTTCTAATGAGCACGAAAGCGTTAGGAATCGTCATAGCCATGAACAGAAAAAAACTTCTCGGAGGTATCAGAGGAAACATGTGGCCGCCGCAGAGCTCTGTAAAGTAGTACAGGACTCATCATCATCATATTCACAGAAGGTCTGTTCTAATGAGCACGAAAGCGTTAGGAATCGTCATAGCCATGAACAGAAAAAAACTTCTCGGAGGTATCAGAGGAAACATGTGGCCGCCGCGGAGCTCTGTAAAGTAGTACAGGACTCATCATCATCATATTCACAGAAGGTCTGTTCTAATGAGCACGAAAGCGTTAGGAATCGTCATAGCCATGAACAGAAAAAAACTTCTCGGAGGTATCAGAGGAAACATGTGGCCGCCGCGGAGCTCTGTAAAGTAGTACGGGACTCATCATCATCATATTCACAGAAGGTCTGTTCTAATGACCACGAAAGCGTTAGGAATCGTCATAGCCATGAACAGAAAAAAACTTCTCGGAGGTATCAGAGGAAACGTGTGGCCGCCGCGGAGCTCTGTAAAGTAGTACGGGACTCATCATCATCATATTCACAGAAAGTCTGTTCTAATGAGCACGAAAGCGTTAGGAATCGTCATAGCCATGAACAGAAAAAAACTTCTCGGAGGTATCAGAGGAAACATGTGGCCGCCGCGGAGCTCTGTAAAGTAGTACGGGACTCATCATCATCATATTCACAGAAAGTCTGTTCTAATGAGCACGAAAGCGTTAGGAATCGTCATAGCCATGAACAGAAAAAAACTTCTCGGAGGTATCAGAGGAAACGTGTGGCCGCCGCAGAGCTCTGTAAAGTAGTACGGGACTCATCATCATCATATTCACAGAAGGTCTGTTCTAATGAGCACGAAAGCGTTAGGAATCGTCATAGCCATGAACAGAAAAAAACTTCTCGGAGGTATCAGAGGAAACATGTGGCCGCCGCAGAGCTCTGTAAAGTAGTACAGGACTCATCATCATCATATTCACAGAAGGTCTGTTCTAATGAGCACGAAAGCGTTAGGAATCGTCATAGCCATGAACAGAAAAAAACTTCTCGGAGGTATCAGAGGAAACATGTGGCCGCCGCGGAGCTCTGTAAAGTAGTACGGGACTCATCATCATCATATTCACAGAAGGTCTGTTCTAATGAGCACGAAAGCGTTAGGAATCGTCATAGCCATGAACAGAAAAAAACTTCTCGGAGGTATCAGAGGAAACATGTGGCGCCGCAGAGCTCTGTAAAGTAGTACGGGACTCATCATCATCATATTCACAGAAGGTCTGTTCTAATGAGCACGAAAGCGTTAGGAATCGTCATAGCCATGAACAGAAATAAACTTCTCGGAGGTATCAGAGGAAACATGTGGCCGCCGCGGAGCTCTGTAAAGTAGTCCGGGACTCATCATCATCATATTCACAGAAGGTCTGTTCTAATGAGCACGAAAGCTTTAGGAATCGTCATAGCCATGAACAGAAAAAAACTTCTCGGAGGTATGAGAGGAATCATGTGGCCGCCGCGGAGCTCTGTAAAGTAGTACGGGACTCATCATCATCATATTCACAGAAAGTCTGTTCTAATGAGCACGAAAGCGTTAGGAATCGTCATAGCCATGAACAGAAAAAAACTTCTCGGAGGTATCAGAGGAAACGTGTGGCCGCCGCAGAGCTCTGTAAAGTAGTACGGGACTCATCATCATCATATTCACAGAAGGTCTGTTCTAATGAGCACGAAAGCGTTAGGAATCGTCATAGCCATGAACAGAAAAAAACTTCTCGGAGGTATCAGAGGAAACATGTGGCCGCCGCGGAGCTCTGTAAAGTAGTACAGGACTCATCATCATCATATTCACAGAAGGTCTGTTCTAATGAGCACGAAAGCGTTAGGAATCGTCATAGCCATGAACAGAAAAAAACTTCTCGGAGGTATGAGAGGAATCATGTGGCCGCCGCGGAGCTCTGTAAAGTAGTACGGGACTCATCATCATCATATTCACAGAAAGTCTGTTCTAATGAGCACGAAAGCTTTAGGAATCGTCATAGCCATGAACAGAAAAAAACTTCTCGGAGGTATGAGAGGAATCATGTGGCCGCCGCGGAGCTCTGTAAAGTAGTACGGGACTCATCATCATCATATTCACAGAAAGTCTGTTCTAATGAGCACGAAAGCGTTAGGAATCGTCATAGCCATGAACAGAAAAAAACTTCTCGGAGGTATCAGAGGAAACGTGTGGCCGCCGCAGAGCTCTGTAAAGTAGTACGGGACTCATCATCATCATATTCACAGAAGGTCTGTTCTAATGAGCACGAAAGCGTTAGGAATCGTCATAGCCATGAACAGAAAAAAACTTCTCGGAGGTATCAGAGGAAACATGTGGCCGCCGCGGAGCTCTGTAAAGTAGTACGGGACTCATCATCATCATATTCACAGAAGGTCTGTTCTAATGAGCACGAAAGCGTTAGGAATCGTCATAGCCATGAACAGAAAAAAACTTCTCGGTGGTACCAGAGGAAACGTGTGGCCGCCGCGGAGCTCTGTAGAGTAGTACGGGACTCATCATCATCATATTCACAGAAGGTCTGTTCTAATGAGCACGAAAGCGTTAGGAATCGTCATAGCCATGAACAGAAAAAAACTTCTCGGAGGTATCAGAGGAAACATGTGGCCGCCGCGGAGCTCTGTAAAGTAGTACAGGACTCATCATCATCATATTCACAGAAGGTCTGTTCTAATGAGCACGAAAGCGTTAGGAATCGTCATAGCCATGAACAGAAAAAAACTTCTCGGAGGTATCAGAGGAAACATGTGGCCGCCGCGGAGCTCTGTAAAGTAGTACGGGACTCATCATCATCATATTCACAGAAGGTCTGTTCTAATGAGCACGAAAGCGTTAGGAATCGTCATAGCCATGAAGAGAAAAAAACTTCTCGGAGGTATCAGAGGAAACATGTGGCCGCCGCGGAGCTCTGTAAAGTAGTACGGGACTCATCATCATCATATTCACAGAAGGTCTGTGCTAATGAGCACGAAAGCGTTAGGAATCGTCATAGCCATGAACAGAAAAAAACTTCTTGGAGGTATCAGAGGAAACGTGTGGCCGCCGCGGAGCTCTGTAAAGTAGTACGGGACTCATCATCATCATATTCACAGAAGGTCTGTGCTAATGAGCACGAAAGCGTTAGGAATCGTCATAGCCATGAACAGAAAAAAACTTCTCGGAGGTATCAGAGGAAACATGTGGCCGCCGCGGAGCTCTGTAAAGTAGTACGGGACTCATCATCATCATATTCACAGAAGGTCTGTGCTAATGAGCACGAAAGCGTTAGGAATCGTCATAGCCATGAACAGAAAAAAACTTCTCGGAGGTATCAGAGGAAACATGTGGCCGCCGCGGAGCTCTGTAAAGTAGTACGGGACTCATCATCATCATATTCACAGAAGGTCTGTTCTAATGAGCACGAAAGCGTTAGGAATCGTCATAGCCATGAACAGAAAAAAACTTCTCGGAGGTATCAGAGGAAACATGTGGCCGCCGCGGAGCTCTGTAAAGTAGTACGGGACTCATCATCATCATATTCACAGAAGGTCTGTGCTAATGAGCACGAAAGCGTTAGGAATCGTCATAGCCATGAACAGAAAAAAACTTCTTGGAGGTATCAGAGGAAACGTGTGGCCGCCGCGGAGCTCTGTAAAGTAGTACGGGACTCATCATCATCATATTCACAGAAGGTGTGTTCTAATGAGCACGAAAGCGTTAGGAATCGTCATAGCCATGAACAGAAAAAAACTTCTCGGAGGTATCAGAGGAAACGTGTGGCCGCCGCGGAACTCTGTAAAGTAGTACGGGACTCATCATCATCATATTCACAGAAGGTCTGTTCTAATGACCACGAAAGCGTTAGGAATCGTCATAGCCATGAACAGAAAAAAACTTCTCGGTGGTACCAGAGGAAACGTGTGACCGCCGCGGAGCTCTGTAAAGTAGTACGGGACTCATCATCATCATATTCACAGAAAGTCTGTTCTAATGACCACGAAAGCGTTAGGAATCGTCATAGCCAGGAACAGAAAAAAACTTCTCGGTGGTACCAGAGGAAACGTGTGGCCGCCGCGGAGCTCTGTAGAGTAGTACGGGACTCATCATCATCATATTCACAGAAGGTCTGTTCTAATGAGCACGAAAGCTTTAGGAATCGTCATAGCCATGAACAGAAAAAAACTTCTCGGAGGTATGAGAGGAATCATGTGGCCGCCGCGGAGCTCTGTAAAGTAGTACGGGACTCATCATCATCATATTCACAGAAAGTCTGTTCTAATGAGCACGAAAGCGTTAGGAATCGTCATAGCCATGAACAGAAAAAAACTTCTCGGAGGTATCAGAGGAAACGTGTGGCCGCCGCAGAGCTCTGTAAAGTAGTACGGGACTCATCATCATCATATTCACAGAAGGTCTGTTCTAATGAGCACGAAAGCGTTAGGAATCGTCATAGCCATGAACAGAAAAAAACTTCTCGGAGGTATCAGAGGAAACATGTGGCCGCCGCAGAGCTCTGTAAAGTAGTACAGGACTCATCATCATCATATTCACAGAAGGTCTGTTCTAATGACCACGAAAGCGTTAGGAATCGTCATAGCCATGAACAGAAAAAAACTTCTCGGAGGTATCAGAGGAAACATGTGGCCGCCGCAGAGCTCTGTAAAGTAGTACAGGACTCATCATCATCATATTCACAGAAGGTCTGTTCTAATGAGCACGAAAGCGTTAGGAATCGTCATAGCCATGAACAGAAAAAAACTTCTCGGAGGTATCAGAGGAAACGTGTGGCCGCCGCAGAGCTCTGTAAAGTAGTACGGGACTCATCATCATCATATTCACAGAAGGTCTGTTCTAATGAGCACGAAAGCGTTAGGAATCGTCATAGCCATGAACAGAAAAAAACTTCTCGGAGGTATCAGAGGAAACATGTGGCCGCCGCGGAGCTCTGTAAAGTAGTACGGGACTCATCATCATCATATTCACAGAAGGTCTGTTCTAATGAGCACGAAAGCGTTAGGAATCGTCATAGCCATGAACAGAAAAAAACTTCTCGGAGGTATCAGAGGAAACATGTGGCCGCCGCAGAGCTCTGTAAAGTAGTACGGGACTCATCATCATCATATTCACAGAAAGTCTGTTCTAATGAGCACGAAAGCGTTAGGAATCGTCATAGCCATGAACAGAAAAAAACTTCTCGGAGGTATCAGAGGAAACGTGTGGCCGCCGCAGAGCTCTGTAAAGTAGTACGGGACTCATCATCATCATATTCACAGAAGGTCTGTTCTAATGAGCACGAAAGCGTTAGGAATCGTCATAGCCATGAACAGAAAAAAACTTCTCGGAGGTATCAGAGGAAACATGTGGCCGCCGCGGAGCTCTGTAAAGTAGTACGGGACTCATCATCATCATATTCACAGAAGATCTGTTCTAATGAGCACGAAAGCGTTAGGAATCGTCATAGCCATGAACAGAAAAAAACTTCTCGGAGGTATCAGAGGAAACATGTGGCCGCCGCAGAGCTCTGTAAAGTAGTACAGGACTCATCATCATCATATTCACAGAAGGTCTGTTCTAATGAGCACGAAAGCGTTAGGAATCGTCATAGCCATGAACAGAAAAAAACTTCTCGGAGGTATCAGAGGAAACGTGTGGCCGCCGCAGAGCTCTGTAAAGTAGTACGGGACTCATCATCATCATATTCACAGAAGGTCTGATCTAATGACCACGAAAGCGTTAGGAATCGTCATAGCCATGAACAGAAAGAAACATCTCGGAGGTATCAGAGGAAACATGTGGCCGCCGCGGAGCTCTGTAAAGTAGTACGGGACTCATCATCATCATATTCACAGAAGGTCTGTTCTAATGACCACGAAAGCGTTAGGAATCGTCATAGCCATGAACAGAAAAAAACTTCTCGGAGGTATCAGAGGAAACGTGTGGCCGCCGCGGAGCTCTGTAAAGTAGTACGGGACTCATCATCATCATATTCACAGAAAGTCTGTTCTAATGAGCACGAAAGCGTTAGGAATCGTCATAGCCATGAACAGAAAAAAACTTCTCGGAGGTATCAGAGGAAACATGTGGCCGCCGCGGAGCTCTGTAAAGTAGTACGGGACTCATCATCATCATATTCACAGAAAGTCTGTTCTAATGAGCACGAAAGCGTTAGGAATCGTCATAGCCATGAACAGAAAAAAACTTCTCGGAGGTATCAGAGGAAACGTGTGGCCGCCGCAGAGCTCTGTAAAGTAGTACGGGACTCATCATCATCATATTCACAGAAGGTCTGTTCTAATGAGCACGAAAGCGTTAGGAATCGTCATAGCCATGAACAGAAAAAAACTTCTCGGAGGTATCAGAGGAAACATGTGGCCGCCGCAGAGCTCTGTAAAGTAGTACAGGACTCATCATCATCATATTCACAGAAGGTCTGTTCTAATGAGCACGAAAGCGTTAGGAATCGTCATAGCCATGAACAGAAAAAAACTTCTCGGAGGTATCAGAGGAAACATGTGGCCGCCGCGGAGCTCTGTAAAGTAGTACGGGACTCATCATCATCATATTCACAGAAGGTCTGTTCTAATGAGCACGAAAGCGTTAGGAATCGTCATAGCCATGAACAGAAAAAAACTTCTCGGAGGTATCAGAGGAAACATGTGGCCGCCGCAGAGCTCTGTAAAGTAGTACGGGACTCATCATCATCATATTCACAGAAAGTCTGTTCTAATGAGCACGAAAGCGTTAGGAATCGTCATAGCCATGAACAGAAAAAAACTTCTCGGAGGTATCAGAGGAAACATGTGGCCGCCGCAGAGCTCTGTAAAGTAGTACAGGACTCATCATCATCATATTCACAGAAGGTCTGTTCTAATGAGCACGAAAGCGTTAGGAATCGTCATAGCCATGAACAGAAAAAAACTTCTCGGAGGTATCAGAGGAAACATGTGGCCGCCGCGGAGCTCTGTAAAGTAGTACGGGACTCATCATCATCATATTCACAGAAGGTCTGTTCTAATGACCACGAAAGCGTTAGGAATCGTCATAGCCATGAACAGAAAAAAACTTCTCGGAGGTATCAGAGGAAACATGTGGCCGCCGCGGAGCTCTGTAAAGTAGTACGGGACTCATCATCATCATATTCACAGAAGGTCTGTTCTAATGAGCACGAAAGCGTTAGGAATCGTCATAGCCATGAACAGAAAAAAACTTCTCGGAGGTATCAGAGGAAACATGTGGCCGCCGCGGAGCTCTGTAAAGTAGTACGGGACTCATCATCATCATATTCACAGAAAGTCTGTTCTAATGAGCACGAAAGCGTTAGGAATCGTCATAGCCATGAACAGAAAAAAACTTCTCGGAGGTATCAGAGGAAACATGTGGCCGCCGCGGAGCTCTGTAAAGTAGTACGGGACTCATCATCATCATATTCACAGAAGGTCTGTTCTAATGACCACGAAAGCGTTAGGAATCGTCATAGCCATGAACAGAAAAAAACTTCTCGGAGGTATCAGAGGAAACATGTGGCCGCCGCAGAGCTCTGTAAAGTAGTACGGGACTCATCATCATCATATTCACAGAAGGTCTGTTCTAATGAGCACGAAAGCGTTAGGAATCGTCATAGCCATGAACAGAAAAAAACTTCTCGGAGGTATCAGAGGAAACATGTGGCCGCCGCAGAGCTCTGTAAAGTAGTACAGGACTCATCATCATCATATTCACAGAAGGTCTGTTCTAATGAGCACGAAAGCGTTAGGAATCGTCATAGCCATGAACAGAAAAAAACTTCTCGGAGGTATCAGAGGAAACATGTGGCCGCCGCGGAGCTCTGTAAAGTAGTACGGGACTCATCATCATCATATTCACAGAAGGTCTGTTCTAATGAGCACGAAAGCGTTAGGAATCGTCATAGCCATGAACAGAAAAAAACTTCTCGGAGGTATCAGAGGAAACATGTGGCCGCCGCAGAGCTCTGTAAAGTAGTACGGAACTCATCATCATCATATTCACAGAAGGTCTGTTCTAATGAGCACGAAAGCGTTAGGAATCGTCATAGCCATGAACAGAAAAAAACTTCTCGGAGGTATCAGAGGAAACATGTGGCCGCCGCGGAGCTCTGTAAAGTAGTACGGGACTCATCATCATCATATTCACAGAAGGTCTGTTCTAATGAGCACGAAAGCTTTAGGAATCGTCATAGCCATGAACAGAAAAAAACTTCTCGGAGGTATCAGAGGAAACATGTGGCCGCCGCAGAGCTCTGTAAAGTAGTACAGGACTCATCATCATCATATTCACAGAAGGTCTGTTCTAATGAGCACGAAAGCGTTAGGAATCGTCATAGCCATGAACAGAAAAAAACTTCTCGGAGGTATCAGAGGAAACATGTGGCCGCCGCGGAGCTCTGTAAAGTAGTACGGGACTCATCATCATCATATTCACAGAAGGTCTGTTCTAATGAGCACGAAAGCGTTAGGAATCGTCATAGCCATGAACAGAAAAAAACTTCTCGGAGGTATCAGAGGAAACATGTGGCCGCCGCGGAGCTCTGTAAAGTAGTACGGGACTCATCATCATCATATTCACAGAAGGTCTGTTCTAATGACCACGAAAGCGTTAGGAATCGTCATAGCCATGAACAGAAAAAAACTTCTCGGAGGTATCAGAGGAAACATGTGGCCGCCGCAGAGCTCTGTAAAGTAGTACGGGACTCATCATCATCATATTCACAGAAGGTCTGTTCTAATGAGCACGAAAGCGTTAGGAATCGTCATAGCCATGAACAGAAAAAAACTTCTCGGAGGTATCAGAGGAAACATGTGGCCGCCGCGGAGCTCTGTAAAGTAGTACGGGACTCATCATCATCATATTCACAGAAAGTCTGTTCTAATGAGCACGAAAGCGTTAGGAATCGTCATAGCCATGAACAGAAAAAAACTTCTCGGAGGTATCAGAGGAAACGTGTGGCCGCCGCAGAGCTCTGTAAAGTAGTACGGGACTCATCATCATCATATTCACAGAAGGTCTGTTCTAATGAGCACGAAAGCGTTAGGAATCGTCATAGCCATGAACAGAAAAAAACTTCTCGGAGGTATCAGAGGAAACATGTGGCCGCCGCAGAGCTCTGTAAAGTAGTACAGGACTCATCATCATCATATTCACAGAAGGTCTGTTCTAATGAGCACGAAAGCGTTAGGAATCGTCATAGCCATGAACAGAAAAAAACTTCTCGGAGGTATCAGAGGAAACATGTGGCCGCCGCAGAGCTCTGTAAAGTAGTACGGAACTCATCATCATCATATTCACAGAAGGTCTGTTCTAATGAGCACGAAAGCGTTAGGAATCGTCATAGCCATGAACAGAAAAAAACTTCTCGGAGGTATCAGAGGAAACATGTGGCCGCCGCGGAGCTCTGTAAAGTAGTACGGGACTCATCATCATCATATTCACAGAAGGTCTGTTCTAATGAGCACGAAAGCTTTAGGAATCGTCATAGCCATGAACAGAAAAAAACTTCTCGGAGGTATGAGAGGAATCATGTGGCCGCCGCGGAGCTCTGTAAAGTAGTACGGGACTCATCATCATCATATTCACAGAAAGTCTGTTCTAATGAGCACGAAAGCGTTAGGAATCGTCATAGCCATGAACAGAAAAAAACTTCTCGGAGGTATCAGAGGAAACGTGTGGCCGCCGCAGAGCTCTGTAAAGTAGTACGGGACTCATCATCATCATATTCACAGAAGGTCTGTTCTAATGAGCACGAAAGCGTTAGGAATCGTCATAGCCATGAACAGAAAAAAACTTCTCGGAGGTATCAGAGGAAACATGTGGCCGCCGCGGAGCTCTGTAAAGTAGTACGGGACTCATCATCATCATATTCACAGAAGGTCTGTTCTAATGAGCACGAAAGCGTTAGGAATCGTCATAGCCATGAACAGAAAAAAACTTCTCGGTGGTACCAGAGGAAACGTGTGGCCGCCGCGGAGCTCTGTAGAGTAGTACGGGACTCATCATCATCATATTCACAGAAGGTCTGTTCTAATGAGCACGAAAGCGTTAGGAATCGTCATAGCCATGAACAGAAAAAAACTTCTCGGAGGTATCAGAGGAAACATGTGGCCGCCGCGGAGCTCTGTAAAGTAGTACAGGACTCATCATCATCATATTCACAGAAGGTCTGTTCTAATGAGCACGAAAGCGTTAGGAATCGTCATAGCCATGAACAGAAAAAAACTTCTCGGAGGTATCAGAGGAAACATGTGGCCGCCGCGGAGCTCTGTAAAGTAGTACGGGACTCATCATCATCATATTCACAGAAGGTCTGTGCTAATGAGCACGAAAGCGTTAGGAATCGTCATAGCCATGAACAGAAAAAAACTTCTCGGAGGTATCAGAGGAAACATGTGGCCGCCGCGGAGCTCTGTAAAGTAGTACGGGACTCATCATCATCATATTCACAGAAGGTCTGTTCTAATGAGCACGAAAGCGTTAGGAATCGTCATAGCCATGAACAGAAAAAAACTTCTCGGAGGTATCAGAGGAAACATGTGGCCGCCGCAGAGCTCTGTAAAGTAGTACGGAACTCATCATCATCATATTCACAGAAGGTCTGTTCTAATGAGCACGAAAGCGTTAGGAATCGTCATAGCCATGAACAGAAAAAAACTTCTCGGAGGTATCAGAGGAAACATGTGGCCGCCGCGGAGCTCTGTAAAGTAGTACGGGACTCATCATCATCATATTCACAGAAGGTCTGTTCTAATGAGCACGAAAGCTTTAGGAATCGTCATAGCCATGAACAGAAAAAAACTTCTCGGAGGTATCAGAGGAAACATGTGGCCGCCGCAGAGCTCTGTAAAGTAGTACAGGACTCATCATCATCATATTCACAGAAGGTCTGTTCTAATGAGCACGAAAGCGTTAGGAATCGTCATAGCCATGAACAGAAAAAAACTTCTCGGAGGTATCAGAGGAAACATGTGGCCGCCGCGGAGCTCTGTAAAGTAGTACGGGACTCATCATCATCATATTCACAGAAGGTCTGTTCTAATGAGCACGAAAGCGTTAGGAATCGTCATAGCCATGAACAGAAAAAAACTTCTCGGAGGTATCAGAGGAAACATGTGGCCGCCGCGGAGCTCTGTAAAGTAGTACGGGACTCATCATCATCATATTCACAGAAGGTCTGTTCTAATGACCACGAAAGCGTTAGGAATCGTCATAGCCATGAACAGAAAAAAACTTCTCGGAGGTATCAGAGGAAACATGTGGCCGCCGCAGAGCTCTGTAAAGTAGTACGGGACTCATCATCATCATATTCACAGAAGGTCTGTTCTAATGAGCACGAAAGCGTTAGGAATCGTCATAGCCATGAACAGAAAAAAACTTCTCGGAGGTATCAGAGGAAACATGTGGCCGCCGCGGAGCTCTGTAAAGTAGTACGGGACTCATCATCATCATATTCACAGAAAGTCTGTTCTAATGAGCACGAAAGCGTTAGGAATCGTCATAGCCATGAACAGAAAAAAACTTCTCGGAGGTATCAGAGGAAACGTGTGGCCGCCGCAGAGCTCTGTAAAGTAGTACGGGACTCATCATCATCATATTCACAGAAGGTCTGTTCTAATGAGCACGAAAGCGTTAGGAATCGTCATAGCCATGAACAGAAAAAAACTTCTCGGAGGTATCAGAGGAAACATGTGGCCGCCGCAGAGCTCTGTAAAGTAGTACAGGACTCATCATCATCATATTCACAGAAGGTCTGTTCTAATGAGCACGAAAGCGTTAGGAATCGTCATAGCCATGAACAGAAAAAAACTTCTCGGAGGTATCAGAGGAAACATGTGGCCGCCGCAGAGCTCTGTAAAGTAGTACGGAACTCATCATCATCATATTCACAGAAGGTCTGTTCTAATGAGCACGAAAGCGTTAGGAATCGTCATAGCCATGAACAGAAAAAAACTTCTCGGAGGTATCAGAGGAAACATGTGGCCGCCGCGGAGCTCTGTAAAGTAGTACGGGACTCATCATCATCATATTCACAGAAGGTCTGTTCTAATGAGCACGAAAGCTTTAGGAATCGTCATAGCCATGAACAGAAAAAAACTTCTCGGAGGTATGAGAGGAATCATGTGGCCGCCGCGGAGCTCTGTAAAGTAGTACGGGACTCATCATCATCATATTCACAGAAAGTCTGTTCTAATGAGCACGAAAGCGTTAGGAATCGTCATAGCCATGAACAGAAAAAAACTTCTCGGAGGTATCAGAGGAAACGTGTGGCCGCCGCAGAGCTCTGTAAAGTAGTACGGGACTCATCATCATCATATTCACAGAAGGTCTGTTCTAATGAGCACGAAAGCGTTAGGAATCGTCATAGCCATGAACAGAAAAAAACTTCTCGGAGGTATCAGAGGAAACATGTGGCCGCCGCGGAGCTCTGTAAAGTAGTACGGGACTCATCATCATCATATTCACAGAAGGTCTGTTCTAATGAGCACGAAAGCGTTAGGAATCGTCATAGCCATGAACAGAAAAAAACTTCTCGGTGGTACCAGAGGAAACGTGTGGCCGCCGCGGAGCTCTGTAGAGTAGTACGGGACTCATCATCATCATATTCACAGAAGGTCTGTTCTAATGAGCACGAAAGCGTTAGGAATCGTCATAGCCATGAACAGAAAAAAACTTCTCGGAGGTATCAGAGGAAACATGTGGCCGCCGCGGAGCTCTGTAAAGTAGTACAGGACTCATCATCATCATATTCACAGAAGGTCTGTTCTAATGAGCACGAAAGCGTTAGGAATCGTCATAGCCATGAACAGAAAAAAACTTCTCGGAGGTATCAGAGGAAACATGTGGCCGCCGCGGAGCTCTGTAAAGTAGTACGGGACTCATCATCATCATATTCACAGAAGGTCTGTTCTAATGAGCACGAAAGCGTTAGGAATCGTCATAGCCATGAACAGAAAAAAACTTCTCGGAGGTATCAGAGGAAACATGTGGCCGCCGCGGAGCTCTGTAAAGTAGTACGGGACTCATCATCATCATATTCACAGAAGGTCTGTGCTAATGAGCACGAAAGCGTTAGGAATCGTCATAGCCATGAACAGAAAAAAACTTCTTGGAGGTATCAGAGGAAACGTGTGGCCGCCGCGGAGCTCTGTAAAGTAGTACGGGACTCATCATCATCATATTCACAGAAGGTCTGTGCTAATGAGCACGAAAGCGTTAGGAATCGTCATAGCCATGAACAGAAAAAAACTTCTCGGAGGTATCAGAGGAAACATGTGGCCGCCGCGGAGCTCTGTAAAGTAGTACGGGACTCATCATCATCATATTCACAGAAGGTCTGTGCTAATGAGCACGAAAGCGTTAGGAATCGTCATAGCCATGAACAGAAAAAAACTTCTCGGAGGTATCAGAGGAAACATGTGGCCGCCGCGGAGCTCTGTAAAGTAGTACGGGACTCATCATCATCATATTCACAGAAGGTCTGTTCTAATGAGCACGAAAGCGTTAGGAATCGTCATAGCCATGCACAGAAAAAAACTTCTCGGAGGTATCAGAGGAAACATGTGGCCGCCGCGGAGCTCTGTAAAGTAGTACGGGACTCATCATCATCATATTCACAGAAGGTCTGTGCTAATGAGCACGAAAGCGTTAGGAATCGTCATAGCCATGAACAGAAAAAAACTTCTTGGAGGTATCAGAGGAAACGTGTGGCCGCCGCGGAGCTCTGTAAAGTAGTACGGGACTCATCATCATCATATTCACAGAAGGTCTGTTCTAATGAGCACGAAAGCGTTAGGAATCGTCATAGCCATGAACAGAAAAAAACTTCTCGGAGGTATCAGAGGAAACGTGTGGCCGCCGCAGAGCTCTGTAAAGTAGTACGGGACTCATCATCATCATATTCACAGAAGGTCTGTTCTAATGAGCACGAAAGCGTTAGGAATCGTCATAGCCATGAACAGAAAAAAACTTCTCGGTGGTACCAGAGGAAACGTGTGGCCGCCGCGGAGCTCTGTAGAGTAGTACGGGACTCATCATCATCATATTCACAGAAGGTCTGTTCTAATGAGCACGAAAGCGTTAGGAATCGTCATAGCCATGAACAGAAAAAAACTTCTTGGAGGTACCAGAGGAAACGTGTGGCCGCCGCGGAGCTCTGTAAAGTAGTACAGGACTCATCATCATCATATTCACAGAAGGTCTGTTCTAATGAGCACGAAAGCGTTAGGAATCGTCATAGCCATGAACAGAAAAAAACTTCTCGGTGGTACCAGAGGAAACGTGTGGCTGCCGCGGAGCTCTGTAGAGTAGTACGGGACTCATCATCATCATATTCACAGAAGGTCTGTTCTAATGAGCACGAAAGCGTTAGGAATCGTCATAGCCATGAACAGAAAAAAACTTCTTGGAGGTATCAGAGGAAACGTGTGGCCGCCGCGGAGCTCTGTAGAGTAGTACGGGACTCATCATCATCATATTCACAGAAGGTCTGTTCTAATGAGCACGAAAGCGTTAGGAATCGTCATAGCCATGAACAGAAAAAAACTTCTTGGAGGTACCAGAGGAAACGTGTGGCCGCCGCGGAGCTCTGTAAAGTAGTACGGGACTCATCATCATCATATTCACAGAAGGTCTGTTCTAATGAGCACGAAAGCGTTAGGAATCGTCATAGCCATGAACAGAAAAAAACTTCTTGGAGGTATCAGAGGAAACGTGTGGCCGCCGCGGAGCTCTGTAAAGTAGTACGGGACTCATCATCATCATATTCACAGAAGGTCTGTTCTAATGAGCACGAAAGCGTTAGGAATCGTCATAGCCATGAACAGAAAAAAACTTCTTGGAGGTATCAGAGGAAACGTGTGGCCGCCGCGGAGCTCTGTAAAGTAGTACGGGACTCATCATCATCATATTCACAGAAGGTCTGTTCTAATGAGCACGAAAGCGTTAGGAATCGTCATAGCCATGAACAGAAAAAAACTTCTTGGAGGTACCAGAGGAAACGTGTGGCCGCCGCGGAGCTCTGTAAAGTAGTACGGGACTCATCATCATCATATTCACAGAAGGTCTGTTCTAATGAGCACGAAAGCGTTAGGAATCGTCATAGCCATGAACAGAAAAAAACTTCTCGGAGGTATCAGAGGAAACATGTGGCCGCCGCGGAGCTCTGTAAAGTAGTACGGGACTCATCATCATCATATTCACAGAAGGTCTGTTCTAATGAGCACGAAAGCGTTAGGAATCGTCATAGCCATGAACAGAAAAAAACTTCTTGGAGGTATCAGAGGAAACATGTGGCCGCCGCGGAGCTCTGTAAAGTAGTACGGGACTCATCATCATCATATTCACAGAAGGTCTGTTCTAATGAGCACGAAAGCGTTAGGAATCGTCATAGCCATGAACAGAAAAAAACTTCTCGGAGGTATCAGAGGAAACATGTGGCCGCCGCGGAGCTCTGTAAAGTAGTACGGGACTCATCATCATCATATTCACAGAAGGTCTGTTCTAATGAGCACGAAAGCGTTAGGAATCGTCATAGCCATGAACAGAAAAAAACTTCTTGGAGGTATCAGAGGAAACGTGTGGCCGCCGCGGAGCTCTGTAAAGTAGTACGGGACTCATCATCATCATATTCACAGAAGGTCTGTGCTAATGAGCACGAAAGCGTTAGGAATCGTCATAGCCATGAACAGAAAAAAACTTCTTGGAGGTACCAGAGGAAACGTGTGGCCGCCGCGGAGCTCTGTAAAGTAGTACGGGACTCATCATCATCATATTCACAGAAGGTCTGTGCTAATGAGCACGAAAGCGTTAGGAATCGTCATAGCCATGAACAGAAAAAAACTTCTTGGAGGTATCAGAGGAAACGTGTGGCCGCCGCGGAGCTCTGTAGAGTAGTACGGGACTCATCATCATCATATTCACAGAAGGTCTGTTCTAATGAGCACGAAAGCGTTAGGAATCGTCATAGCCATGAACAGAAAAAAACTTCTTGGAGGTATCAGAGGAAACGTGTGGCCGCCGCGGAGCTCTGTAAAGTAGTACGGGACTCATCATCATCATATTCACAGAAGGTCTGTTCTAATGAGCACGAAAGCGTTAGGAATCGTCATAGCCATGAACAGAAAAAAACTTCTTGGAGGTATCAGAGGAAACGTGTGGCCGCCGCGGAGCTCTGTAAAGTAGTACGGGACTCATCATCATCATATTCACAGAAGGTCTGTTCTAATGAGCACGAAAGCGTTAGGAATCGTCATAGCCATGAACAGAAAAAAACTTCTTGGAGGTACCAGAGGAAACGTGTGGCCGCCGCGGAGCTCTGTAAAGTAGTACGGGACTCATCATCATCATATTCACAGAAGGTCTGTGCTAATGAGCACGAAAGCGTTAGGAATCGTCATAGCCATGAACAGAAAAAAACTTCTTGGAGGTACCAGAGGAAACGTGTGGCCGCCGCGGAGCTCTGTAAAGTAGTACGGGACTCATCATCATCATATTCACAGAAGGTCTGTGCTAATGAGCACGAAAGCGTTAGGAATCGTCATAGCCATGAACAGAAAAAAACTTCTTGGAGGTATCAGAGGAAACGTGTGGCCGCCGCGGAGCTCTGTAGAGTAGTACGGGACTCATCATCATCATATTCACAGAAGGTCTGTTCTAATGAGCACGAAAGCGTTAGGAATCGTCATAGCCATGAACAGAAAAAAACTTCTTGGAGGTATCAGAGGAAACGTGTGGCCGCCGCGGAGCTCTGTAAAGTAGTACGGGACTCATCATCATCATATTCACAGAAGGTCTGTTCTAATGAGCACGAAAGCGTTAGGAATCGTCATAGCCATGAACAGAAAAAAACTTCTTGGAGGTATCAGAGGAAACGTGTGGCCGCCGCGGAGCTCTGTAAAGTAGTACGGGACTCATCATCATCATATTCACAGAAGGTCTGTTCTAATGAGCACGAAAGCGTTAGGAATCGTCATAGCCATGAACAGAAAAAAACTTCTCGGTGGTACCAGAGGAAACGTGTGGCCGCCGCGGAGCTCTGTAGAGTAGTACGGGACTCATCATCATCATATTCACAGAAGGTCTGTTCTAATGAGCACGAAAGCGTTAGGAATCGTCATAGCCATGAACAGAAAAAAACTTCTTGGAGGTATCAGAGGAAACGTGTGGCCGCCGCGGAGCTCTGTAAAGTAGTACGGGACTCATCATCATCATATTCACAGAAGGTCTGTTCTAATGAGCACGAAAGCGTTAGGAATCGTCATAGCCATGAACAGAAAAAAACTTCTCGGTGGTACCAGAGGAAACGTGTGGCCGCCGCGGAGCTCTGTAGAGTAGTACGGGACTCATCATCATCATATTCACAGAAGGTCTGTTCTAATGAGCACGAAAGCGTTAGGAATCGTCATAGCCATGAACAGAAAAAAACTTCTTGGAGGTATCAGAGGAAACGTGTGGCCGCCGCGGAGCTCTGTAAAGTAGTACGGGACTCATCATCATCATATTCACAGAAGGTCTGTTCTAATGACCACGAAAGCGTTAGGAATCGTCATAGCCATGAACAGAAAAAAACTTCTCGGTGGTACCAGAGGAAACGTGTGGCCGCCGCGGAGCTCTGTAGAGTAGTACGGGACTCATCATCATCATATTCACAGAAGGTCTGTTCTAATGAGCACGAAAGCGTTAGGAATCGTCATAGCCATGAACAGAAAAAAACTTCTTGGAGGTATCAGAGGAAACGTGTGGCCGCCGCGGAGCTCTGTAAAGTAGTACGGGACTCATCATCATCATATTCACAGAAGGTCTGTTCTAATGAGCACGAAAGCGTTAGGAATCGTCATAGCCATGAACAGAAAAAAACTTCTCGGTGGTACCAGAGGAAACGTGTGGCCGCCGCGGAGCTCTGTAGAGTAGTACGGGACTCATCATCATCATATTCACAGAAGGTCTGTTCTAATGAGCACGAAAGCGTTAGGAATCGTCATAGCCATGAACAGAAAAAAACTTCTCGGTGGTACCAGAGGAAACGTGTGGCCGCCGCGGAGCTCTGTAGAGTAGTACGGGACTCATCATCATCATATTCACAGAAGGTCTGTTCTAATGAGCACGAAAGCGTTAGGAATCGTCATAGCCATGAACAGAAAAAAACTTCTCGGTGGTACCAGAGGAAACGTGTGGCCGCCGCGGAGCTCTGTAGAGTAGTACGGGACTCATCATCACCATATTCACAGAAGGTCTGTTCTAATGAGCACGAAAGCGTTAGGAATCGTCATAGCCATGAACAGAAAAAAACTTCTCGGTGGTACCAGAGGAAACGTGTGGCCGCCGCGGAGCTCTGTAGAGTAGTACGGGACTCATCATCATCATATTCACAGAAGGTCTGTTCTAATGAGCACGAAAGCGTTAGGAATCGTCATAGCCATGAACAGAAAAAAACTTCTTGGAGGTATCAGAGGAAACGTGTGGCCGCCGCGGAGCTCTGTAAAGTAGTACGGGACTCATCATCATCATATTCACAGAAGGTCTGTTCTAATGAGCACGAAAGCGTTAGGAATCGTCATAGCCATGAACAGAAAAAAACTTCTCGGTGGTACCAGAGGAAACGTGTGGCCGCCGCGGAGCTCTGTAGAGTAGTACGGGACTCATCATCATCATATTCACAGAAGGTCTGTTCTAATGAGCACGAAAGCGTTAGGAATCGTCATAGCCATGAACAGAAAAAAACTTCTTGGAGGTACCAGAGGAAACGTGTGGCCGCCGCGGAGCTCTGTAAAGTAGTACGGGACTCATCATCATCATATTCACAGAAGGTCTGTGCTAATGAGCACGAAAGCGTTAGGAATCGTCATAGCCATGAACAGAAAAAAACTTCTTGGAGGTATCAGAGGAAACGTGTGGCCGCCGCGGAGCTCTGTAAAGTAGTACGGGACTCATCATCATCATATTCACAGAAGGTCTGTTCTAATGAGCACGAAAGCGTTAGGAATCGTCATAGCCATGAACAGAAAAAAACTTCTCGGTGGTACCAGAGGAAACGTGTGGCCGCCGCGGAGCTCTGTAAAGTAGTACGGGACTCATCATCATCATATTCACAGAAGGTCTGTTCTAATGAGCACGAAAGCGTTAGGAATCGTCATAGCCATGAACAGAAAAAAACTTCTCGGTGGTACCAGAGGAAACGTGTGGCCGCCGCGGAGCTCTGTAAAGTAGTACGGGACTCATCATCATCATATTCACAGAAGGTCTGTTCTAATGAGCACGAAAGCGTTAGGAATCGTCATAGCCATGAACAGAAAAAAACTTCTTGGAGGTATCAGAGGAAACGTGTGGCCGCCGCGGAGCTCTGTAAAGTAGTACGGGACTCATCATCATCATATTCACAGAAGGTCTGTTCTAATGAGCACGAAAGCGTTAGGAATCGTCATAGCCATGAACAGAAAAAAACTTCTTGGAGGTATCAGAGGAAACGTGTGGCCGCCGCGGAGCTCTGTAAAGTAGTACGGGACTCATCATCATCATATTCACAGAAGGTCTGTTCTAATGAGCACGAAAGCGTTAGGAATCGTCATAGCCATGAACAGAAAAAAACTTCTCGGTGGTACCAGAGGAAACGTGTGGCCGCCGCGGAGCTCTGTAAAGTAGTACGGGACTCATCATCATCATATTCACAGAAGGTCTGTTCTAATGAGCACGAAAGCGTTAGGAATCGTCATAGCCATGAACAGAAAAAAACTTCTTGGAGGTACCAGAGGAAACGTGTGGCCGCCGCGGAGCTCTGTAAAGTAGTACGGGACTCATCATCATCATATTCACAGAAGGTCTGTGCTAATGAGCACGAAAGCGTTAGGAATCGTCATAGCCATGAACAGAAAAAAACTTCTCGGTGGTACCAGAGGAAACGTGTGGCCGCCGCGGAGCTCTGTAAAGTAGTACGGGACTCATCATCATCATATTCACAGAAGGTCTGTTCTAATGAGCACGAAAGCGTTAGGAATCGTCATAGCCATGAACAGAAAAAAACTTCTTGGAGGTATCAGAGGAAACGTGTGGCCGCCGCGGAGCTCTGTAAAGTAGTACGGGACTCATCATCATCATATTCACAGAAGGTCTGTTCTAATGAGCACGAAAGCGTTAGGAATCGTCATAGCCATGAACAGAAAAAAACTTCTTGGAGGTACCAGAGGAAACGTGTGGCCGCCGCGGAGCTCTGTAAAGTAGTACGGGACTCATCATCATCATATTCACAGAAGGTCTGTTCTAATGAGCACGAAAGCGTTAGGAATCGTCATAGCCATGAACAGAAAAAAACTTCTTGGAGGTACCAGAGGAAACGTGTGGCCGCCGCGGAGCTCTGTAAAGTAGTACGGGACTCATCATCATCATATTCACAGAAGGTCTGTTCTAATGAGCACGAAAGCGTTAGGAATCGTCATAGCCATGAACAGAAAAAAACTTCTTGGAGGTACCAGAGGAAACGTGTGGCCGCCGCGGAGCTCTGTAAAGTAGTACGGGACTCATCATCATCATATTCACAGAAGGTCTGTTCTAATGAGCACGAAAGCGTTAGGAATCGTCATAGCCATGAACAGAAAAAAACTTCTTGGAGGTACCAGAGGAAACGTGTGGCCGCCGCGGAGCTCTGTAAAGTAGTACGGGACTCATCATCATCATATTCACAGAAGGTCTGTTCTAATGAGCACGAAAGCGTTAGGAATCGTCATAGCCATGAACAGAAAAAAACTTCTTGGAGGTATCAGAGGAAACGTGTGGCCGCCGCGGAGCTCTGTAAAGTAGTACGGGACTCATCATCATCATATTCACAGAAGGTCTGTTCTAATGAGCACGAAAGCGTTAGGAATCGTCATAGCCATGAACAGAAAAAAACTTCTCGGTGGTACCAGAGGAAACGTGTGGCCGCCGCGGAGCTCTGTAAAGTAGTACGGGACTCATCATCATCATATTCACAGAAGGTCTGTTCTAATGAGCACGAAAGCGTTAGGAATCGTCATAGCCATGAACAGAAAAAAACTTCTTGGAGGTATCAGAGGAAACGTGTGGCCGCCGCGGAGCTCTGTAAAGTAGTACGGGACTCATCATCATCATATTCACAGAAGGTCTGTGCTAATGAGCACGAAAGCGTTAGGAATCGTCATAGCCATGAACAGAAAAAAACTTCTCGGTGGTACCAGAGGAAACGTGTGGCCGCCGCGGAGCTCTGTAAAGTAGTACGGGACTCATCATCATCATATTCACAGAAGGTCTGTTCTAATGAGCACGAAAGCGTTAGGAATCGTCATAGCCATGAACAGAAAAAAACTTCTTGGAGGTACCAGAGGAAACGTGTGGCCGCCGCGGAGCTCTGTAAAGTAGTACGGGACTCATCATCATCATATTCACAGAAGGTCTGTTCTAATGAGCACGAAAGCGTTAGGAATCGTCATAGCCATGAACAGAAAAAAACTTCTTGGAGGTACCAGAGGAAACGTGTGGCCGCCGCGGAGCTCTGTAGAGTAGTACGGGACTCATCATCATCATATTCACAGAAGGTCTGTGCTAATGAGCACGAAAGCGTTAGGAATCGTCATAGCCATGAACAGAAAAAAACTTCTTGGAGGTATCAGAGGAAACGTGTGGCCGCCGCGGAGCTCTGTAAAGTAGTACGGGACTCATCATCATCATATTCACAGAAGGTCTGTGCTAATGAGCACGAAAGCGTTAGGAATCGTCATAGCCATGAACAGAAAAAAACTTCTTGGAGGTACCAGAGGAAACGTGTGGCCGCCGCGGAGCTCTGTAGAGTAGTACGGGACTCATCATCATCATATTCACAGAAGGTCTGTTCTAATGAGCACGAAAGCGTTAGGAATCGTCATAGCCATGAACAGAAAAAAACTTCTTGGAGGTACCAGAGGAAACGTGTGGCCGCCGCGGAGCTCTGTAAAGTAGTACGGGACTCATCATCATCATATTCACAGAAGGTCTGTTCTAATGAGCACGAAAGCGTTAGGAATCGTCATAGCCATGAACAGAAAAAAACTTCTCGGTGGTACCAGAGGAAACGTGTGGCCGCCGCGGAGCTCTGTAAAGTAGTACGGGACTCATCATCATCATATTCACAGAAGGTCTGTTCTAATGAGCACGAAAGCGTTAGGAATCGTCATAGCCATGAACAGAAAAAAACTTCTCGGTGGTACCAGAGGAAACGTGTGGCCGCCGCGGAGCTCTGTAAAGTAGTACGGGACTCATCATCATCATATTCACAGAAGGTCTGTTCTAATGAGCACGAAAGCGTTAGGAATCGTCATAGCCATGAACAGAAAAAAACTTCTTGGAGGTACCAGAGGAAACGTGTGGCCGCCGCGGAGCTCTGTAAAGTAGTACGGGACTCATCATCATCATATTCACAGAAGGTCTGTTCTAATGAGCACGAAAGCGTTAGGAATCGTCATAGCCATGAACAGAAAAAAACTTCTCGGTGGTACCAGAGGAAACGTGTGGCCGCCGCGGAGCTCTGTAAAGTAGTACGGGACTCATCATCATCATATTCACAGAAGGTCTGTGCTAATGAGCACGAAAGCGTTAGGAATCGTCATAGCCATGAACAGAAAAAAACTTCTTGGAGGTACCAGAGGAAACGTGTGGCCGCCGCGGAGCTCTGTAGAGTAGTACGGGACTCATCATCATCATATTCACAGAAGGTCTGTTCTAATGAGCACGAAAGCGTTAGGAATCGTCATAGCCATGAACAGAAAAAAACTTCTTGGAGGTATCAGAGGAAACGTGTGGCCGCCGCGGAGCTCTGTAAAGTAGTACGGGACTCATCATCATCATATTCACAGAAGGTCTGTGCTAATGAGCACGAAAGCGTTAGGAATCGTCATAGCCATGAACAGAAAAAAACTTCTTGGAGGTACCAGAGGAAACGTGTGGCCGCCGCGGAGCTCTGTAGAGTAGTACGGGACTCATCATCATCATATTCACAGAAGGTCTGTTCTAATGAGCACGAAAGCGTTAGGAATCGTCATAGCCATGAACAGAAAAAAACTTCTTGGAGGTATCAGAGGAAACGTGTGGCCGCCGCGGAGCTCTGTAGAGTAGTACAGGACTCATCATCATCATATTCACAGAAGGTCTGTTCTAATGAGCACGAAAGCGTTAGGAATCGTCATAGCCATGAACAGAAAAAAACTTCTCGGTGGTACCAGAGGAAACGTGTGGCCGCCGCGGAGCTCTGTAGAGTAGTACGGGACTCATCATCATCATATTCACAGAAGGTCTGTTCTAATGAGCACGAAAGCGTTAGGAATCGTCATAGCCATGAACAGAAAAAAACTTCTCGGAGGTATCAGAGGAAACGTGTGGCCGCCGCAGAGCTCTGTAAAGTAGTACGGGACTCATCATCATCATATTCACAGAAGGTCTGTTCTAATGAGCACGAAAGCGTTAGGAATCGTCATAGCCATGAACAGAAAAAAACTTCTTGGAGGTATCAGAGGAAACGTGTGGCCGCCGCGGAGCTCTGTAAAGTAGTACGGGACTCATCATCATCATATTCACAGAAGGTCTGTGCTAATGAGCACGAAAGCGTTAGGAATCGTCATAGCCATGAACAGAAAAAAACTTCTTGGAGGTACCAGAGGAAACGTGTGGCCGCCGCGGAGCTCTGTAGAGTAGTACGGGACTCATCATCATCATATTCACAGAAGGTCTGTTCTAATGAGCACGAAAGCGTTAGGAATCGTCATAGCCATGAACAGAAAAAAACTTCTTGGAGGTATCAGAGGAAACGTGTGGCCGCCGCGGAGCTCTGTAAAGTAGTACAGGACTCATCATCATCATATTCACAGAAGGTCTGTTCTAATGAGCACGAAAGCGTTAGGAATCGTCATAGCCATGAACAGAAAAAAACTTCTCGGTGGTACCAGAGGAAACGTGTGGCCGCCGCGGAGCTCTGTAGAGTAGTACGGGACTCATCATCATCATATTCACAGAAGGTCTGTTCTAATGAGCACGAAAGCGTTAGGAATCGTCATAGCCATGAACAGAAAAAAACTTCTTGGAGGTATCAGAGGAAACGTGTGGCCGCCGCGGAGCTCTGTAAAGTAGTACGGGACTCATCATCATCATATTCACAGAAGGTCTGTTCTAATGAGCACGAAAGCGTTAGGAATCGTCATAGCCATGAACAGAAAAAAACTTCTTGGAGGTATCAGAGGAAACGTGTGGCCGCCGCGGAGCTCTGTAAAGTAGTACAGGACTCATCATCATCATATTCACAGAAGGTCTGTTCTAATGAGCACGAAAGCGTTAGGAATCGTCATAGCCATGAACAGAAAAAAACTTCTCGGTGGTACCAGAGGAAACGTGTGGCCGCCGCGGAGCTCTGTAGAGTAGTACGGGACTCATCATCATCATATTCACAGAAGGTCTGTTCTAATGAGCACGAAAGCGTTAGGAATCGTCATAGCCATGAACAGAAAAAAACTTCTTGGAGGTATCAGAGGAAACGTGTGGCCGCCGCGGAGCTCTGTAAAGTAGTACGGGACTCATCATCATCATATTCACAGAAGGTCTGTTCTAATGAGCACGAAAGCGTTAGGAATCGTCATAGCCATGAACAGAAAAAAACTTCTCGGTGGTACCAGAGGAAACGTGTGGCCGCCGCGGAGCTCTGTAGAGTAGTACGGGACTCATCATCATCATATTCACAGAAGGTCTGTTCTAATGAGCACGAAAGCGTTAGGAATCGTCATAGCCATGAACAGAAAAAAACTTCTTGGAGGTATCAGAGGAAACGTGTGGCCGCCGCGGAGCTCTGTAAAGTAGTACGGGACTCATCATCATCATATTCACAGAAGGTCTGTTCTAATGAGCACGAAAGCGTTAGGAATCGTCATAGCCATGAACAGAAAAAAACTTCTTGGAGGTATCAGAGGAAACGTGTGGCCGCCGCGGAGCTCTGTAAAGTAGTACAGGACTCATCATCATCATATTCACAGAAGGTCTGTTCTAATGAGCACGAAAGCGTTAGGAATCGTCATAGCCATGAACAGAAAAAAACTTCTTGGAGGTATCAGAGGAAACGTGTGGCCGCCGCGGAGCTCTGTAGAGTAGTACGGGACTCATCATCATCATATTCACAGAAGGTCTGTTCTAATGAGCACGAAAGCGTTAGGAATCGTCATAGCCATGAACAGAAAAAAACTTCTTGGAGGTATCAGAGGAAACGTGTGGCCGCCGCGGAGCTCTGTAAAGTAGTACGGGACTCATCATCATCATATTCACAGAAGGTCTGTTCTAATGAGCACGAAAGCGTTAGGAATCGTCATAGCCATGAACAGAAAAAAACTTCTTGGAGGTATCAGAGGAAACGTGTGGCCGCCGCGGAGCTCTGTAAAGTAGTACGGGACTCATCATCATCATATTCACAGAAGGTCTGTTCTAATGAGCACGAAAGCGTTAGGAATCGTCATAGCCATGAACAGAAAAAAACTTCTCGGTGGTACCAGAGGAAACGTGTGGCCGCCGCGGAGCTCTGTAGAGTAGTACGGGACTCATCATCATCATATTCACAGAAGGTCTGTTCTAATGAGCACGAAAGCGTTAGGAATCGTCATAGCCATGAACAGAAAAAAACTTCTTGGAGGTATCAGAGGAAACGTGTGGCCGCCGCGGAGCTCTGTAAAGTAGTACGGGACTCATCATCATCATATTCACAGAAGGTCTGTTCTAATGAGCACGAAAGCGTTAGGAATCGTCATAGCCATGACCAGAAAAAAACTTCTCGGTGGTACCAGAGGAAACGTGTGGCCGCCGCGGAGCTCTGTAGAGTAGTACGGGACTCATCATCATCATATTCACAGAAGGTCTGTTCTAATGAGCACGAAAGCGTTAGGAATCGTCATAGCCATGAACAGAAAAAAACTTCTTGGAGGTATCAGAGGAAACGTGTGGCCGCCGCGGAGCTCTGTAAAGTAGTACGGGACTCATCATCATCATATTCACAGAAGGTCTGTTCTAATGAGCACGAAAGCGTTAGGAATCGTCATAGCCATGAACAGAAAAAAACTTCTCGGTGGTACCAGAGGAAACGTGTGGCCGCCGCGGAGCTCTGTAGAGTAGTACGGGACTCATCATCATCATATTCACAGAAGGTCTGTTCTAATGAGCACGAAAGCGTTAGGAATCGTCATAGCCATGAACAGAAAAAAACTTCTTGGAGGTACCAGAGGAAACGTGTGGCCGCCGCGGAGCTCTGTAAAGTAGTACGGGACTCATCATCATCATATTCACAGAAGGTCTGTTCTAATGAGCACGAAAGCGTTAGGAATCGTCATAGCCATGAACAGAAAAAAACTTCTCGGTGGTACCAGAGGAAACGTGTGGCCGCCGCGGAGCTCTGTAAAGTAGTACGGGACTCATCATCATCATATTCACAGAAGGTCTGTGCTAATGAGCACGAAAGCGTTAGGAATCGTCATAGCCATGAACAGAAAAAAACTTCTTGGAGGTACCAGAGGAAACGTGTGGCCGCCGCGGAGCTCTGTAGAGTAGTACGGGACTCATCATCATCATATTCACAGAAGGTCTGTTCTAATGAGCACGAAAGCGTTAGGAATCGTCATAGCCATGAACAGAAAAAAACTTCTTGGAGGTATCAGAGGAAACGTGTGGCCGCCGCGGAGCTCTGTAAAGTAGTACGGGACTCATCATCATCATATTCACAGAAGGTCTGTGCTAATGAGCACGAAAGCGTTAGGAATCGTCATAGCCATGAACAGAAAAAAACTTCTTGGAGGTACCAGAGGAAACGTGTGGCCGCCGCGGAGCTCTGTAGAGTAGTACGGGACTCATCATCATCATATTCACAGAAGGTCTGTTCTAATGAGCACGAAAGCGTTAGGAATCGTCATAGCCATGAACAGAAAAAAACTTCTTGGAGGTATCAGAGGAAACGTGTGGCCGCCGCGGAGCTCTGTAGAGTAGTACAGGACTCATCATCATCATATTCACAGAAGGTCTGTTCTAATGAGCACGAAAGCGTTAGGAATCGTCATAGCCATGAACAGAAAAAAACTTCTCGGTGGTACCAGAGGAAACGTGTGGCCGCCGCGGAGCTCTGTAGAGTAGTACGGGACTCATCATCATCATATTCACAGAAGGTCTGTTCTAATGAGCACGAAAGCGTTAGGAATCGTCATAGCCATGAACAGAAAAAAATTTCTCGGAGGTATCAGAGGAAACGTGTGGCCGCCGCAGAGCTCTGTAAAGTAGTACGGGACTCATCATCATCATATTCACAGAAGGTCTGTTCTAATGAGCACGAAAGCGTTAGGAATCGTCATAGCCATGAACAGAAAAAAACTTCTTGGAGGTATCAGAGGAAACGTGTGGCCGCCGCGGAGCTCTGTAAAGTAGTACGGGACTCATCATCATCATATTCACAGAAGGTCTGTGCTAATGAGCACGAAAGCGTTAGGAATCGTCATAGCCATGAACAGAAAAAAACTTCTTGGAGGTACCAGAGGAAACGTGTGGCCGCCGCGGAGCTCTGTAGAGTAGTACGGGACTCATCATCATCATATTCACAGAAGGTCTGTTCTAATGAGCACGAAAGCGTTAGGAATCGTCATAGCCATGAACAGAAAAAAACTTCTTGGAGGTATCAGAGGAAACGTGTGGCCGCCGCGGAGCTCTGTAAAGTAGTACGGGACTCATCATCATCATATTCACAGAAGGTCTGTTCTAATGAGCACGAAAGCGTTAGGAATCGTCATAGCCATGAACAGAAAAAAACTTCTTGGAGGTATCAGAGGAAACGTGTGGCCGCCGCGGAGCTCTGTAAAGTAGTACAGGACTCATCATCATCATATTCACAGAAGGTCTGTTCTAATGAGCACGAAAGCGTTAGGAATCGTCATAGCCATGAACAGAAAAAAACTTCTCGGTGGTACCAGAGGAAACGTGTGGCCGCCGCGGAGCTCTGTAGAGTAGTACGGGACTCATCATCATCATATTCACAGAAGGTCTGTTCTAATGAGCACGAAAGCGTTAGGAATCGTCATAGCCATGAACAGAAAAAAACTTCTTGGAGGTATCAGAGGAAACGTGTGGCCGCCGCGGAGCTCTGTAAAGTAGTACGGGACTCATCATCATCATATTCACAGAAGGTCTGTTCTAATGAGCACGAAAGCGTTAGGAATCGTCATAGCCATGAACAGAAAAAAACTTCTTGGAGGTATCAGAGGAAACGTGTGGCCGCCGCGGAGCTCTGTAAAGTAGTACAGGACTCATCATCATCATATTCACAGAAGGTCTGTTCTAATGAGCACGAAAGCGTTAGGAATCGTCATAGCCATGAACAGAAAAAAACTTCTCGGTGGTACCAGAGGAAACGTGTGGCCGCCGCGGAGCTCTGTAGAGTAGTACGGGACTCATCATCATCATATTCACAGAAGGTCTGTTCTAATGAGCACGAAAGCGTTAGGAATCGTCATAGCCATGAACAGAAAAAAACTTCTTGGAGGTATCAGAGGAAACGTGTGGCCGCCGCGGAGCTCTGTAAAGTAGTACGGGACTCATCATCATCATATTCACAGAAGGTCTGTTCTAATGAGCACGAAAGCGTTAGGAATCGTCATAGCCATGAACAGAAAAAAACTTCTCGGTGGTACCAGAGGAAACGTGTGGCCGCCGCGGAGCTCTGTAGAGTAGTACGGGACTCATCATCATCATATTCACAGAAGGTCTGTTCTAATGAGCACGAAAGCGTTAGGAATCGTCATAGCCATGAACAGAAAAAAACTTCTTGGAGGTATCAGAGGAAACGTGTGGCCGCCGCGGAGCTCTGTAAAGTAGTACAGGACTCATCATCATCATATTCACAGAAGGTCTGTTCTAATGAGCACGAAAGCGTTAGGAATCGTCATAGCCATGAACAGAAAAAAACTTCTCGGTGGTACCAGAGGAAACGTGTGGCCGCCGCGGAGCTCTGTAGAGTAGTACGGGACTCATCATCATCATATTCACAGAAGGTCTGTTCTAATGAGCACGAAAGCGTTAGGAATCGTCATAGCCATGAACAGAAAAAAACTTCTTGGAGGTATCAGAGGAAACGTGTGGCCGCCGCGGAGCTCTGTAAAGTAGTACGGGACTCATCATCATCATATTCACAGAAGGTCTATTCTAATGAGCACGAAAGCGTTAGGAATCGTCATAGCCATGAACAGAAAAAAACTTCTTGGAGGTATCAGAGGAAACGTGTGGCCGCCGCGGAGCTCTGTAAAGTAGTACAGGACTCATCATCATCATATTCACAGAAGGTCTGTTCTAATGAGCACGAAAGCGTTAGGAATCGTCATAGCCATGAACAGAAAAAAACTTCTCGGTGGTACCAGAGGAAACGTGTGGCCGCCGCGGAGCTCTGTAGAGTAGTACGGGACTCATCATCATCATATTCACAGAAGGTCTGTTCTAATGAGCACGAAAGCGTTAGGAATCGTCATAGCCATGAACAGAAAAAAACTTCTTGGAGGTATCAGAGGAAACGTGTGGCCGCCGCGGAGCTCTGTAAAGTAGTACGGGACTCATCATCATCATATTCACAGAAGGTCTGTTCTAATGAGCACGAAAGCGTTAGGAATCGTCATAGCCATGACCAGAAAAAAACTTCTCGGTGGTACCAGAGGAAACGTGTGGCCGCCGCGGAGCTCTGTAGAGTAGTACGGGACTCATCATCATCATATTCACAGAAGGTCTGTTCTAATGAGCACGAAAGCGTTAGGAATCGTCATAGCCATGAACAGAAAAAAACTTCTTGGAGGTATCAGAGGAAACGTGTGGCCGCCGCGGAGCTCTGTAAAGTAGTACGGGACTCATCATCATCATATTCACAGAAGGTCTGTTCTAATGAGCACGAAAGCGTTAGGAATCGTCATAGCCATGAACAGAAAAAAACTTCTCGGTGGTACCAGAGGAAACGTGTGGCCGCCGCGGAGCTCTGTAGAGTAGTACGGGACTCATCATCATCATATTCACAGAAGGTCTGTTCTAATGAGCACGAAAGCGTTAGGAATCGTCATAGCCATGAACAGAAAAAAACTTCTTGGAGGTATCAGAGGAAACGTGTGGCCGCCGCGGAGCTCTGTAAAGTAGTACGGGACTCATCATCATCATATTCACAGAAGGTCTGTTCTAATGAGCACGAAAGCGTTAGGAATCGTCATAGCCATGAACAGAAAAAAACTTCTTGGAGGTATCAGAGGAAACGTGTGGCCGCCGCGGAGCTCTGTAAAGTAGTACGGGACTCATCATCATCATATTCACAGAAGGTCTGTTCTAATGAGCACGAAAGCGTTAGGAATCGTCATAGCCATGAACAGAAAAAAACTTCTTGGAGGTATCAGAGGAAACGTGTGGCCGCCGCGGAGCTCTGTAAAGTAGTACGGGACTCATCATCATCATATTCACAGAAGGTCTGTTCTAATGAGCACGAAAGCGTTAGGAATCGTCATAGCCATGAACAGAAAAAAACTTCTTGGAGGTATCAGAGGAAACGTGTGGCCGCCGCGGAGCTCTGTAAAGTAGTACGGGACTCATCATCATCATATTCACAGAAGGTCTGTTCTAATGAGCACGAAAGCGTTAGGAATCGTCATAGCCATGAACAGAAAAAAACTTCTTGGAGGTATCAGAGGAAACGTGTGGCCGCCGCGGAGCTCTGTAAAGTAGTACAGGACTCATCATCATCATATTCACAGAAGGTCTGTTCTAATGAGCACGAAAGCGTTAGGAATCGTCATAGCCATGAACAGAAAAAAACTTCTTGGAGGTATCAGAGGAAACGTGTGGCCGCCGCGGAGCTCTGTAGAGTAGTACGGGACTCATCATCATCATATTCACAGAAGGTCTGTTCTAATGAGCACGAAAGCGTTAGGAATCGTCATAGCCATGAACAGAAAAAAACTTCTTGGAGGTATCAGAGGAAACGTGTGGCCGCCGCGGAGCTCTGTAAAGTAGTACGGGACTCATCATCATCATATTCACAGAAGGTCTGTGCTAATGAGCACGAAAGCGTTAGGAATCGTCATAGCCATGAACAGAAAAAAACTTCTTGGAGGTATCAGAGGAAACGTGTGGCCGCCGCGGAGCTCTGTAGAGTAGTACGGGACTCATCATCATCATATTCACAGAAGGTCTGTTCTAATGAGCACGAAAGCGTTAGGAATCGTCATAGCCATGAACAGAAAAAAACTTCTTGGAGGTATCAGAGGAAACGTGTGGCCGCCGCGGAGCTCTGTAAAGTAGTACAGGACTCATCATCATCATATTCACAGAAGGTCTGTTCTAATGAGCACGAAAGCGTTAGGAATCGTCATAGCCATGAACAGAAAAAAACTTCTTGGAGGTATCAGAGGAAACGTGTGGCCGCCGCGGAGCTCTGTAAAGTAGTACGGGACTCATCATCATCATATTCACAGAAGGTCTGTGCTAATGAGCACGAAAGCGTTAGGAATCGTCATAGCCATGAACAGAAAAAAACTTCTTGGAGGTATCAGAGGAAACGTGTGGCCGCCGCGGAGCTCTGTAAAGTAGTACGGGACTCATCATCATCATATTCACAGAAGGTCTGTTCTAATGAGCACGAAAGCGTTAGGAATCGTCATAGCCATGAACAGAAAAAAACTTCTTGGAGGTATCAGAGGAAACGTGTGGCCGCCGCGGAGCTCTGTAAAGTAGTACAGGACTCATCATCATCATATTCACAGAAGGTCTGTTCTAATGAGCACGAAAGCGTTAGGAATCGTCATAGCCATGAACAGAAAAAAACTTCTCGGTGGTACCAGAGGAAACGTGTGGCCGCCGCGGAGCTCTGTAGAGTAGTACGGGACTCATCATCATCATATTCACAGAAGGTCTGTTCTAATGAGCACGAAAGCGTTAGGAATCGTCATAGCCATGAACAGAAAAAAACTTCTTGGAGGTATCAGAGGAAACGTGTGGCCGCCGCGGAGCTCTGTAGAGTAGTACGGGACTCATCATCATCATATTCACAGAAGGTCTGTTCTAATGAGCACGAAAGCGTTAGGAATCGTCATAGCCATGAACAGAAAAAAACTTGTTGGAGGTACCAGAGGAAACGTGTGGCCGCCGCGGAGCTCTGTAGAGTAGTACGGGACTCATCATCATCATATTCACAGAAGGTCTGTTCTAATGAGCACGAAAGCGTTAGGAATCGTCATAGCCATGAACAGAAAAAAACTTCTTGGAGGTATCAGAGGAAACATGTGGCCGCCGCGGAGCTCTGTAAAGTAGTACAGGACTCATCATCATCATATTCACAGAAGGTCTGTTCTAATGAGCACGAAAGCGTTAGGAATCGTCATAGCCATGAACAGAAAAAAACTTCTCGGAGGTATCAGAGGAAACATGTGGCCGCCGCAGAGCTCTGTAAAGTAGTACAGGACTCATCATCATCATATTCACAGAAGGTCTGTTCTAATGAGCACGAAAGCGTTAGGAATCGTCATAGCCATGAACAGAAAAAAACTTCTCGGAGGTATCAGAGGAAACATGTGGCCGCCGCAGAGCTCTGTAAAGTAGTACAGGACTCATCATCATCATATTCACAGAAGGTCTGTTCTAATGAGCACGAAAGCGTTAGGAATCGTCATAGCCATGAACAGAAAAAAACTTCTCGGAGGTATCAGAGGAAACGTGTGGCCGCCGCGGAGCTCTGTAAAGTAGTACGGGACTCATCATCATCATATTCACAGAAGGTCTGTTCTAATGAGCACGAAAGCGTTAGGAATCGTCATAGCCATGAACAGAAAAAAACTTCTTGGAGGTATCAGAGGAAACGTGTGGCCGCCGCGGAGCTCTGTAAAGTAGTACGGGACTCATCATCATCATATTCACAGAAGGTCTGTTCTAATGAGCACGAAAGCGTTAGGAATCGTCATAGCCATGAACAGAAAAAAACTTCTCGGAGGTATCAGAGGAAACGTGTGGCCGCCGCGGAGCTCTGTAAAGTAGTACGGGACTCATCATCATCATATTCACAGAAGGTCTGTTCTAATGAGCACGAAAGCGTTAGGAATCGTCATAGCCATGAACAGAAAAAAACTTCTTGGAGGTATCAGAGGAAACATGTGGCCGCCGCGGAGCTCTGTAAAGTAGTACGGGACTCATCATCATCATATTCACAGAAGGTCTGTTCTAATGAGCACGAAAGCGTTAGGAATCGTCATAGCCATGAACAGAAAAAAACTTCTCGGAGGTATCAGAGGAAACATGTGGCCGCCGCGGAGCTCTGTAAAGTAGTACGGGACTCATCATCATCATATTCACAGAAGGTCTGTTCTAATGAGCACGAAAGCGTTAGGAATCGTCATAGCCATGAACAGAAAAAAACTTCTCGGAGGTATCAGAGGAAACATGTGACCGCCGCGGAGCTCTGTAAAGTAGTACGGGACTCATCATCATCATATTCACAGAAGGTCTGTTCTAATGAGCACGAAAGCGTTAGGAATCGTCATAGCCATGAACAGAAAAAAACTTCTTGGAGGTATCAGAGGAAACATGTGGCCGCCGCGGAGCTCTGTAAAGTAGTACGGGACTCATCATCATCATATTCACAGAAGGTCTGTTCTAATGAGCACGAAAGCGTTAGGAATCGTCATAGCCATGAACAGAAAAAAACTTCTCGGAGGTATCAGAGGAAACATGTGACCGCCGCGGAGCTCTGTAAAGTAGTACGGGACTCATCATCATCATATTCACAGAAGGTCTGTTCTAATGAGCACGAAAGCGTTAGGAATCGTCATAGCCATGAACAGAAAAAAACTTCTCGGAGGTATCAGAGGAAACATGTGGCCGCCGCGGAGCTCTGTAAAGTAGTACGGGACTCATCATCATCATATTCACAGAAGGTCTGTTCTAATGAGCACGAAAGCGTTAGGAATCGTCATAGCCATGAACAGAAAAAAACTTCTCGGAGGTATCAGAGGAAACATGTGACCGCCGCGGAGCTCTGTAAAGTAGTACGGGACTCATCATCATCATATTCACAGAAGGTCTGTTCTAATGAGCACGAAAGCGTTAGGAATCGTCATAGCCATGAACAGAAAAAAACTTCTCGGAGGTATCAGAGGAAACATGTGGCCGCCGCGGAGCTCTGTAAAGTAGTACGGGACTCATCATCATCATATTCACAGAAGGTCTGTTCTAATGAGCACGAAAGCGTTAGGAATCGTCATAGCCATGAACAGAAAAAAACTTCTCGGAGGTATCAGAGGAAACATGTGACCGCCGCGGAGCTCTGTAAAGTAGTACGGGACTCATCATCATCATATTCACAGAAAGTCTGTTCTAATGAGCACGAAAGCGTTAGGAATCGTCATAGCCATGAACAGAAAAAAACTTCTCGGAGGTATCAGAGGAAACATGTGACCGCCGCGGAGCTCTGTAAAGTAGTACGGGACTCATCATCATCATATTCACAGAAGGTCTGTTCTAATGAGCACGAAAGCGTTAGGAATCGTCATAGCCATGAACAGAAAAAAACTTCTCGGAGGTATCAGAGGAAACATGTGGCCGCCGCGGAGCTCTGTAAAGTAGTACGGGACTCATCATCATCATATTCACAGAAGGTCTGTTCTAATGAGCACGAAAGCGTTAGGAATCGTCATAGCCATGAACAGAAAAAAACTTCTCGGAGGTATCAGAGGAAACATGTGGCCGCCGCGGAGCTCTGTAAAGTAGTACGGGACTCATCATCATCATATTCACAGAAGGTCTGTTCTAATGAGCACGAAAGCGTTAGGAATCGTCATAGCCATGAACAGAAAAAAACTTCTCGGAGGTATCAGAGGAAACATGTGACCGCCGCGGAGCTCTGTAAAGTAGTACGGGACTCATCATCATCATATTCACAGAAAGTCTGTTCTAATGAGCACGAAAGCGTTAGGAATCGTCATAGCCATGAACAGAAAAAAACTTCTCGGAGGTATCAGAGGAAACATGTGACCGCCGCGGAGCTCTGTAAAGTAGTACGGGACTCATCATCATCATATTCACAGAAGGTCTGTTCTAATGAGCACGAAAGCGTTAGGAATCGTCATAGCCATGAACAGAAAAAAACTTCTCGGAGGTATCAGAGGAAACATGTGACCGCCGCGGAGCTCTGTAAAGTAGTACGGGACTCATCATCATCATATTCACAGAAGGTCTGTTCTAATGAGCACGAAAGCGTTAGGAATCGTCATAGCCATGAACAGAAAAAAACTTCTCGGAGGTATCAGAGGAAACATGTGGCCGCCGCGGAGCTCTGTAAAGTAGTACGGGACTCATCATCATCATATTCACAGAAGGTCTGTTCTAATGAGCACGAAAGCGTTAGGAATCGTCATAGCCATGAACAGAAAAAAACTTCTCGGAGGTATCAGAGGAAACATGTGACCGCCGTGGAGCTCTGTAAAGTAGTACGGGACTCATCATCATCATATTCACAGAAAGTCTGTTCTAATGAGCACGAAAGCGTTAGGAATCGTCATAGCCATGAACAGAAAAAAACTTCTCGGAGGTATCAGAGGAAACATGTGACCGCCGCGGAGCTCTGTAAAGTAGTACGGGACTCATCATCATCATATTCACAGAAGGTCTGTTCTAATGACCACGAAAGCGTTAGGAATCGTCATAGCCATGAACAGAAAAAGCTTCTCGGAGGTATCAGAGGAAACGTGTGTCCGCCGCGGAGCAATGTCTCAATTTTTTTAAAAGAACGCGGGTTGGAAACTACAGCACCAAATAATGCCTGTATAGCCTTCCGATAGCAGATTAACCGTAAGTTTAGAAAGACCGTTTTTTTGTTACTCCAAATTCTACACGCATTTTTCTCGAAACAACGTTTTTCAGCTCGCGAAGCGCTCTGGAGCCACCACAGATTAGTTGGTTCATCTGACTTTTTTTTATAAATGAAAGATAATTAAATTAAGAGTCCTTAGTTTTTTTAGTTGAAGTTTATTTTTTTAACATTTGAAAATAGAAAAACGTGTCTAGAAATAGACATGATCAGTGTAGTGATATGTTTTTCAAAAAGCAGCCATTTTTTCCGAGGTACTTTTCAGAATCCTACCGTGATGCCTCCTCACCTTCAGAGTCATTCTATTTTAAGAATTTTCTATTTTTATGTGTTTCAGAAAGAGCCACGGATCTGTACAAGACTTCGGTCAAATCAGGACGCGCCACGAGGCGCTGTAGCCGTAATTTTTGATTTGCTAAGAGATAATTTATTCATACACGAAAAGTGGTAGAAGCTCCATTTTAGTAAACACAATCCGTAGATGACAAAATTCTAGACTTTACACACTTTTCGTGCCTCTCGACCAGAACCTCTCCTTAACCCACCACTCGATAGGGGAGCTGCGATCGGGTATTGCGTGTCCGTGACCGACAGCAAGACGTAAGCGGATATTTAAAACTAAGCCCAGCGCAAGACAGTCTGTAATGACCGCGCCTGAGGATGACAATAAGTTAGCGTGTGGAAATATCTCACAATTTGGAGGATGCTATACTAATGAATACTCAAAAACATTTCAAAATTATCGTCGACTGGATGCACCTGTCCATGGCTAAGTTTTCTTGTCGGGTATTGCACATTCCGTCAGAACTTTCAATGCCACAAGGACACGATCATATTAACGTATCTGGGAAACGTGATTATGAGTTCCACTTATGTCATAATGTTTAAATTCATTCCGACAGTAATCCTTTGAAACACGCCTGGGATGTCACTAAGCACTAGCGCAGGGTTCAGAAACCTCCACCTCCTACCAGCAGCTACGTCATCCGTGCGGAGACATCTTGTGCTGTATGGAATTGTCCTTTTGTAAAGAACATGTAGAGAAGTTACGCCAAAGAAACGAGGTTTTTTGACTACCGGATGAGCATCTTCACGCCATTATGGGGCCGGTCGTAATGTCCCGGATGACCAGTGCGATTCGTAGCAGGTAGTGGCGGCGAACAGCGGCGTGCTGGCGCGCTTACCTATGGTGGTGAGTGTGAGCGTGGACCAGTAGAAGCTGTATATGTACTGTCGCGAGAGGCTGCTGTTGCGCCCGCCGTTGAGGTTGTACACCCAGTTGTCGGAGCCGAAGCCGATCACGTAGCTGATGGCGAAGTAGAAGCACGCGTTCCAGTGGATCAGCACCAGGATGGCCAGCACCACCTGCCAAAACACAGACCGTCTGCTGCGTAAATACTGTGTATTCGTTACGAAGGCTGACAACCTTCTCTCCGAGATGTAACACGATTGTCGCCGATATAAATACATCGCCTGACGGAAGATGTGAAGCACCCAGAATACGTGGTTGGACGACAATGCAACTTCTTACACGTACACCCCATTGGCGGTTATGTAAATGCTTAGTGATGCGGTTTTCTGCGACAGTTAGAACGGCCGTCAGAGAGCATTAGTGATAGACCTGAGTTTCTCCTGGCGTATACAACTTTCAAATAACTTCCAGGAATTCAGCCAGGTGACATTTCCAGCGACCGCCTAGATACTTCGGCGGGAGAACACCCCGCCATTTTCAAGGCAAACTGCAACGGACAGGTGACATACATACAAATTTAAAACCTCGGTTCTCGGACTGAAGCTGGAAAGATAACACACACACTGAACACTAATGCCACCAACCAAAGATGACAAAAGTCAGAGCTATCGATAGTGAGACTACGAATTCGCAGGTGAGGTAGCAAAGACTCTGTCCCTCTGTTTTTTGACAAGGGAGAGAGCCGGATTCCAAACAGAGTTTAAACAGAAACCTCCATCCCTGTTAACGAGGTTACTCGCTAATTTAATCTCAACTGCCTCCTTAATAACACTGTCGCAATAGCTGGACGTGCATGCCAATATCTTGGTGTAATTACACAACATGGGGTGACCGGTATCCAAGCAATGTTCGGCAGTAGCAGATCTACTTGGCTGCTGTAACCGTGTGTGCTGTTTATGCTCAGTACATCGGTCCTCCACAGTCCTGATAGTTTGACCAATATATGCCAAGCCGCAGCTACAAGGAATACGACATATACCCGCCTTACGCAGACCAATATCATCCTTAACGGAACACAAAGGCGCTCTAATTTTAGATGGAGGTCGAAAAACACATTTCACATCGCATTTCCATAAAATACGACCGATCTTGTTGGACGTGTTTCCTTTTCTTTTTTTTTTGTCATCAGTCTACTGACTGGTTTGATGCGGCCCGCCACGAATCCCTTTCCGGTGCTAACCTCTTCATCTCAGAGTAGCACTTGCAACCTACATCCTCAATTATTTGCTTGACGTATTCCAATCTCTGTCTTCCTCTACAGTTTTTGCCCTCTACAGCTCCCTCTAGTACCATGGAAGTCATTCCCTCATGTCTTAGCAGATGTCCTATCATCCTGTCCCTTCTCCTTATCAGTGTTTTCCACATATTCCTTTCCTCTCCGATTCTGCGTAGAACCTCCTCATTCCTTACCTTATCAGTCCACCTAATTTCCAACATTCGTCTATAGCACCACATCTCAAATGCTTCGATTCTCTTCTGTTCTGGTTTTCACACTGTCCATGTTTCACTACCATACATACAATGCTGTACTCCAGACGTACATCCTCAGAAATTTCTTCCTCTTCCTTGATATTAGTAGACTTCTCTTGGCCAGAAATGCCTTTTTTGCCATAGCGAGTCCGCTTTTGATGTCCTCCTTGCTCCGTCCGTCATTACGTGTTTCCTACGTAAGGCAAAAAGGCAGTAGACTTAGGTGTTGACTCAGAATTATCATCAATCACCCGATGTACAGTTGGTCGATAGCGCAACGCACGTTCAATCTGTCTATCACTTTAACCATTTTGACGAAATGTAACTTCAAGATGGGACAGCTCAGCCGCCAAAGTCTCAGCGTCAGAAACGACATGTGCCCTGTGTACCAAGGTACGAAGTACCCCTTCACGCTGAGCCGGCTGGTGGGAACTATTACCCTGTAAGTACAAGTCGATGTGAGTACGTTTCCTGTAGACTGCATGTCCCAATGATCCATCATCCTTCCTCCTAACCAACACGTCAATAAAGGGAAGGCAACCATCCTCTTCCACCTTCATCGTAAAACGAATGTTCGGGTGGATCGAGCTCAGATGTTCTAGAAAGACATTCAGATTCTCCCAACCATGAGGCCAAACAACAAAGGTATCGTCAACGTATCTAAAGAAACAGGCGGGTTTCAAAGGCGCCGACTCCAATGCACGTTCCTCGAAGTCTTCCATACACAAATTTGCGATCACAGGAGACAACGGACTAGCCATTGCAACTCCATCTGTCTGCTCGTAATACTGGTCATCAAAAAATAAAAAGTAAGTGGATGTCAACACATGCCGAAAGAGATTAGTTAATTCAGCAGCAAACCTGGCCTCAATTAACCGCAACGAATCAGACAGAGGAACACGAATGAAGAAAGAGACCACACCGAAACTCACTAAAATATCAGAGTTATTCAACCGCAGTCCCTCCAAACGACGTAAAAAATCAGCTGGGTTCCTGATATGATGTTCACACCGACCTACTTGTGGACTCGACAGAGAAGCAAGATGCTTGTTTTAGATATTTCGGCGGGAGAACGCTGAAAGTGTCACCTGGCTGGATCCCCGGAAGTTATTTGAAAGCATTAGTGTTGTTCACGTTTAGTGCAGGCCCCTATCATGCCGTAGCGGAGAACTTGTTCTCGAACTGAACCCTGCCAGTTGCAGAGACGGATATAAATACTGACCTATGACTTAAAGCGCATGACACACAACGAGAGGAAACCGAAGAACAAAATAAAAAGGGTGTTTACCTCACAACTCCTAAGTGATGAAGTCTGTCTTAAATGGATGCAGTCTCCGAGTTTTCTCTAACAGGTCTCCGTCAAACTGTGGTAAGTTATAAGTATCTATTTAAGAATGCAGGGTTCTTTTTTTTTTTTACAAGCAGGAATGAAGATTTAAGTTATCGATTCAGGGCAGTGGCAGTAAACTTGCGAAGTAACGGATACTGGGGTTGTTTTATTTTCCACTAAGATTTTTCACTTTCGATTTCTGATAATATTTCCACACTGTGCGTCTGTCTTTTGTGCTTTTTTCAATCTTTATTTTATTTTTGTATTGCTTCGTGAAATTTATCTACCTTCCTTCCCACAATTTTACCATATAGCATTCAACTAGGTTGGACGTGAATAATTGTGGTCTCAAATGTAACTTGAACTAGGCACTTTATTTTCACACTTTTTTCTAACAACAGGGACGCAGAAACCTTGCTAACGTTAGATGCATCTGTTAACTGACTGTTATGCAACCTTTTATCAGATATTTCACATCATTCACTAGGTACAAACACAGTCTTGTCCTGCAAATGGCGGCTTCAGTAAGGAGACACTACACTAGTAGCAGTGAGCGGTCTAGTTATTTTTAGTACGTCTGTGGTTTAGTGTTGTTGCCAGGCCTGGCAGGGTTTGTAAGCGACGTGAACAGCGTCAGATACTGCGTGATCACTTAGAAGGACACGAAGATACCAAGTACTCGTGTGAGCACTTGACAAAAGTTGGAGAGGGTCCTCACTGTGGATGTCTGCATGATGCTGAGGTACTCCCTTGGCCAGGAAGAACCCCTGATCTGTCAAATGTAGAAAATATGTGAGACCAGCTC
Organism: Schistocerca piceifrons; assembly: GCF_021461385.2. Lineage (NCBI taxonomy): Eukaryota > Metazoa > Arthropoda > Insecta > Orthoptera > Acrididae > Schistocerca > Schistocerca piceifrons. The sequence goes on from NC_060138.1 coordinate 710,580,236, forward strand.
GGACATTAAATGCGCTCCAGCGGCCGTGCCAGTATCCAGGACATCGAGGACCAGCTACAACAGTTGTGGACCACCTTCCTTCAGGAGAGGGTACAACGGCTGTATGACACTCCTCGCACACAAGTCAGTGCATGCATTCAGGCCCGAGCGGGTGTGCCCTCATACTAATACTGAATGGTTATTTGTAATTTTGACGCGGTATTGTAAACACAGAAATAACACAATATGCCCTCTCAACGCATGAAGTTTCATTTCGTTTCCTCCTTCCCTTCTGGATGTTTTACTTTTTTTTGTCAGGCAGTGTACTTCCTTCACTCTATTTCTTACGGAGAGAATGGGGAAAGATGACTTTAGATAGGGCGGACACCTGTCAGCAGGAATACCTTCGCGATTTCCAGAATGAATCTATGACTGAAGAATTTAAATCCACGTTTACTGGCCTGGCTGTTCTGCTCATCTGCAGTGATTGTTTTTGCTAGCGCTGTTTTGGATTCCGTAGAAATGTTGGAACACGTGAGGCAATACTGACCCTACGACTTATCTTACAAAATAGATTAAGGAAAGGCAAACCTACGTATCTCGCATTTGTAGACTTAGAGAAGCTTTTGACAATGTTGACTGGAATACTCTCTTTCAAATTCTGAAGGTGGCAGGGGTAAAATACAGGGAGCGAAAGGCTATTTACAATTTGTATAGAAACCAGATGGCAGTTATAAGAGTCGAGGGGCATGAAAGGGAAGCAGTGGTTGGGAAGGGAGTGAGACAGGGTTGTATCCTATCCCCGATGTTATTCAATCTGTATATTGAGCAAGCAGTAAAGGAAAAAAAAAAAGAAAAATTCGGAGTAGGAATTAAAATCCATGGAGCATAAATAAAAACTTTGAGGTTCTGCGATGACATTGTACTTCTGTCAGAGACAGCAAAGGACCTGGAAGAGCAGCTGAACGCAATGGACAGTATCTTAACAGGAGGATATAAGCTGAACATCAACAAAAGCAAAACGAGGATAATGGACTGTAGTCGAATTAATTCGGGTGATGCTGCGGGAATTAGATTAGGAAATGAGACACTTAAAGTAGTAAAGGAGATTTGCTATTTGGGGAGCAAAATAACTGATGATGGTCGAAGTAGAGAGGATATAAAATGCAGACTGGCAATGACAAGGAAAGCGTTTATGAAGAAGAGAAATTTGTTAACATCGAGTATAGAGTTAAGTGTCAGGAAGTCGTTTCTAAAAGTATTTGTATGGAGTGTAGCATAGAAGTGAAACGTGGACGATAAATAGTTTAGACAAGAAGAGAATAGAAGCTTTCGAAATGTGGTGCTACAGAAGAATGCTGAAGATTAGATGGGTAGATCACATAACTAATGAGGAGATATTGAACAGAATTGGGGAGAAGAGAAATTTATGGCACATCTTGACTAGAAGAAGGGATCGGTTGGTAGGGTATATTCTGAGGCATCAAGGGATCACCAATTTAGTATTGGAGGACAGCGTTGAGGGTAAAAATCGTAGAGGGAGACCAAGAGATGAATACACTAAACAGATTCAGAAGGATGTAGGCTGCAGTACGTATTGGGAGGTGAAGAAGCTTGCACAGGAGAGAGTAGCATGGAGAGCTGCATCAAACCAGTCTCAGGACTGAAGACCACAACAACAACAGTGCTGTTTTGTTCTTGTTTTGTTTTTTATAATGGCAAGTTTAAGCGAACAACGTGCAGCTGTGAAATTTTGTATTCTACTCGGTAAAAATGCTGCTGAAACTATTTTAATGTTGAAAACAGCTTTCCAAGATGACGCTATGGGAAAAACTCAAGTGTACGAATGGTTTGCTCGATTTAAAAATGGCTGCGTGTCGATTGATGACAAACCTCGTTCTGGACGTCCATCAACTGCCCGAATCGACGAAAATATTGAAAAGTTCATTCAGTGTTTGTTTCTCGCAGGTCAGATCGTTCAAAAATGGTTCAAATGGCTCTGAGCACCATGGAACTCAACTTCTGGGGTCATCAGTCCCCTAGAACTTAGAACTACTTAAACCAAACTAACCTAAGGACGTAACATACATCCATGCCCGAGGGAGGATTAGAACCTGCGACCGTAGGGTCAGATCGTCAATCACACCTTTATTTGCAAGTTTTAGGGAAACTGCGCGACAGTGTTCGTCAAAAAAGACCCGATTTGTGGCAGACAGGAGACCGGTTCTTCCAACACGACAACGCACCTGGACAAACAGCCATCTCTGTCAGATAATTTGTGTCTAAAAATGGTTTTGTTCCATTGCCCCACAGCTGACCTGGCTCCGTGCGTCTTTTCCTTATTTCCACGCATGAAAAGGGGCAAGAAAGAACACCGAATTGACAACATAGAAGAAAGCAGGAAAAAAACGAGGGAGGAGCTGTCAGCTATTTCTAAAGGTGACTAAAAAAATATTTCGAACGGCGGAAGCGCCAGTGGGACAGATGTATTACTTGTTATGTAGAGTATTTTGAAGGGAAAAGGTTGTTTTATAAACAGTTTGAAAATATATAGCGTTTAAAATATAATTCCGGTTTTTTGGGTACCGCATCGCACGTGGTTTCTACGGATTTGCAAGGCTACGGTAAGTACATTAACAATTCACCCAAAGTAAACAAGGTTTTGAACGATGTCCACTTACTGCATTAGCTCACTTACGGATTGCGATATTCCTTTGTCAGCAAAAAACTTGCAGTGCACGTCTTAGCGATAAAGACGTACTAGGTGTGTGATACACAATGACGGTCAGAATCTCAACTAATTGGTAAGGGCCGGCCGGTGTGGCCGAGCGGATCTACACGCTTCAGTCTGGAACCGCGCGACTGCTACGGTCGCAGGTTCGAGTCCTGCCTCGGGCATGGATGTGTGTGATGTCCTTAGGTTAGTTAGGTTTAAGTAGTTCTAAGGTCTAGGGGACTGGTGACCTCAGATGTTAAGTCTGAAAGTGCTCAGAGCCATTTGAACCAAGTGGTAAGGAACTGCTTATAACTGGTAGGTGGCTCACAAACGCCATAGCTGTTCAAGATTTAATCATTACTTCTAAGCTCCATATATTCTTCTTTTCCTCCGTAACGTCTTTCCCGTCTAGCACGGGCTCCACTTTTTTCAATATTTGGCACATTTTGTTTTAGTATTCAACTCTGTAGCCGGATGGCCTTCCTGTTGCCATAGTCCTCAAGGTAAAGTGAGGGAGGGAAGCCTTGCGCGTAATCCGTCTGTGAATCGTGTACAGTTCATTCAGTGAGTTATCGTATTGTAACTGTTTGTATATCGTACTCGCTGAGGCGGAATTTGGGGACCAGCCTAGCATTTGTCCAAGCGAGCGTGGGAAACCGCCTAAAAACAACACTCAGGGTGGCTGGTGTACCCACCCAGGAGTCCACGGCGCTCCTAGTGCGGCGCACCTCCACCGTATCGCAGGGTAGCTAATTACGTTATACGAGCAGGTGGGTCTGTAGCTCTGTGGAATCATAAGTCTGCAACATAGACGCAATCTGAACACAAAAATATATATCTTTCCAACACAAAGATGTTTTCACCTATTAATTGGCCTTGATGGATATGCTAAATATCCTGTTTGCCATTGGCTCAAACTTCCAGTACAGGCTACGCTTTTAAAACGAAGCTCGCTGACAGACAAGGCACGCGGACGTCACAGCATACTGATACAGCGAAACAGACTGTTTCGCAATCGGCGCACCGGTCGGTCCAAACGCTTACTGCTGCTCCGTTGGGAAGGTCTGCTCGCAGTAATCCGAGGAATCTACCCAGAGACATAAAATTTAATCTCAAAAAGTTGATGCCTGTGCAAACAAATCTCTAGGTCTAACCGACCTACATCTTTGACGTTATACTGCGGAAAGTTTGCGTTAGTTAATTTTGTTCTCAACTGTTGAAGCTCCGCCGGCCGGTGTGGCCGAGCGGTTATAGGCGCTTCAGTCTGGAACCGCACGACCGCTACGGTCGCAGGTTCGAATCCTGCCTCGGGCATGGATGTGTGTGATGTCCTTAGGTTAGCTAGGTTTAAATAGTTCTAAGTTCTAAGGGACTGATGACCTCGGATGTTAAGTCCCATAGTGCTCAGAGCCTTTTTTTTTTGTTGAAGCTCACTTAAATTTGTCACACTCTGGGAATAAAACTTCGAAAAGAAAGCAGGTTACATCTAAATTGCCATTTCCCGAGAAACTGCTGCTATACCGTCATTCACTACTATCTATCGCTGTTTTATGTAGTGACAACGTTGTTAAGGGAACATCACATTTTGTATCGTATGTAAAACTTCACCATTAATTCGGATTTCGCCTACTGTGCCTTGTAAAACATTATGAATTATGCAGGCCATCATTATATCACATAGTGTTTTGGCGGAAGAGATTGTACGGATACATGACAAAACGACTCTTTCCGCTCCGTTTACCTGAATCGAGAGTCACGGCACAAGGCTTTCATTCGTCATAAATTCTGTCCTAGTCTGCGGGTGCGGGAATCTCCTTAATCTCTCCCGCTACGCAGATGCAGGAATTGAAATCTGCTTCTTTTTCTGTATTACATGTTAGTTATACGAGGTAGAAATGAGAAAATACACAGAACTATATGAGTGAGGGAAACCACATAAAAGTCAAATCTTAGATCATTAGCATGTGAGGAACTTCGATTGGGCTGTCTTTCTTCTCTCAGTTTTTCATATTTTTTAAAAGACGTCATATTCGCCATTGACTGTACATTTATTACAATATCTCCTATTACAGGGACATTTTGGTCATTTGAAGTCGTTACAACTGCACTAAACATGTACATCGAGGTATCAGCCGCTGCCACATACGCCAGCTTTTAAAGTATAAAATACACCATCACGTTATGAGAAAACATCATAAAATACACAGATAAATGCAGCACTGTTAACTAATTTTACCGTTATGTGGTGAGTAGGATAAAAGCACTTTCCACTGAGTGCCTGTTTACTGCACCGTACTAGCCAAACAGGCGGGTATCAGCTCCAAGGTATTTGTGTCATAACCAAGGAGTGCATTTAAGAGGCAAGCAGGTGCCAACATGCTCTTAGGTGTTAATCTTAAGGTAGCGGGAAACCGAGGAATCAAACTTTATTAACAGTGTGGTAAAAACATACACGTATCCATAAACTAGAAAATAAATTCAAACCCTACATGCTCATAAAGATGCATACAATAACGTGGCTTGGTTACAAAAGTCCTCGTATTAAACAGTTGTATGGATTAAACATAATATTTCATGTATTGTGTTATTTGACGTGTGTGGTGTAAAGTGTGGTGCTCACGAGGGCGTCATATCACAAGAAATCATACAATGCAAATACATTCCATTGTGTCCATATATTGAAGTACAACGATTATACTATTCTGGTAAATTCGGAAATTTGTGGTAAGTTCCAACAGGACTATACTGCTGAGGTCATGGATTCCTAGGTTTACACACTACTTAATGTAACGTAAACTAACTTACGCTATGGACAACACACACACCCATGCCCGAGGGAGGACTCCAACCTCCGACGGGAGGAGCCGCGCGTTCCGTGGCAAGGCGCCCTAGACCGTGTGGCTACCCCGCGCGGCGCTATTCTGGTAAAATCATCATCCTTACATGTGATTATAAGCACAACACTTTATGATCCATAATGACCATTTCATGTAGTGCCTTACCTAAAAGGTGGGTGTAAAATGTTGGTCATGTGCAGGCGTCACTTCACTACGAAACCAAACAATACAGATACTTTGGAGCTAATTCCTACCTGGTTTGACCAGTGATGTGTTTGTTACTGACATGTGCAGTAAGCAGGAATTCAATTTCAAGTGCTTTTATCCTACCGTCCCATAGCGGAAAAATTAAATGTGGGTGCTGTATTTATTTGTGTGCGTTATGATGTGTTCTCGTAAGGTGATGCAATTTATACGGGGTGTTCAGCAAGTCTCTCCGCAGTGCCGTATGATTGTTAGCCGCGCGTACCTTATGATTGTTCGCCTGCCTGGGTTTTTCAACGAAACAATAAACGAACAACGATATTCAGTGATATACAGCTCGCGTTTCAGTATCACTGCTTGCTGATGTTTTTGGTGATCGCATAATTTCAGAGGGACTTGGCCTCCACGATGGCCCGACCTAACACCACCTGAACTTTTCTTCTGGGGTGCAGCGAAAGCAACTGTCCATAAAAACAGTCCAAAATCCATCGCTGAATTGAAAACTGAAATATCCACTTTCACTACTTCTGTTACAGAAGAAATGTTACATCTTGTGTTTGGAAACATGATTAGACGAATTGAATTGTGTATTCAACAAGAGGGGGGACACTTTCAACATTTAATGTGAAAATTTGCAAGTAAAAATGAATATTCAATAAATTAATAACTTGTATTTCACTGAGTTTCATTTCGGTATATTCACTGCGGCATACAGCACGTGCGGCTGAGAATCATACGGCACTACGGAGAGACTTTTTGAACACCCCGTATTTTATACACGTGGTTTAAGTGACAGAGGTTAACACGAGTCATAGAGGCTCACGTCTTTTTGTTAATGTTGACCACTGCTACGTTTTCAGCAGATGCATAATATTTTAGTTTGTTTCACTTCAGATTTTTCATGGCTGTATTGTGATACGTGAATGTATTTCTGTCAGTGGTATGTCTAACCTCAATGTATGTGATGTTTGGACGTATAACTGCTTGAAAGTTACCGATATTTTGAAACTGCAGTAGCGGATACTATAATATAAATATAGTCAATGGCGAATGTGAAGTCTTTTTAAAATTTCTGCGAGAGATGTACAGTTGTGTACTTTTCACATTACAGATTCCTGTTTGGTTGGAATGTGTTCATTGGAATGATTGATTAGGCATATTGCGAACGAATTTGAAATCTATGAAGTTGTGTCGATTATCAGACATATTTAAATATGTGCCTAAAAAGGTGTAGGATCTGATCAAGATGGTCTCAGCACGATGCCGGACTAGAGACGCACTGGTGGTATAAAGCGGTTGAGTGAGATTGGCTTTAAGGATTTAAGGAAAAAGTTAGTTTAAAACCGTTTAATAACGGGGGGAGGGGCGTTGGTGGAAGACTTGGCGGCAGGAAGGGCATTCGGTAACCTTCTAACACTAACACCGTTAAATCCAGGTTAACGTGCCGATTCGTTGAAGACACGGGGAGAAGAAGAAAATTTACATTTGCTGAGTAAAGTAACTGTCGTAAATCCAAAATCCCTATATAAATGGTTTGTTTCCTTTACTCTAGGTAATAGTTTTATACTTGGCCTAGAAGACATAGCTGCAGTAAGTAACCAAAAGATAATAGCACTTCCTCAGAGACTTAACAGAGAGATGATACGGCAAATAAATTTCCAAATTTATTGATTTAGTTTGTAATATACAGTGGCCGTTACACTGAGTCCTCATTTGATGAAAGAGGGGTATTTTCTGGTAATCTTGTATGTATTCTCGATCAGAATTATGTATGCGGTTCCCGTGCAATTATACAAGTCTTTCTGTCCGTATTGAAGCCAACCCGTTTCGGATTTTTGAGTGAATCCGACCATGAGCGGACCATTGGAGGTACATTTAGAATCCCGGATGTCAAAGGACACAAAGGTTGCTCAGTGCACAGACCTTACCACCAGCTGGATCGGACCACCATCTCGAAATTGTGCTAAATGCTGCAATCAAGTTGAAGCAAATTGCTTAGTGTTTCTACATAGTCCATTGGCATTCCTCATGTGGAGTAAGAACTTCTCCCTTACACCATGGGTCCAGACGGTTTGCTACTACTTGGAACGTTTTGAACGTTAACTCTTCCCTACGTTTCACGACAGCTTTTATAATCGATGTGTCTTGTGAAAAAAGTACTGTACTCTCCGCCAACACTGCATCCACGTTAGCTCAAATTACAGCAAAAACCTCATGTACTGCCGAGAAAACGGTATTGTCTACTTCTGCTCTCGTTACAGATTTCAGTAACCGCAAAGCCTTTTCCAGTTCCTGCCATGTCTCATTCTCTAGCATGTCTTGTCGAACTGCACATTGGGACAAACAATTGTTTACAACATAGCGTCCCTCCTCTTTAAGAAGCTATCAAAACATATTGCTTCAGCAGCATATTGCTTTCTAGATGGAAGTTTCAGTGTGGCAGGTGAAGTACCGTATTTCTCTTTCCTCTTAGCCTCCAATACGGTATTTTTAAATCTCTGTGTCGGACTATAGATGAAATTCACTGGATTTGATTTTTCATATGTGAATGGAAAGTTTCTTTTAAACAGTTATATCTGAATTTCCTGAAATTTTCTTTGATTGTTGAGTATGATACTGCTTTTGGAAGCTCAGAGCAGTACACAATATTGCCTGAAGCTTGCGCATACATGATTATTACGAGCGGTAATAATGTGTTGGCTGACAACAATTTTAATACCAGTCACAAAGTGGAATCATTGTCTTCTGTGAATCTTAAAGTGTGTTGAAGCCTCAGGAACATTCGGGGACCGGAACAATTGTAAATTTATCCTAGATCTTGACCGGAGACTATTTAAATTTCAAACGGACGGTTTTTATTCCCTTCCCGTGATGTACGAATTGTTTCTGTAAAAACCATGCCGTTTATAGACAACAGTACAAGCGAGAAATAGATAATTTTTCGTGAAATCAAAAACAGAAAGAAATTTATTTTACAGCTTATTTTACTTAAATGAAAAGTATTGTTTATATTTATGCTGTCAAATTGAAATATCCCTATTGTGATATCACCAAAATTCTTTTAAACAATTCTGCTAGTTTTCTGATGGATATTCTTTCACCTATCTTTCAATCAAACGAAATCTTAACTTCTCGAAGTACGTAGAAAAACAACATATTCTGCAACATAAGTATTCTACTGAGTTTTGATTCTTTTTCAAAATCCAGCACTATAGTAGATAAGGGCCGACCTGGTCCATTAGTTGAAAACGTAGAGCATTACTTTGCGAGACGATAAGGTCAGCCAAGTATGAATCGCATTCACGGATTGGAATAACGAGTATTGGTATGGAAAAAAAAATACTAGCTTGCGTTTGGTTTCGTTGCCGGCCTTCAGTTTGCGTCAGTGTGGATGTACATATTACGTGAATGGTTTCCCTCTCCGTTAGATAGGAAAACATTAAGATGGCAGCAAGGGTATCAAGAAAATAGTACTGACAATAACAAAAAATGGTTCAAATGGCTCTGAGCACTATGGGACTTAACAGCTATGGTCATCAGTCCCCTAGAACTTAGAACTACTTAAACCTAACTAACCTAAGGACAGCATACAACACCCAGTCATCACGAGGCAGAGAAGATCCCTGACCCCGCCGGGAATCGAACCCGGGAACCCGGGCGTGGGAAGCGAGAACGCTACCGCACGACCACGAGCTGCGGACTGACAATAACAGAAGGATGAAGAAATGGCAACTGGTACCAGATTCACGCTCAGGTACTGGTCTTGTTTTTGCTGTCCTGTAACTGAAAATTTATTTAGTTCCAACGTCCGTTCCCTGAGAAGGAGGTGTTTGATAAATCAAATAATACTTTTCGAGTAATTATTTGCGACGACCGTTCTGTACAATATCATTTAGAGATCCTTCGTGAAAGAAATGATCACTTGATTTTTGTCCCTAATTTCCCGCCAATAACATAATTTTCGGAGGCAACAGGAAACTTCTGAATGTTTAGCTACAGCGTCAGTTCAAAGCAGCTTAGAAAGAGTTTAAAAACCACTTCAGCAACTGTCGCAAGGAAATTAGAAATTTGTTGCTGCGATGAAAATGTAGTACATATTCAAAGACTCTCCATTATATGTAGAATAAGCTATGCAATGTAGGTTTTGTAGCCTACCAAAGAATTGCTGTGTCAATCGGAACGGAAGGCGCAACGTATATAAAAAGAAGGCGAAGGCATAAGACTCGTCGACGTTGAGCATACAGGATGTCAACGTGGTAATGACACGAACTTTGAAAGATGTTACAGAAACAGGAAAATATTTGATACGTCATTCTCTGCCAGTGGAATTCGGGAAACCACATGTATTACGAGTAGTTTGTATGAGGTCATAAACTGATTTGTAATGTGCGGCGTTGATAGCATTGCAGCATAGTGTGGAAAATGTAGGCTTATATCATAAGGAGTGGGGACTGTAAGCTCCAACGCTGTATTGCTGATAACTTGACGTGTCACTGACTTGGTAGCATCGATATAAAGATCTTTAGATTGCAATCTGCGTTTGCAGGTTGAAGTGGACAAGTGTTCAGTCTTAGTGAAATAGCATAGTACTCGTTTTTGAAATTTACAGAAATGGTTTTCGTGTACGAACAAACAAACGCAAACTGTTGGAGAGCTGAAGGGTTATATAGGACCTAGCACTCAAGAAGATGTTCGACAGGAACTATGTTTCCCATGAACGTTCCAACGGTCAAGTGAAACAGGGCGACAGCTATCACAACACAGAGAACAGAGAACTACTATCTCTACGGACTGCTGACTCGGAAAAGGCAGTGATCGCTCGCCCATCAACACTTTATATGTGCACGTTTTTCAACTACATCTACATATAGACGACTACTCTGCAATTCACACTTAAGTGCTTGGCAGGGTGCACAGAGTCGCCTTCAGACTACTTCTCTACTGTTCCACTCTCAAAAAGCACTTGGAAAGGATGAATACCTAGATCTTTCAGTGCGAACTCTGATTTATTTTAACACTACGGACATTTCTCCTTCTACTGGAGAAACTCAACAAAATATTTTGACAGAGGAGAAGGTTGCTGATTGAAATTTCTTGGATCGATGTCACCACAATGTAAAACGTATTTGTTTTAATGATTGCCTTTCCAAGTCGCTTATCATATCCGTGACACTGTCTCCCCTGTTTCACGATAATACAAAACAAGTCGTCGTTCTTTTAACTTTTTCGATGTCTTCCACCAATCCTATCCGATAAGGATCACATACTAAGCAGCAAGAGGATAGACAAGCGCAGTGTACGCAGTCGCCTTGCAAATTTATTATTTCGTTCCAGCATGATGGAGAACCTACTAAGTTTGCCAGTCTCTGCCAACAGCTGCATAAGACGTTACGTGAATGGTGTACAGAAGGAACAGGTCCACATTCGTGACTATCTCGTTCACACGACCTGACTCCACTTGGCTTCTTCTTGCGAAGTCATGTGGAAAATCTTATCGATATGCTAGTAAGAATTATCGCTGTCTGTTTCTTCGCCTAAACAACACCATGTGTTTCCACAATGTCTTCACTCTGCAACGGAGTGTGCTCTGTTTTGAAATATACTGATGGATTAAAACTGTGTGTGTTAGAACTGCCCTCGAAACAGGAGACAGTCCGCTGCGGAATGAAAGATTTATTTTGAAAACAACTCCTAGACTGTGACAAGATCGTTTCTCCGCATTGTCCTTTTTTCCAGGAGAGGTACTCCAGCGGAGTATGCAGGAGAGTATGCATTTGTGACATCATGAAGGTGAAGGGGATACTGGCAGAATCGAAGTTGTGAGGGGAGGGGACTCACTAGTAGTGGCTGTACGGGCCAAACGATAACAGCACTGCCCGCGAATGAGAAGGTTCAAGTTTCGAGTCCCGGTCCGGCACTGGAAGTTTCCCCTCCGCTGGGGTTGACCTGCTGTAACAGGAAATTCTCCGCTGGCAATCTGACAGCTGTCTTTCCGTTGGCTTCCGAGATGCTGATCTTTTAGTCTGCAGAACTAGCTAGTTCAGTTTATTGGCATACAGACATTAGTAAGCTACTGAATTACCTACAGAACGTGATAGCCTTCGACGACTGTTGCTTGTTTATCGTATAAGTCAATAACACGAAATAAAATTTAAAGTAGTTCGTCTTTAAAGAAATTTAATTTGTCTACTAAATGGTCAGCTTAAGTCTAACGTATGTCTATCAATTTACTGGCAGGAGCCAACAATATTTACTGCTCTCTATGAATATTTACGCGTAAACCGCTGACTGAGCGTAGATTGTGCAATGTGAGAACCAGCATGTGTTTGATTAATGCCACTAATCTGAATAACGGTCAGTGAGCTATGACGTTTATTGAATTATCAAGGCAGCATTTGTCTGTTCTAGCAAAGCGGTATTTATTTTGTGAGTCAGATTTCACAGTGTTCGTTATTTCATGCATTAACATGTTCATTAATTATAATTTTAGTTTGATACACAAAGAGCGCGACAAACGCTCAACTATTGTTCTCCCATCACCCACATACTGAAAACTTGCAGTGGTGGAACCACTTCCATACTTTTATGTAACTCATGAAGCTACTACCGTATTTCTGAAGCATTCAGGAGCAAACAACAACCGTTTTTATAACGCCACTAATCAGAAACTGACCATCTATTTATGTCCTAATAGAGCGAAGATTTTTATACATGTTTTGAAGATAATGTGTACTAAAACAACTGGCAAGCGGCTGTTTTACACGTGTGGCTGGGTAATTAACAATGATTCTAAAAATAACAATACATAGAAGGTGTATCTGAAACGATATTAGAACAGCAACACAACGTGAAAATTCCATAGCGATTGATATCTTCAAACATCCTTGGTTTCGAGTTATTAACGCTATTTGAACGTAATAATATATTCACAATGATGTGTCCAGCGAATCATCATTTCAAGTCCTCGTGGAGAAGAAAGGTATTGTTAGCAATATTTAGAGTACTGGAATGTCGTATCTCTCGGACTACAGTTGATTGCCTGTATAACAGCAGCAGTCAGCACTAGGTACAGATGAGTCAATATATAGTGAAATGTTTGGTTTTGAAAGAACAGCTGGGTTGAAACTTCCTGGCAGATTAAAACTGTGTGCCGGACCGAGGCTCGAACTCGGGAGTTTTGCCTTTCGGGGACAAGTGCTCTACCAACTGAGCTACCCAAGCATGACTCACGCCCCGCCCTCACAACTTCACTTGTGCGAGTACCTTGTCTCCTACCTTCCAAACTTCACAGAAGCTCTCTTGCGAACCTTGCAGAACTAGTACTCCTGGAAGAAAGGATATTGCAGAGGCAAGGCTTTGCCACAGCCTGGGGGATGTTTCCAGAATGAGATTTTCACTCTGAAGCGGAGTGTGCGTTAATTTGAAACTTCCTGGCAGATTAAAACTGTGTGCCGGACCGAGACTCAAACTCGGGACTTTTGCCTTTCGCGGGTGAGCAGTTCCGAGTTTGAGTCTCGGTCCGGCACACAATTTTAATCTGCCAGAAAGTTTCAAATTAGCGCACATTCGGCTGCAGAGTGAAAATCTCATTCTGGAAACAGCTAGGTTGTGATGAAGTGAAATCATTTATGTATCAACTATGGGAACAATCGCTAACTAGTCTGAAAAATTATGAGAGAACTGCCCCACTGACCGGTATTACAAACGTTAGATTTCTCTTCTTCTGCTTCTCTCAAAAGGAGCCTGTTCGTCCGGTCCGTTTCACGGTAGTGAATATGCGCGCATGTATATGTGTAACCGGAGGCCGCAAGGAGCAAATTACGGCCAGTACAAAAACTAACAGAAATATTATTTAGATAAATAATTTGGTTTTGATATTCGTGTAATCATCATCAGCCATTTGTCATACACTAGCGGGTAAATTTCTCCTCTAGACTGTTCCATGCTCCAACATCTTCAGCGATATGCATCACCGATACTTTTGGATTTTCTCTAATCTCTCGCACATAAACATATCATCCGATTCAGTAACCTTCTTGTTAATTTTTAATATTTTCATTTCGATTTGTTAATTATACATCAGGTTAGTCTTATTGTGTCAGCGTCCTTGTGACAGTAGTAACACCGGTCCCAACAGATCACCTATGTTAAGCGCTATCGGGCTTGGCAAGCATTTGGATGGGTGATCGTTCGGATCCGCCGAGTGCTGTTGGCAAGCGGGATCCATTCAGCCCACGGGAACACAGTAGAGGAATTACTTGATTGAGAAGTGGCGGCCCCGGTCACGAAAGCTGGCAACGGCCGGCAGAGCGGTGTGCTAACCACATGCCCCTCCAAATCCGCATCCATTGACGCCTGACGGCTGAGGATGTCACGACGATTGGTCGGTACCGTCGGGCCTTCCAAGGCCTCTTGGGACGGAATTTCATTCAGTTAGTCTTACTGTACAGTGTTGGCCATTAAAACTGTAGCAAGTTTAAGGACGCGTGCAACAAACGTCAAACTGACATGAAATGTTCTACAAGTTTCGATATGCAGATGACTAGCGTTTCAGTGCATCCGCACGAAGTGGATAGGAATAACTCATTCTACGTGATGCATATGAGTGAAAAGTACAAAGTGGGTTTCTCATTCAACAATCGCACTTTAATAATGGAGACCTGTGGTGGCTCAAGTGGCTCTGAGCACTATGGGACTTAACTTCTGAGGTCATCAGTCCCCTAGAACTTAGAACTACTTAAACCTAACTAACCTAAGGACATCACACACATCCATGCCCAAGGCAGGAATCGAACCTGCGACCGTAGCGGCCTCGCGGTTCCAGACTGTAGCGCCTAGATCCGCTCGGCCACCCCGGCCGGCCTGGAGACCTGTGAGAAGGTCGTGTTATGCTTCGTGAAAGAAGGAGAAACTAGCACATGTCAGAAATCGACAACGCTAGGATCGTGTCATTTGGAGTTTTCAATTCGCCTTCTCTCGGTAATGTCGCCCACGACAGTCGGAATCCCATGACTGTCATGGGAACATGGAATCGATGGTTTCAGGAGGCCTGTACTCAACGCCTTCCGGGGTTCAACGGCCCCACGCGACTAACGCCCGACATGGCGCACGTATTGTTCGCTATGACTGGCAGAATCGTACAACTACGCCATGTATTTCGAGTCAAAAAGTAGGCTTGTGTGCAGCACTTATCCGCACAGACAATGCGACAATGTCTGGAGCCGCAGACTGTCAAAACAGCATCAACTGTTGCGGCTTCTCTAGAAGCAGGAAGCAAAGAGGCAAGAATGGTGCGCCGAACGACAATACTGGACACAGTAAGTGGCGCCACAACGTCTTAGACGAGTCCTGTTTTTTCGTGCATCACCGCGACTGCCGTATTCATGTATGGAAACCACGAGCTGAACGAACATTGCCAGACTGCATCGTCGTTATCGTACAGAGCCAGCAAATGGTGTGAGGGATTGGGGTACCTCTAGGTACCCCTCTGGTTCGCGTAGCAGGTGATATGGACGGGAGGCGCTGCAGTTCTGTCCTGTAAATGCTGGTGGCTGTATCCTATCTTCGAAGTCTCCGTGAGGTTTTCAGAAAGCTAAAACAAGACTGCAGTTTGTCTGTACTGTTCCAGCCTGTCTCAATAAAGAGGATCTTCGACCCTTGCCCTAGCCAATTCGTTCTTCATATCACTGACTCACTGACACTCATTGACTCTCTGTCTCACTGACATTGATATCTCTGGTCATGCGTTGTCGAGAGACTGGCTCACCAGCACTCGCCAGCCACGAACTCTGGAGAGGGGTTGGAGAAGCATGGAATGGCGTAATCATACCTGCCATCCAACCTCAGTTGGAACTGATGCCCATATAGGCAAAGCTATTGTTGCTGTCAGCGTTGGTAGCTCTGTGTGGTAAATTTCGCGCCAATAAATGAGTTACAAATTTAATCATGTATTCTTCACACTGTACTGTATCTCAGGAACAAAGTGGTTGTGATTATTTTAAACTGAGGATGGGAACCCATCAGTTTTCCGAATAGTCAGTTCACGAGAATACGGTTATGCAGGGTCTATTCTAAAACAAAAAAGCTATTACAAACGGCCATAGTTATATAATATTTGAAAAATTCAAAAAAATGATTTTGTTTTAACGGCTTAAAATGTCTACTTTATTGCAGTGTTCATCGAAAGTTGTCCAGTAACCCCGTTATCGAGTTGCAAGGCGATCTGTGAAAATGTGTCTCCGAAAACCATTCGAAGCGGGGGTGGGGGTGGGGTTGAGGGAGGGAAGGGGGGGGGGGTGAATAGCTGGAGGAGCACCTCCTTTTGGATCTTGAAGGATTGCTGTACGGTCCAGGGATCGCTGACTAGAGATATGTTTAACTAAAGTAAAAAAAAAAAGTAATCCAAAACTTTAAATGCGTTTTTCTCGGAACCGTATGTTTCAAACTGGCGGGAAACGTGACTTTGGAACGGGACATACAATTTTGATCGGAATTTCATGCCAGCATTCTAAACTAAGTTCTCTATTGGCGTATGTAGCCATTTTGCGATATCTTAAAATATCTATTTTTGGATCACGATTTTATGGGCGAAGAAAATGACATGTGCTTCAGCACGTGACCATTTTGTTAAAATTTAATGTTTTTCAATCATCCTATGTATGGTGACGGAACGTATATTGAGACTGACTTTCACAAAATTGTTTTATTACAGGTCCAAAAGCGGGCATTCGGGAATTCTCGCCTATGACCAATGTTCCGGCTGCAGGGGGTTTTCCCGTTTGGTGCAGCGGTTTCAGGAAGCGTCCGATGTGGACTCAAAAATAACTTCTTAAAGACAAAAGTGTAAGGATAAAACTGTATCATTAGATTTAGTATTACTTTTTATTTTGTATAAAAATATCGAAAATTAATTTTTTTAATGCGTTCAAGGAGGGCTACTCCATTAATGCACAACGGTACATCGGGAAAAGTTACAGAGAAGAAAGAAGAAAGTTAAAAAAAATTTCCTACATACTTTCAGATGTTTTATATCAGTACCCTTACTCACACGGACAATATCACACCTATAATCCATTTCACACCCTACATTCCGAAGCATATGTAGATCCACCTACGCGAACCTGTTAGAAACGCGCATTTGCAGTTCTGTAATTGTCTTCGGCAAAGAACAGACATACATAAAGTTTTCCACGTAACCCCATAAGACGAAGCCCAAGGATGTCAGGTGCAGGGATCTAGGTGACCACGATCAGAACACAGCGTCCAGTACGACCGATTTGCTGATTTAAAAATGCGTGGGCCTTCCTAATCCAATGTGGGGGAGCTCTATCTTACTGAACTATGTTATCTGTGGGGTTCGTATGAAGCTATGGCATCAGCCATTGCTCAAGCTTGTCAATGTAGATGTTTGTTGAAACAGCTCAATGCGGAAAAATGGGGCGTATAACCTTTGTGCCGATCTCGCACAGAACACTGCACAGATTCAACTACACTTGCGCAACGAGAGAAATTTCTAAGATTCTTTTACATTATCTGTAATTCTTTTCTATGTAACGCTGTGCATCAAATAGTCGTATGCGTTTGCAGTTAGTATATTCATTTTGAATTACACTCTCCCGTGCTGCGCATTAGCTGTACAGTACTAGAATGGAAAAACTGGTAGAAGCCGACCTCGGCGAAGATCAGTTTGGAGTCCGGAGAAATGTGGGAAAACGCGAGGCAATACTGACCCTACGTCTTCTCGTCGAAGAATGGTTACAGAAAGGCAAACCTACATTTATAGCATTTGTAAACTTAGATAGAGCTTTTGACAATGTTGACTGGAATACTCTCTTTCAAATTCTAAAGGCGGCACTGGTAAAGTACAGGAAGAGAAAGGCTGTTTACAATTTATACAGAAACCAGATGGCAGTTATAAGAGCCGAGGGGCACGAAACGGAAGCATTGGTTGAGAAAAGAGCGAGACAAGGTTGTAGCTT
Organism: Schistocerca piceifrons; assembly: GCF_021461385.2. Classification (NCBI taxonomy): domain Eukaryota; kingdom Metazoa; phylum Arthropoda; class Insecta; order Orthoptera; family Acrididae; genus Schistocerca; species Schistocerca piceifrons. The sequence continues at coordinate 710,597,950 of NC_060138.1, forward strand.
AACCCGAATGTTACTCAGTCTGTATATTGAGCAAGCAGAAAATGAAACAAAAAAAAAAAAAAAATTTGGAGTAGGAATTAAAGTCCAGGCAGAAGAAATAAAACCTCTGAGGTTTGCCGATGACAATGCAATTCTGTCAGAGACAGTAAATGACTTGGAAGAGCAGGTCAACGGAATGGACAGTGTCTTGAAAGGAGAATATAAGATGAACATCAACAAAAGCTAAACGGCAATAATGAACTGCAGTCGAATTAAATCAGGTGACGCAGAGGGAATTAGATTAGGAAATAAGACACTGAAAGTGATGATGGTCGAAGTGAGGAGGATATAAAATGTAGACTAGCAATGGCAAGAAAAGCATTTCTGAAGAAGAGAAATTTGTTAACATCGAATATAGATATACATATCAGGAAGTCGTTTCCGAAAGTATTTGTAATGAGTGTAGTCATGTATAGAAGTGAAACATGGACGAGAAACAATTTAGACAAGACGAGAATAAAAGCTTTTGAAACATGGTGCTACAGAAGAATAGGTGGATCACGTAACTAATGAGGTGGTACTGAACAGAATTGGAGAGAAGAGAAATTTATGGCATAACCTGATTAGAAGAAGCGATTGGTTGGTAGGTCATATTCTGAGGCATCAAGGGAACACCAATTTAGTACTGAAGGGAAGTGCGGGAGGGGTAAAAATCGTAGAGGGAGACCAAGAGATGAAAGTAATAAGCAGACTCAGAAAGTTGTAGGTTGTAGTTGTTAGTCGGATATGAAGAGGTTTTCACAAGACAGAGTAGAAAGAAGAGCTGCATCACACCAGTCTTTGGACTGAAGACCACAAAGACAACATACTGTGATGGTGGTGTCTTGTTTGCGAAATGCGGTACATTAAGTGAAGTGGGAGCGATGTGTCCTGAATTTAGGCAACACAGAGGTCCGCTCACGGCAGGGGAGCAGACTGAGCCTGGGAGGAAGTGGGGGATGAGGAGGACGCGTGAACGGCTGTGACAGGCAGGGGCGCAGGCTCTGTGCTGCAGGGCTGCAGCCGCATCACAGACTAGTCGAACATCCACGTGGCAGGCTATGTCCCCGTCCTCTGATAATTCTGGAGCCTTATGACTTCCGGAAAACGTGATCCACACAATCCCGATGACATCAAAGGCAGATAAACACGAGAACTGTCACAAGATCGGCTTGGCAGCTAGCTCATGCGGGTTTCTAACGAGAATAATATACAGTAGAACCGAAAAGAGATTAGAGGATCTGTTCGGTGACGATTAGTTCGGCTTAAGAAAAAGTAAGGGCAAGTCTGACGTTGCGCTTTGTAAGAAAGAAAAGATTTAAGAAAACACCCTTACTTGATTTGTCGCTCCTGGAAACGCGTTCGGCAACATAAAATGGTGCAATATTTTTTAAATTCTCAGAAAACAGGTATAAGCTACTGGGAAAGACGGCTATTATATGGTGTGTACTGGGCTCATGCAGTAACAGTAAGAATGAAACACTGAAACAGAAGTGCTTGCATTAAAAAGGTCTAGGAGTAGGAATGAAGTCATCCTCCCCAACTTTTAAACCTGTGCTTCGAAGAAGCAATGACGGAAATAAAAGAATGAAGATTAACATACAGGGAGAAAGGTTATCAATTCGATGTTGGCATCATTATCCTCAGTGAGCTGTAAAGAGTTACAGATCCTTCTGAATGGTATGAGCAGACTAACGTGTATCAAATATACACTGAAGAGCCGAAGAAACTGTTACACATGCGTAATATCGTTTAGGGCCCCCGCGAGCACGCACAAGTGCCGCAAACAACGTGGCATGGACTCGACTAATGTTTGTAGTACTGCTGTAGGGAAATGACACCATGAATCCTACAGGGCTGTCCAAAAATCCGTAAGAGTACGAAGGGGTGGAGGTCTCTTCTGATCAGCACGTTGCAAGATATGCTCTGTAATGTTCATGTCTGAGATTTTGGTGGCCAGCGGATGTGTTTAAACTCAGAAGAGTGATCCTGGAGCCACTCTGTCGCAATTCTGGACGTGTGGGGTATCGCATTGTTCTGCAGGAATTGCCCAAGTCCATCGTAATGCACAATGGACGTGAATGGATGCAGGTGATCAAACAGGATGCTTACTTACCTGTCACCTGTCAAAGTCGTCTCTAGACATATCTGGGGTCCCATATCACTCCAACTGCACACACCCCACACCATTACAGAGCCTCAACCGGCTTGACAGTTCACTGCTGACATGCATGGTCCATGGATTCATGAGGTTGCCTCCATACCAGTACGCGTCCATCCGCTCGATACAATTTGAAATGAGACTCGTTCAACCAGGCAACATGTTTCCGGTCATCAACAGTACAATGTCGGTGTTGACAGGCCCAGGCGAGAAGTAAAGCTTTGTTCGTTTAGTCATCAAGGGTACACGACAGGGCCTTCGGCTCCGAAAGCCTATATAGATGATGTTTCGTTGAATGGTTCGCACGCTGACACTTGTTCAAGGTCCAGCATTGAAATCTGAAGCAATTTTCGGAAGGGTTGCACTTCTGTCACGTTGAACGATTCTCTTCAGTCGTCGTTGGTTCCGTTCTTCCACGATCTCTTTCCGGCACCAGCGATGTCGGAGAGTTGATGTTTTACCGAATTCCTGATGCTCACGGTACACTCGTGAAATGGTCGTACGGGAAAATCCCCACTTCATCTCTACGTCGGAGATGCTGTGTCCCATCGCTCGTGCACCGAATATAACACCACGTTCAAACTCACTTAAATCTTGTTAGCTTGCCATTGTAGTAGCAGTAACCGATCTAACAACTGCGCCAAACGCTTGCTGTCTTACGTAAGCGTGCCGACCGCAGTGTCGTATTTTGCCTGTTTACATATCTCTATTTGAATACGCATACCTATACCAGTTTCTTTGACGCTTCAGTGTAGAAACTGTGAGTAAACCCAAGGAGGTCGAAAGAACTGAAGAGCAGTAGAAGTAAGATCAAGGATAAACCTAACGTCCAAATTGAGGACCACGTAGAAGACGAAGTGAAGGATTTCTTCTAGCTTGGAAGCAAAGTAACGCTTAAAAGACGATGCAAGGAGGACTTAAGCTGCTGACTAGACAGGCAAACAGGGCATTACTCAGTAAAAGAAGTTTATTGGTATCAAACACGCATCTTAATTTGGGCAAGAAATTTCTGAGAATGCACATGTGGAACCTAGAATTGTATGACAGTGAATCATGAATAATGGACTGTGAAAAACCGGAAAAGAAGAGGATCAAAGCGTGTGAGGAGTGCCGTTATAAGAGGATGCTTAAAATTAAGTTGGTGATAAGAAAAGAAATGAGTTGGTTTCACGCAGAATCAGCGAGGAACGGACTATCTGGGAAACATTGGCAAGAAGAAAAGATAGAATGATTGGAGATGTTTTATGACATCAGGGTATAAATTTCGTTATACAAGAGGGACCCGTAGAGGGCAAAACTATAGGGGAAGACACAGATTGAAAAATATTCGAAAAATAATCAAGGACGTCAACGTCTACTCTGAGATGCAGAGGTTGGCATAAGAGAATGCATTATGGTAGTCCGCATCAAACTTATCAGATGACTGATGGAGAAAAAATACTGTGCCTCCAAGATTCTCCAGAATTCGCCACAATTAAAGAGGAATACCGTAGATGATAAATATACCAGGCTAGTACTCGAACGCTGACTTAAGTCTTTCGCAGGCAGAATCACCACAGCACACCTCACGACCTCACTCAAAACATCAATCCACAATTACCTCTTCCGTACTTTTCCAAACTCGACAGGGGTTCTTCTGCATAACTTTATTGAACGAACATTCCAGGTAGAAAGAACGTGGAGGAAAATGGCTTGGGGGGGGGGGGGAGGGGGGGTACTGTGGCATGTTTCCAGGAAAAAGTCTAGGATCGAAAATCATTCCAGCACGAAGAGCTAATCTGTTAGGAAGATTACAAAATGGTTCAAATGGCTGTGAGCACTATGGGACTTATCTTCTGAGGTCATCAGTCCCCTAGAACTTAGAACTACTTAAACCTAACTAACCTAAGGACATCACACACATCCAAGCCCGAGGCAGGATTCGAACCTGCGACCGTGGTCGCGCGGTTTCAGACTGTAGCGCCTAGAAACGCTCGGCCACACCGGCCGGTAGGACGTTTACACTCATCTATTATCAAGAGTTACTAATGTGGTTAGGTTATTCTTCTAGAAGAACAATTTTTTTAGTATAACTGCTTGTCAGATTTCCATGAAATCTGGGGAAACCGACGGCAACGTGTTGTCACTATATGTTGGAGTAGAGACTTCTCGCCATCTTATGTCGCATACTCACGAAAGTGCACTAACCTCTTCTGTTACGATTTCACGAGTGCACGAATTATAAACCTGTAAGATGCAGGCATTAGTTGAGAATTTAAGTCTCGCGCTGGTACGCCCTCGCCACCCTTATCAATATCGCATCTATTGGGTTTCTTCAGTAACACCATAGAAATACGAAGTTTCCTAATGACAGTATGGAAACCGTAGTTCCGATTGACCAGTTTCTTAGATAATCGTATTGAATTCTTGATAACATGGTCCCAGATGTTTGGAGTTTGGGTACATTTCTACTTTATTGCAGTCTTTTGAATAATCAGTATAAATATAGTGTTGGGTAATGGCAGATTTGGCGACTGGAAGGCAAATATGCCGCTGACGCTCCCCAAAGCAATTCGTTACGGTGTGCGTGGCTTGCTCTGTATAAGATTTCGCGAACGCGACAGATATCGAGTACACCCTTGCCTTGGGCAGCTTTAAGTCGTCGTTGACCGATCCGATGATCGTCGGGATTTTTGTTGCAAAATCGAAACACCGCTCTGGCCTGACCTCTGTGCCCTAAGTATTTTTGCAGAAACATTCCCAATCTCACAAGTAAACTGTCATCTTGAAGGTCTCGTCCTCGTCCTTTCTCCGTCATTTACGCGTATGCAGCGCCCTCTGTATTTGACTAATAGTATACTTCTTCTCAAGGAACACTATTTCGACACAGTCCAATTATCTTCTGAATGCTATCTGCGTCTGAGATGCTACTGGCTCGGTGGATAAAGGTCTTTAGAAGGCCCATTCCCTGCGTCGGGTGGTGGCAACAGGTGGCCTGTTAACACAGATCTATGTGAGTGAGCTTTTGACACGCCAATGACATAGTGCACCGTCTCTCTTACGTCACAGTAAGACATCTAGAATCGGCAAAATGTACCTCTCTCCATATACATTATGAATTGTATGTTAACACGTATGAAATGTGTACATCGAAGAAAGTCATGGCGACTGTGCAGATCAATTCGCAAAACTATAAATGTACCAACATATTGATGGGATAAATTACTTTTCAACTACTTGCTGCGATCAGGTTCTCTGGTCCTTCTCCAAAACCCTAAAAATGGTTGAAATGGCTCTGAGCACTATGGGACTTAACTGCTGTGGTCATCAGTCCCCTAGAACTTAGAACTACTTAAACCTAACTAACCTAAGGACATCACAAACATCCATGCCCGAGGCAGGATTCGAACCTGCGACCGTAGCGGTCGCGCGGTTCCAGACAGTAGCGCCTAGAACCCCTCGGCCACCTCGGCCGGCCGTAAAAGAGGACAGACAAGCGTAGTGTAGGCAGTCTCCTTAGTAGAAGTGTTACATTTTGTAAGTGTCCTGCCAATAAAACGCAATCTTTGGTGAGCCCTCGCCACAACATTTTCTATGTGTTCCCTCCAATTTAAGTTTTTCGTAATTGTAATTCCTAGATATTTAGTTGAATTTACGACCTTTAGATATAACTGATTTACCGTGTAACCGAAGTTTAACAGATTCCTTTTAGCACTCATGTGGATGACCTCACACTTTTCGTTATTTAGAATCTACTGCCAATTTTCGCACCATCCAGATATCTTTTCAAAATCGTTTTGCAATTTTTTTGATCTTCTGATGACTTTATTAGTCGATAAACGACAGCGTCGTCTGCAAACAACCTAAGACGGCTGCTCAGATTGTCTCCCAAATCGTTTACACAGATAAGGAAAAGCAAAGGGTCTATAACACTATCTTGGGGAACTCCAGAAATCACTTCTGTCTTACTCGATGACTTTCCGTCAATTACTAAGAACTGTGACCTCTCTGACAGGATATCACAAACCCAGTCACATAACTGAGACGATATTCCATAAGCATGCAATTTCACTACAAGCCGCTTATGTGGTACAGAAATACGGAATCGATCTGAAATCCCTTATCAATAGCACTCAGCACTTTATGTGAATAAAGGGCTAGTTGTGTTTCAACACTGACTGTCTGTCAATAGACAGTTTTCTTCGGGGTAATTCATAATGTTCGAACACAATATACGTTCCAAAAACCTGCTGTATATCGCCGTTAACGATATGGGCCTGTAATTAAGTGGATTACTCTTACTACCTTTCGTGATATTGGTGTGACCTGTGCAACTTTCCAGTCTTTGGGTACGGATCTTTCGTCGAGAGAACGGTTGTATATGATTGTTAAGTATGGAGCTAATGCATCAGCATACTCCGAAAGGAACCTAATTGGTATACAGTCTGGACCAGAAGGCTTGCTTTTATTAAGTGATTTAAGTTGCTTCACTACTCCGAGGATACTTCCTTCTACGTTACTCATGTTGGTAGCTGTTCTCGATTCGAATTCTTGGATATTTACTTTGTCTTCTTTTGTGGAGGCATTTCGGAAGGCTGTGTTTAGTAACTCTGCTTTGGCAGCACTCTCTCCGATAGTAGTATCTCCATTGCTATCGCGTAGAGATGGCATTGATTGTTTCTTGCCGCTAATATACTTCACATACGACCAGAATCTCTTTGGATTTTCTGCCAGGTTTCGAGATATAGTTTCGTTGTGGAAACTGTTATAAACATCTCGCATTGAAGTCCGCGCTAAATTTCGAGCTACTGTAAAAGATCGCCAAAGTTGGGGATTTTGCGTCTGTTTAAATTTGGCACGTTTGTTTCGTTGTTTCTGCAACAGTGTTCAAACCCATTTTGTGTACTAAGGAGGATCAGCTCCGACATTTGTTAATTTATTTGGTATAAATCTCTCAATTGTTGCCGATACTATTACTTTTGAATTCAAGCCACACTTGTATTATTAATCTGGAATGAGTGGAGATTGTCTCTCAGGAAAGCGTCAAGTGAATTTTTATCTGCTTTTTTAACAGGTATATTTTTCGTTTATTTTTGGAGGATTTGTGGATTAAAATATTCAGTCTCACTACGACAACCCTGCGTTCACTAATCCCTGTATTGATTTTGATGCTCGTTTTTAAGTCAGGATTATTTGTTGCTAAGAGGTCAAGTGTGTTTTCACAACCGTTCACTATTCGCGTGGACTTATGAAATAACTGCTCGAAATAATTTTCAGAGAATGCGTTTAGCACAGTTTCGGATGATATTTTATGCATATCTCCGGAATTGAACTTGTACTTTCGTCAACATATCGAGGGTAAATTAAAGTCACCAGCAACTATAATCGTATGAGTCGGGTACGTGTTTGAAATCAGACTCCAGCTTTCTTTGAACTTTTCAGCAACTGTATCATCTGAATTGGGAGGTCGGTAAAAGGATCCCATTATTATTTTATTCCGGTTGCCAACAATGACCTCTGCCCATACTAACTCTCAGGAACTATCTACTTCAATTTCACGACAAGTTAAACTAATTCTAACAGCAACAAACACGCCACCGCCAACCGTGTTTAGCCTATCCTTTCGGAACACCGTTAGGTTCTTCGCAAAAATTTCGGCTGAGCTTCTATCCGGCTTTAGCCAGCTTTCAGTGGCTGTAACGATTTGAGCATCAGAGCCTTCTATTAGCGCTTGCAGCTCTGGTACTTTCCCAACACAGCTACGACAATTTACAACTGTTATACCAATTGTTCCTGTATCTACGTTCTTCCTATGTTCGGTCTGCACCCTTTGTGACTGAAGCCCTTCTTGTGTTTTCCCGAGGCCCTCTAACCTATAAAACCGCCCAGTCCACGCCACACAGTCCCTGCTAAACGGGTAGCCGGCTCCTGCGTATAGTGGACACCTGACCTATTCAGCGGAACCCGAAACCCAACCACCCTTTGGCGCAAGTCGAGGAATCTGGAGCCTACACGGTCGCAGAACCGTCTGAGCCTCTGATTCAGACCCTCCACTCGGCTCTGTATCAGAGGTACGTAGTCGGTCCTATCAACTATGCTGCGAATGGTCAGCTATGTTTTCATCTTGCAAGCAAGACTGGCAGCCTTTACCACTTCTGTTACCCGCTCGAAACCAGAGAGAATCTCTTCTGATCCAAAGTGACACACATCATTGATACCGACGTGAGCAACCACCTGCAGCTGGCTGCACCCTGTGCTCTTCATAACATTCGGGAGGACCCTTTCCATATCTGGATTGGCTCCACCCGTTACGTATACGGTGTGCACATTGGTTTTTTTCCCTTCTTGGCAGCCATGTCTCTAAGGGGCCCCAAACCGCGTCCAAGTTGGAGCTCCCAACTATCAATAATCCCACCCTCCGTGCTTGTCCTGTTCTTGCAGGCCGAGAGGTTTCCTCTGAAACAGGACAGATGACATCATGTGGCTCAGCGACAGTGTCAGCCACAGACAGCACCCGGAACCTATTTGTCAGAGATATCGGGGAGGCCTTCGTGCGGCCGCCTGGGAAGCCTTCCGCCGCTTGCTACACCCTGGGGCGACCTCCCACTCGACCACAGGTCAGGGGTCAACCTCAGTGCGAGCAGTAACTGGGCTGGCCACCGGTGAGGACCGATCGGAGGACTCTGACGCGCTGGACGTCCATTGGATTCCCACGGCCGGCCCACAACAGTGGTGCCCATCCACTGCAGCCTCAAGCTGTGTAACGAGGCCATCACAGCCTGAAGCTGAGAGCGATGTGTCACCACCTCTATTTGAAAAAGGAAATTTAGAAAACCCTATGGCCCTATTTTCAGTTGGATTTTGATTCCTGGAAATCAAATTATTTTAGCAGCTTTCACTGTTCTTGAGCGACGACGTATTTTCTCATGTTAAAAACACACAATTACTAAATTATTGCTCTCTCTAGAAGTATTTCAAATTTCTTTTCTCCACATCGGTGCTTTCGCAAAACTCCTCTGCCGTGTTGCAGCGTGAAGCTGTGTGACTCTGCACGGAAGTCCGTGAGACGCTGTGGAGAGCTTTGGTAGCCAAGCCCGTATATCAGCGCACAGTCAGGTGACCGGAAATTGTACGCCACCACGCAATCTCCTCTTGCCGCCAAGATGTGACAGGGGAATACTCACTTCACTATCACGGTTCGTATCAGCTAGCTCTGTAGAAAGGGCCGCTGTAAGAGGGGGAGTTAACGGCTACAATTCGGCAGGTAGTGTTATGCTTAAATTAATTGTAACGTGCACGTATGCCACTCTTATGTAATGTCATATACTAGATTTACAAGGTATACACGTATAGAAAAAGGACATTGGCTCCTTTGTACAGTGGAACTCTACTGCCGTCAGCGATTGAAATGTTGCTGTTGTCAAAACACTGGAATCACATTCGTAAGCAGCAGGTACAATTATTCACGTTGCCTCCCAGATTTGTTTCCCATGGTTTTCCGGGGTGATTGTTTTTCTAGCACATTCGCCGATTTCCTCCTTCACCTTTGCCCAATCGGAGCTTCTGCTTCATCTCTAAAACCCTCGTCATCTCCATTCTTTGACTACTTATGTCATATCGCATGAAGTATTGATGGAAGCCCGCTTTATGCCAGGTCAGAAGCACTGTTTGTTGGTCGTTCCGTCAATACGGTAGAGTCCTCGTTGAGTGATAGTTGACAATGAATTATCGACTGAATTTGTCAGACGAGGAATACTTATAGATCTGCAATATCGCTGCTTTCCATTTTGTGATAATAAAGGATGTTATGGACACGTAAAGAGAACAGAAAACGCACATGATGTAAGCACTCTAACAGCTGCTGTATGATGTACGTTAAGAGGGCTGAGAAAGAAGTGTATCCAGCATCTGGCAGTCGTTAAGAGCTCTGCGATGTTCTCCTCGCTCAGGTGAGGGTTCGCCAGTGTGGCAGCGCATGCTCGGAACCAACGGTCAGCGGGCTGCACGAAAAGGTCATTCGGTCAAACACACAGTCCGTAAAGACGCCGCCGCAACAAGGTTCTGCGTTCTCTTGTGGCCAAACAAGCGACTGGGTAGAGGCAGAAATACATTGTAGTGAAACAGACGACTCTAATTGAAAGCGGTCTGATCTGTCCTTTGGTATCAATTGTACCTGTTAAGAAATCTTACGGAATCTAGAGATACCATTGTCTAAAAGTTGTTTGCAAAATTCTCTTACAGGAACCGATGATTATAAATTTGATGACCCCGGAATAGAATGGACGTGGCTCCGTTGAGGACATCATATCACTGGGTCGGGGATATGAGTACGAATAAGACACTCTCATTTAGAAATGTACACTACTGGCCATTAAAATTGCAAAACCAAGAACAAACGGAGATGATAAACGGGTATTCATTGGACACATATATTATACTAGAACTGACATTTGATTACATTTTCAAGCAATTTAGGTGCATAGAGCCTGAGAAATCGGTACCCAGAACAACCACCTCTGGCCGTAATAACGGCCTTGATACGCCAGTTAAACAGAGCTTGGATGGTGTGTACAGGTACAGGTGCCCATGCAGCTTCAACACGATACCACAGTTCATCAAGAGTAATGACTGGCGTATTGTGACAAACCAGTTGCTCGGCCACCATTGACCAGAGGTTTTCAATTGGTGTGAGATCTGGAGAATGTGCTGGCCAGGGCAGCAGTCGAACATTTTCTGTATCCAGAAAAGCCCCTACAGGACCTTCAAATGCGGTCGTGCACTATCCTGCTGAAATGTAGGGTTTCGCAGGCCTCGAATGAAGGATAGAGCCACGGGTCGTAACACATCTGAAATGTAACGTCCACTCTTCAAAGTGCCGTCAATGCGAACAAGAGGTGACCGAGACGTGTAACCAATGGCACCCCATACCATCACGCCGGGTAATACGCCAGTATAGCGATGACGAATACACCCTTCCAATGTGCGTTCACCGCGATGTCGCCAAACACGGATGCGACCATAATGATACCGTAAACATAACCTGGATTCATCCGAAAAAATGACGTTTTGCCATTCGTGCACCCAGGTTCGTCGTTGAGTACACCATCGCAGGCGTTCCTGTCTGTGATGCGGCGTCAAGAGTAACCGCAGCCATTGTCTCCGAGCTGATAGTCCGTGCTGCTGCAAACGTCGTCGAACTGCTCGTGCAGATGGTTGTTGTCTTGCAAACGTCCCCATCTGTTGACTCAGGGATCGAGACGTGGCTGCACGATCCGTTACAGCCATGCGGCTAAGATGCCTGTCATCTCGACAGCTAGTGGTACGAGGCGGTTGGAATCCAGTACGGCGTTCCATATTACCCTCCTGAACCCACCGATTCCATATCCTGCTAACAGTCCTTGGATCTCGACCAACGCGAGCAGCAATGTCGCGATACGATAAACCGCAATCGTGATAGGCTACAATCCGACCTTTATCAAAGTCGGAAACGTAATGGTACGCATTTCTCCTCCTTACACGAGGCATCACAACAACGTTTCACCAGGCAACGCCGGTCAACTGCTGTTTGTGTATGAGAAATCGGTTGGAAACTTTCCCCATGTCAGCACGTTGTAGATGTCGCCACCGGCGCCGACCTTGTGTGAATGCTCTGAAAAGCTAATCATTTGCATATCACAGCATCTTCCTCACGTCGGTTAAATTTCGCGTCTGTAGTACGTCTTCTTCGTGGTGTAGCAATTTTAATGGCCACTAGTGTAGTTCACTTGTTTGATCATACACATTTACATACTATTGTTAACTCTAAGTTAAATCCTCAGTAATTCTCTAAAGTTTCTCTTCTGCTCCAAGGGAATATTCTTGTTCTGACCGTCGTATATGGAGAAAAGCATACCTTAACAGCAGTAGTATAGAATACATATGAAGCGGCTTAGACTTTTTACTCCCTGGCAATTCGATTATAGGCCGGAAAATACGTGCAAGACTGCCGAAGAGCAATAACGGTAAAATACAAATAAAAGCGGCGATCAGTGTGGCGCACAACTGAATTTTTTTAGTTTATGTTATTGTACAAAGTATTTATATTATTGTATACAATGCAATGATAATACGAAAACAGAGCAGAGAAATTACGTTCAGCATGACACGTATTACGAAGGAATTCTCCAGTTACCACAGACGAACTACAGGGTGTTCAGAAATTCCCGTTACAAACGTCTAGGACATGTAGAGCGCAGTAAGTACATAATATTTTGAATAGGAACAAATATCTGGAAACGTATCGTTTCCGATCTACGACTGTTCCAGTTCAGATGTGTCACGCGTCCACGTTTGCTAGGGAAAGAGAAAAGTGTCAGAGCTGCTTATCCTGGTATGCAATAAGGAAGACAGGATGACTCGTACTCCTATGGACGACTTCTTGTGGTGTCGTGTGTGAAAATTAGTTTACGGGGTTCCTGTAGAGACAGAGGAAGATCTGCTGGCACGAGTTCTGCCCGCTGCCCTAGAAATTAAAGAAACACCAGGTGGGATGATATCAAATTGATATGTAGATTAATTAAATTGATCAGTTAATCACCCCTGACAATGCCCACCCCCACCTCCGGATGACGTGATGCGTTTTCCTCAGCCTGCACATGGATCCCCTTCCCCTTCCCCTCCCCCTCCCCCTCCCCCCTCCCCACCCCTCCCCCTCCCTCTCCCCACCTACCCTATCGGCGGACGTTTCGAATTTTGGCGGGAATTAAGAATTTTGGTGGGAATTTCTGTGTCCCAGGGCTGTGCAGACATCCCCCCTCCCACCCCCACTCGGGAACTGGCGGGAAATTAAAATGGCAGTGCTCTTTCCGGGACTCGAACCCTGGTCCTTCTAAACAGAGAGAGACCAAATACACTTCCCAACACATAGAAACTCTCCAGATGCAGGAGAGGAAGGTTAGGTTAATATACTTTATTTAGTTTGTTTTGGAATCTGAAGTAAAGATCAGTCCTAGTTACATAATTAATCATTCAGATCGACCCTAATTACGAAACTGTATGCATAGTGCTACACAAGGACTGCATAAAATCGCAATACAGCTCAAAAATTGATGATGGCATACAGCTGGTATTATCCTGCTGGGAAAAAATTTCACAATACCACTCAAAACTAGTGGCAGATGTACTCAAACTCTACACTTCACCTACAAGCTGGGTACATGGTACTATCTTTTTTTGTGGTTAATATTTTCAACTGACGAGAGGCTGACATTGGGGGGAGAGGAGTTTAATGAATGTATTACCTATAAGCATACAGATGATGACTGTATCTATCGCTGTTTGACACCAGAGATCGCTACAGACGCCTGCTCAACAAATCTTGCAGCCCAGGTAATCAAAGCCAATACACGCTACCACAACTGATGGAAGAAATGCATCACTGTTTTAACCACATCGAAATTAACGTGAAAAAAATCAGCACTCATAATGAATGGGTCGTAATGAACACATGTACTGGGGAAATCCATTGTCCCAAAAGATTGCAGAGGGGGCGGTAGTTGAATTTGACTTCTCCTTGATGGGCACTCAGGAACTAACCAACTTGGAGGCAGTCTTACACCCGCCCCCGGCCCTTGCCCTCCTTCCCTCCGTCTCCTCGCCGTTAGTAGGGATAGAGGTCTGTTCTGTCTTGCTGCTGGTGGTCCACAAATAGATCCTTCTGGTGGTACTGGTGTAATGTCTGACTCTGTGGAAATCAGTCAAAGATAGACAAAAGATATGAAGAGCTCATTTCTTGCAATCTGTCAAACATATATCTTCGGAAGACTGGACCCCCCCCCCCCCCCCCCTATGAAACAACATCGGAATTCCAGAGGACTCCTCAGATCGTTTTTTCAAACGTCCAGTGCTTGGAGAAAAGCAGCTCATAGTCTCTGCCAGCCACAGCCCCTGCTGTATCTGGGAGCACAGTTTCCACCAGCTGCACAGCCAGAGGAAAAAAAATGGTTCAAATGGCTCTGAGCACTATGGGACTCAACTGCTGAGGTCATTAGTCCCCTAGAACTTAGAACTAGTTAAACGTAACTAACCTAAGGACATCACAAACATCCATGCCCGAGGCAGGATTCGAACCTGCGACCGTAGCGGTCTTGCGGTTCCAGACTGCAGCGCCTTTAACCGCACGGCCACTTCGGCCGGCTCAGGCAGAGCAGCCTGTAGGGCATGCCATGAGCTCACAGTCTCCTCGAGAAGCGACGGTTCTTCACCAATACGAATGCATGTAAACGCAACTAATCAATACGAGATAAATGAAGGTCGCCCTGTCTTACACACTGCACCCTGACTGGAGCATAGCTGCCTAGAACAGCCACCCGGCCACCCACACCCTCACACCCATCCACCCACCCACACACACACACACACACACACACACACACACACACACACACACACACACACACTGCTCACAAGTAAGTGCCTGCCATTCTGAGATGGAGAACACTTTTAATTTAGAGTCAATGCACCTCCTATAACCGAGCATCCATAAAAAAGGGAAAAAACAATTGCAACGATAATATTAAATATCCTCTTTCCACGAAAATAGGTTCAGTCCATTTTCTTTTACTTTTATGAGCAAAATCGGTATAGATTTTTCATTACACTGCAGGATGCAATTCGCATCTCATTATTTTGTGACATCCTTTGAAGTGCAATACCCCTGATTATAAATGATCAGACTGCAGAGACATCACCACCCTGCATAAAATTATATAAAAGACTTCCGCCACTTTACTGTAAAAACTACCGATCACCACATTATATCCTCGTTACTTCGAAACCCTCATCAGAGTAAAGAAAAAGCAAGAATTTAAACTCTGAAGAACAAAAAACATCTATATTAATCAGTTTCTTTCAGCATAATGGATAAATTACATGACCTGAGAGTGTCCCCCATTTTCAAATCAATGAGTGTAAATAAACTGTCATGCACGTGCATATTACAGACATTTCAGATATGTGAAATAACATCAGAGAATACAAACTTTCATGCCATTAGTTCACATGTCAGAAAAAAACGCAATCAAATTTATGTTCAACAACAACACGCTGTAATTCAAGAGGATGTAGCTATTTTGTACACTATGGCAAGTCCTATTTCACCAGTGCAGAGCTATATCGCTCCTGCATGTACGAAAAAAACCGTGAAAGCCTGCTTTTTTCTCTCTCTCTCTCTTTCGTTACACTGAAACAAATTACCATGTGCATGCCTACATTTGTCATTTTTGCTCCATAAGTCCCCTCTGCTGACATGTCTGTAAAGTTTCTATCATACAGCAGATTCTTGCATTCTAGTTTTGTAAGCAGTTTAATCGTCACAGCCCGTCTCACGCAATCTGCTCAAATGTCAGGTAAAAACACTATTATTTTTAGGTTCCACAACGAGCTATAATTCAAGTGATGTCCACTTTATAATTGGGTGTTATGAAGTATGCAAGAACACAGGACTTTTTACCATGACTTTGTGGTCTCTGTCAGCTAATAAACTGACATTAACACATATGTAACCTTCGGCTCCCACAGAACACTGATCATCGCATGTTGTAAACTATTCAGCTCCCACAACACAAAGGTTGGTGGAAATAAAACACAGAGGTTATGTTTCTCATTGACAAAGTGTGGGAGACATCATAACATATGGAAACTGGAAGAGTCTGCGGCATTGTACAGCATTTCCAACAGCTATCCGAAGGTGGTGACCTATACAGTTAATCTCATCCTCCACAGCGACAGGGTAGCAGATATCTTGGTGTTCTGTTTTGAAGAGCATTGTTTCCTCATTTTGATATCATGTATATGATAACAGTTCCAGTGTTGACCATCACCAGAAGATGCCGTTCACAACATGCGTGAGGTGGTAGAAATAAAAAGGGGTACTGTTATCTTATTGGTGAAAAAAATATATAAAAACATGTGGAGGGTACTGCAGCATGTGGAAATAGGATGAATCTGCAGCATTGAGGAATACTTCCAAACAACCATCTGAAGGTGATGAGCTCTGTATTTATCCTATGCTCCACAGTGACAATTAGTAGTTATCCAGCGTTCCACCAAGGCTCCCTCCATCTCAGCCACAGGGTGTCAGTCAATCATAATGCGGTTATGCGTACCAGGGGACAGACGGGATTGGATACTCATACAGGGCAATGTACGGTAATACCCACCGAAGTTGATAGCATGATCAATTTTAGCAATATTTCCAGTTGTTCTTAATTTCAGCGCCAGCCAGTGGCACAGCAGATTCCTTCCCAATTTCTGTATCATTGCTAAATCACCCCTCCGGTAGCTCATAGGTACCATATACTAGATTGTGAATGATGGTAAATGACTGTGCAGTATGTCTATTCGGTTATATACGTCAAAGTATACTATTTGTTCTGTAATTTCAGAGCCAGCCATTGACACAGCAGAATGCTTCCCAATTTCTGCAGCATCGCTAAATCACCCTTCATTACTCTGTACGTACCACATACTATATATTGCGAATGCAGATAGATGACTGTGCAGTACGTCCATTCGGGCATATACACTATGTGATCAAAAGTATCCGGACACCCTCAAAAACATGTGTGTTTCATATTAGGTGCGTTGTGCTGCCATCTACTGCCAGGTACTCTATATCAACGACTTCAGTAATCATTAGACATCGTGAGAGAGGAGAATGGTGCGCTCTGTGGAACTCACAGACTTCAAATGGGGCAGGTGATTTGGTGTTACTTGTGTCATAAGTCTGTACGCAAGATTTCCACACTCCTAAACATCCTTAGGTCCACTGTTTCCAATGTGACAGTGAAGTGTAAACGTGAAGGGACATATACAGCACAAAAGCCTACAGGCTGACCTCACAGAGACAGTTGAAGAGGGTCATAATGCGTAATAAGCAGACATCTATCCAGACCGTAACACAGGAATTCCAACCGCATCAGGATCCACTGCAAGTACTACGAGAGTTAGGCGGGAGGTGAGATAACTTGGATTTCATGGTCGAGCGGCTGCTCATAAGCCACACATCACGCCACACATCACGCCTCGCTTGGTGTAAGGAGCATAAACATTGGTCGATTGAACAGTGGAAAAACTTTGTGTGGATTGACGAAACACAGTACACAATGTGGCGATCCGATGGCAGGGTGCGGGTATAGCGAATGCCTGGTGAACGTCATTTGCCAGCATGTGTAGTGCCAACAGTAAAATTTGGAGGCGGTAGTGTTGTGGTGTGGTCATGTTTTTCATCGAGGGGACTTGCAACCCTTGTTGTTTTGCATGGCACTATCACAGCACAGGCCTATGTTGATGTTTTAGGCACCTTCTTGCTCTCCATTATTGAAGAATAATCCGGGATGGCGATTGCATCTTTCAACACGATCGAGCACCTGTTCATAATGCACGGCCTGTGGTGGAGTGGTTACATGACAATAACATCGCTGTAATAGACTGGCCTGAACAAAGTCCTGACCTGAATCCTATAGAACACATTTGGGACGTTTTGGAACGCCGACTTTGTGCCACGCCTTACTGACCGCACTCCGTGAAGAATGGGCTGCTATTCCCCAAGAAACCTCCAGCACCCGATTGAACGTGTGTCGGCGAGAGTGGGAGCTATCATCAAGGCTACGAGTGGGCCAACACCATACTGAATTCCAGCATTACCGATGGAGGGCGCCACGAACTTGTAAGTCATTTTCAGCCAGGTGTCCGGATACTTTTGATCACATAGTGTAGTTGGTTGATTTTGGGGAGGAGACCAAACAGCGAAGACATTGGTCCTATCGGATTAGGGAAGGATGGGGGAGGAAGTCGGCTGTGGCCTTTCAAACGAACCATCCCGGCATTTGCCTGAAGCGATTTAGGGAAATAACGGAAAACATAAATCAGGATGGCCAGAAGTTGATTTGATAAGTCATCCTCCTGAATGCGACTAATGTGTGCTAACCACTGCGCCATCTCGCTCCATTGGCCACATACATCACAGAATACCAGTTGTTCCGTAATTTCAACGCATGCCATTGACGTAGCAGAATGCTACCCATTTTCTGAATCATTACTAAATCAGCGCCCCACTACTTTGCAGATACCATATACCAGATTGCGAAAACAGATAGATGACTTTGCAGTACGTCTACTCATCCATATACACCTAAGTATACCAGACAGCGTCCTATACTGACGAAAGTAGGCTATCTACGTATTGCCAGCGTATCGATCATAGTGCAGAATTTACGATTACGAGTGGCCATTTTTGCCTGTGTGGACGGGCGTCACAAATATAGGACAAAGTCGGAGATTAACAGATCCCTCCCATCTGTCCTTGACCAATCCTCCCCGCAACACCAATCTTACCCACGGCACCCATCCAAAAGCACAAGATCTCTCTGGACGCATGCATGTCGAGGAGGATAGCATCTCTTATCGATATATAGTAGACATGAGAGTGTTGCGGTGATATAAATGATGGTTAAGAAGAGATGTGCGGTTTGTACATGATGGAGCTTCAGATGGATCGAGTTTGAAACATTTCATGTAAATCAAGCGTTCTATCAATTCTGAAACATTATTCCACTGTCTGGAGTCAGTGCAGGAAGAGAAAAATGATCGTAGAGCATAAACACACACTCGATAGTTACATGGTTCTGCTCCTAAGAATGCTATATTGTTAAAGCCATACAGTTTCCGAAGCGTTAGTCATGCGGAATGCAATGCTCTTAACACTCTAATGCAGGACATATTTGCCCAACATCAGACATACAACCACCCCACAAGCTTGCTACCTCGATCACCATGGTGACAAACTTTAGAATGATAAAACTACTTCCTTCTACACTATTCTGGTGTCCTAGGAAGGTACCGTCAGTGTATATCCACCACTCGAGCTACTTTTAAACTAACTAGAACTAAGTCTGGAGACTGCTGTTCTGTCTCTTAGGAAATTAACGGCTTTTATATGTCTTTTTAAGCATATTTTTTTAAACGTAACAAAAGTACGGAGCTCATCTGGAAAGCAATAAGAGCATATACTTACGGGGAAAAGATAATATCAGAGCAGCGGAAATCAGCTCTGTACACATGTCAACTCCCTGTTGCATATCCCTAAATGGTAGAGTGGAAATCAGACGAATGTGTAGAATCTTACTAGATTGAGTTTCCATTAAGTGTGTTGCTACATGAGTCCTCAAACAAGCTCTCTGATGTGCTGTAGCAGTACACAGATTTGTTTTCAGACAACGATTTTCCAATCTACACCACTCACTGAGTCTCATCTAGCTGCGAAATGAGTGTTACTATACTTTTCATGATCTTCCTATCCAAAATGCATGCATGTAGATCAACAGGAAGAGGGAAATTCTTAGGATTTTTTAGTGGGCTGGTGAGTAGGACACGCAAATATCCTAATATAAAATCAAACAACGCATGACTGTGGCGTCAATATGACCATATACATACGGAAAAATACAAAAAAATATGAAAAGACTCAAAATCAGTAAAAATCGAGGAAAACGTGATATAATTACAATAAACTGATGGAAAATAGGTAAAATTAAGGGAAATACGATGAAATATGTAAAATTGCGAGGAAAATAGCAAACTTACTTAAATTGACCAAGAATACATAAAATTACAGTAAAATTACCACGAAATGTGGGGACTGAAGCGGGTTGAGGTACCCAAACACTCAAGGCCGAGAAAGCTTAAAAATTATGCTCTGGCTGCATTCACTTGTAACCCTCCCCCTCCCCCTGTAAACTACGTGGGTTTTCGTAACACATTCTCCAACAAAGGCGGTATAAGCATTACAAGAGGTGCTATACTAAAGTAGGTAAAACATATGTATCCAAATCCATAATTGTTCTCACACATGCAGTCGAATATAGACGGTAATTTTCTTCGACAAAATGTGATGTGCTTTGACCCGTGCATCTTGTACCGAGTATCATCCCAAGTTCAAAATCGGTTAACTCGCGAAGTGGTGCCATGTTCACTGCATATCTGTCTGTGACAGACTGCTTAGGTATTGGGTCAACACCCACACGTTACCCTCGACTGGCCGCTACATTCGTGCGTCATGCACGGAACACATTTTCTGGTGACTTTCGGCCATTTAGTTTATCATCTTGTAGTTATTACCCTCTACAGTTCTCTTTAGTACTGTGGAAATTATGCCATGATTAACACATATCCTATTATGGTGTCCCTTTTTTTCTAAGTGTTTTCCATACGTTTCTTTCTACGCCGATTCCACAGAGAAACTCCTCATTTCATACCTCAGTGCACCTAATTTTCAACATCCTTCTACAGCACCACACCTCAAACGGTTCGATTCTCCTTTTTTCCGGTTTCCTGATAAACTATCATGTCATCTGGATGTACATTCTAATAAATCTCCTCCACAAAGAAAGGCAAAGTTTGATATCAGAGCCATTTTTTTCCAGTCTACGACTGGTTGCGGTATTAAAAGCACAGCAAAAATTCTGTGAAGCTCTAGTATGCCCCTCTATCACGTTACATCACATCACACTTTCCACTCCAGAGCGCATAATGAGCAGGTAAAGATGCCTACAACAATAGTTCAAATGGTGCAAATGGCTCTAAGCAGTATGGGACTTAACATCTGAGGCTATCATTTCCCTAGACTTAGAACTACTTAAATGTAACTAACCTAAAGACATCACACACATCCATGCCCGAGGCATGATTCGAACCTGCGACAGCAGCAGCAGCGCGGTTCTGGACTGAAGAGCCTAGAACCGCTCGGCCACAGCGGCCGGCTATAACAATAGCGTCTACCACCATGTGTGGAGTATCTTTTTAGGGATTTCTCTTGGTCTCATGCATCGTACATAACTGTCATGCGTTTCCTTCTGCATGACAATTCAAATTCTGCACGGGCAAGGAAGACGCTTCTGCGCTTCTGCACCATTTGGAAGTGTTTAATCACCCACCATACAGCCCGGACTTGGCTTCCTCTAATTTTCATCTCATTGCTCACACGTACCACATGCTATGAGGACAGCATTTTTGTACAGATAACGAGCTGCAGACAACCGTTGAGAGTTGGCGGATCACACAGGCAGCTGCTTTTTATGACGAGGGTTTTGGGAGGTTGGTACCACGCTATGGCAAATGTCTAAGTCGGTGCAGCGGCTATGTAGAGGAGTATCTGGGAAGTGTCACTAAATGTTGTAAATCTTATAGCGGAGATGCTGAGTCGCGATAGATACAATAAAAAGATTCACACAGTTAAAGCTTTCGGCCATTAAGGCCTTAGTCAGCAGTATACACACACACAAACACACACACACACACACACACACACACACACACACACACACACGTGTGTCTACTGCTGACAAAGGCCTTAATAGCCGAAAGCTTTAATTGTGTGAATATTTTTATTGTGTCTATCGCGACTCAGCATCTCCGCTATATGGTGAGTAGCAACTTTCCTTCTCTGGTATTGTTACATTCCACGTATCGTTTCCAGTCGGGTGTGCCGCGGCAGTCCTCACAGGGGAAGTGACGCGTCTCTTATAGCCTCTCCTTCCCAAGTGGCTCTTTCCACCTTCCCGTGGTGCCAGATGTTAAGCTTGGCATTCTGCCTTGCGACAAAAGGGAGAGCTGCGACCCAACCCGATGCGAAAGCGAAGGGTGCGTGACACAGGGGGAGCTGTGTCGAGGGACCGAACACCAGTCCCTTTCTGTTCGCAGGGCACAGACCAGCAGGTGCTCTGCATGCCGGCGACTTCGTTTGTCGGCGTGGGATAACGGCGCGAGTCGGCAAGGGTGCTTCGCCGCGCCCCTGGGTAACCGGGGCGTGCTCTGCCAAACCCAGGAGGTGGTGACATCGCCTGGGCTAGGTTACATGGGCCCAGACCGCCGAACGACTGGGGTACCGACCCACCACCTGAGTAGGAGTGGGTCCTTGGCCTTCAGGTGGAAGCTCGGGCAGGTATGTGGCGAAGGGCGAGGGGTGCATCCGCCTCTCCGGAGTGCGGGGTGCAGTTGCCGAGGAGTGTCGTGTGAAATCGTCGACGAAGAGGCCATCGATGGGGACCAGTGCGCTGGCGACGGCGCGCTGAACCCGGCAGCTCTGGAGTGCCCTTGACCTAGGGGCGAGGTCGGTGGGCGAGCTGCAGAAGTCTCCCCCCCCCCCCCCCCCCATGCCAGAGGAGCCGGTCCGGGGCAAGAGACGGGCTCCCACCCCTTTTTTTATCACTCGTTCAATATGGAGACATCAGAGACGAGTGATACGAGTGCGCTATCGCGAGCTTCCTTGATGCCTGTACCTGCTCCTCAGGACGAGACGGGACAGGCAAACGAAGAAAATGTGTTGCAAAGACACTCAAGGGTCACGTTGCTCCTTGAGAAAAATATCAAAAATGGCAAAATCAGTCAGGCGGCACTGACAATAATCAAAAATGAGTTGGCGGCGTGGGCCATCGCCAACGCCAAGCTCGAGGGCCGCGTAGAAGAGTTGGAGAAGGAAAATGAAAGACTGAGAAAACGACCTGCTAAGACCTGGGCGGGAGTGGTCGCACAAGCGCCACCAAAACCAAAAACAACAAGGGACACCATTGCAAAAGTTACTAAAAGAGCAGACACAACGGTCTTTCTAAGGACCTTACCCGGTCAGGACACTAGTGTGAGGAAAATACAAGAGCTGCTCACCACTACAATAAACCCGGTAAAAGACAAGGTTAGAATTAACAAGGTTAAACCAAGTAGGAATTCAGTGATTATAGAAGTTGCCTCCGAAGAGGAAAAAGTAAAACTATTAAACAATGCTAAATTAAACTCGGTGGTCAAATGTGAGCCACCGAGGAAAAGAAACCCGTTGGTCATCGTATATGATATACCAACAATCATGACAAACGAGGAAATACATAAAACTATAAAGGCACAAAATTTCGAGGAAATGTCAGAAGACGAATTTAAAGAAAATTTTAAACTGAGATTTAAAACGGGGTCTCGGGACCGTGATGTGGTTCACCACGTCGCTGAGGTCTCCGCTCAAATGTGGAGGAAAATAACTGCAATGGGCAAACTGTACATCGGCTTTCATGCCATAAATACACGTGATTATCTTGTGGTATCGCGTTGCCACAACTGTGGAGATCTCGACCACGTTCTGAGGCACTGTACCAGGGGGTCGGCCTGCTCAAAATGTGGTGAGGACGGACATGTACGAAAAGACTGTAGGGCTGCAGCAGTCTGCATCCCTTGTAATAGAAGGGGCAAAAAACCTTGTGGCGCCACTGGGCGAAACTGCCCCACCTACAGACTCCTGGAGCAGAGATTAATTTCGAGGATAGACTATGGCTGAACAAGCCAAAGCGAACGGGATGCCCAAAAGAAAATCCCCAAGCAAAAGGAGGAGGGATGCCTTGAGGGCAAGTGCCTTTAAGTTATTTTTGAGGTCGCTCACTGACGCCACAATCAATACCAATGATGCGAGTACTCAAACGGACTCTACTACAACTGACAGAGGAACTCAAACTGAGCCTCTTACAGTCAAGTCTCCCTCCTCCCAAAGCCGGGAGACAAGGCCGACTAAAGATCAACGGCAATGGCATCCTGTAACAGAGACTGTGGCAATCTCAACGAAGGAGAACAGAAATATAAACGAACCAGTTCAGGAAAACAAAATATCTAGCTCTAGTGAACTAGCCACAATAGATCCTGTCGTGAGATTGCCACCCATCGACCCAGTCAGAGTCTATCCAAACCTCGAATTTACAATGCAACTGACAAGATTAGAGCAGCCGACTACCCTGACCACTGCCTTAAGACACGTGATCCGGGTGGGACATGAATATGGTAGGAGAGTCACCTTCTCGGTAATGGAGGCCGTAGACAGAATCCAACTCAAGTCAGTGAATCTCCCCACCGACTTCGGAGCCCTGCGGGACTTACTCAAGAAAGTCTTTGAAAGACGTGGCGAAAAATTCGATCTAGACGATATCTATGAACAAGCAGTTTTGGCAAATGGGCGCATCACATTTGACTGGAACAAGACTTGGCCTAACGACAGAATTCACACATATTTTCCATAAAAACTAAATGACAAAAATCACCATTGGCCAACTTAACGCCCATAACAGCAGACTTGTGATGCAGGAGCTACGTAAGGAAGTGGAGGAGAGGAGACTGGATCTGGTCTGTCTGCAAGAGCCGTACTCCCTAAATGGAAAATTAGTTTTCACAGCTGCGACCTGGCAAGTTATAAGCAGAGGGGAGGACCCAAGATCGGCAATAATTATAACCAACAAACTCCTAAGAGCCATAGTTCTAACACAGTTCACAACCAGCCACTGCAACGTCGTGGAGCTGCAGTCTCCATCCGGAACCATTATCTTCATCAACATGTACTTTCAGTATGGTGATGACATTGAGACACACCTGGCACACCTTACCACAGTCATCACGGCGTTGTGGGGGCGAAAAGTAATTATAACTGCAGACATAAACGCTAAATCCCCCCTATGGTACAGCGGCACCAGGGACCCAAATGGAGAGAGGGCAGAAGAGGCCATCATGGCCTTGCAGCTGGTGGTGGCAAACAAGCCTGGCAACCCTCCGACCTACGTGGCAGGAGGTGGCCAAGGCACAAACATTGATGTGACCTTGGCTACGCCTAATGCTGCGCACCTAATCCAGCAGTGGGAAGTTGTAGAGAACGCCACCACTAGTGACCATAATCTCATTACTTTCAGTGTGGGAGACAAGGAGAGCGGCTGGGCCATGGGGTGGCAGGTGCAATATAATTACAAAAGAGCCGATTGGGAGAAACTTGCTAGGGAGTGCGACATTCCTGCACTGCCAGAAGGTGACGGACACCTAGACATTGACGTTGACAACAGAGCTGAGGAACTGATGACAGCAATAACTCGAGCGGTGAAGGCTGCTGTACCTACTAGGAGGAAGGCCATGGCGGCCTCTCCGTCACCATGGTCAGCTGAACTAGAGGAGATGCGCCGGTCTGTTAGAAGGCTCAGGAGGCACTACCAGCGCAGTGTCGTCTGGCTAGAAAGACGACGATGGCTGCAGCTATACCGGGAAGCGAAAGATAACTTCCACAAACATTTTCGTGAAGTAAGATCTAAAAGCTGGGAACACTTTGTTCTAAACCAACTTGCTCTAGACCCTTGAGGAGTTCCCTGTAAGCTTGTCCGGGAAAAAATCCGCTCTCCAATGGAGCTCTCAACCGTCAGGCGTGGGGATGGGATAACGGAGTCCTGGCAGGAAACTGCTGAGGTCCTTCTCCAGTCCCTGCTGCTTGATGACACAGCGGATGGAGAGACAAACGAACAACGGCAGCTGCGAGAGAACTACAGCAGCAATGTATATGGAAACGATATGGCAGTCTACCCATTCTCTGAAGAGGAGGTAGCTGCCCATATAAAATCTCTGAAGATAGGGAAAGCTCCCAGGCCAGATGGCATTGTGGCGGAGGTGGTGCAATCTCTGGCCCCCCAGATAGTCGCCCCTGTAACTCACCTATACAACGAATGTCTCAGGCAGCAAAAATTCCCTCGAATTTGGAAGAGGGCAAATGTAGTGATCATTAAGAAAGGAGCTGACAAAGACCCAGCAGAAACAAAATCCTACCGACCAATCTGCCTGCTTGATCTGCTTGGGAGGGTTTTGGAGCGACTGCTGGCTGACAAACTGGCTGCGCACCGAGTGCTGTGCGGGATGAGCAACAGGCAGTTCGGCTTTAGGCCTCGGCGATTGGCATCTGATGCAATCGCCCTGGCGGCCGAGGTCTGTGGCTCTACCCCGTACAAGTACGTTGTCGGCATCATGGTGGACATAAGTGGCGCCTTCGACAACCTGTGGTGGCCTTCGCTCTTCTCCTGTTTATGGGAGAAGGAGTGTCCAGGGCCGCTATATGGGTGTCTGAGGAGCTATTGCGAGGATCGGGAGGTCTGGCTATCATCCCCTGGCACAAGGGTAAGAAAAACAATCACTAAGGGATGTCCCCAGGGCTCCGTACTAGGTCCCCTGTTTTGGGACATCCACATGGAACCCTTACTAGATAAATTACAGCAAAGTGACGAAGTGCTAGAGGTGATAGCCTACGCCGATGACCTCCTCCTACTGGTTGGCGGCCTAAGCCGAGTAGACATAGAGCCAAAGATAGAACGAGCAATAGAAACACTACAACTTTGGTGCCGGAACACTAAGATGACGATCTCACCAGTCCACATACCTCCTTCTAAAGGGACAACTAGTTCGAAGCCCAACAGTCAGGATAGAAGGCTCACCAGTTCTCAGCCGACGTGAGACTCGATACCTCGGCATCATCATTGATGAAAGGTGGTCATTTGGCAGGCACATTGAAACCGTAACTCAAAGAGCTTTACAAGTACTCAACAACCTCATCTCCATTGGACATAAACGCTTCCATCTCCCACCACATCTCATCAAACTATATCACAATAGCATACTCACCTCCATAGTGGGTTACGGTTCGGTAATCAGGGGCACACAGGCTCACGAGGGTGGTGCCCGCCATGACAGTGAGAAGAGTGCAGAGGAACATGATTATGAGATCAGTGGGGGCATACAGGACCACACCGGGAGGAGCCCTGTTAGTCATAATGGGACTCTGCCCCTTAGATATCAAAATCGGGAGCAGGCCGCTTGGTACTGGGCAAAGAAGGGGAACTTAGAGAAAATAGAGGAAATTCTAGGAAGCAGAATTGAAAACAAAGTTGAGATTAGGCTAAGAGGGGATCAGTTGTGGCAACATTCATGGGAAGGCGAAGAAACAGGGCGCAGAACTTTTGACTTATTACCAGATGTCAGGGAAAGAATGGGAATGTCATATTTTGAACCAACCAGGGGACTGATTCACTTTCTCACTGGACATGGACCCTATTCGACATATTTACGTCGATTCGGGAAAAAGGCGACACCCGCGTGTGATCGTGGTGTTCCGGAG
The DNA here is from genome assembly GCF_021461385.2 of Schistocerca piceifrons. Classification (NCBI taxonomy): domain Eukaryota; kingdom Metazoa; phylum Arthropoda; class Insecta; order Orthoptera; family Acrididae; genus Schistocerca; species Schistocerca piceifrons. The sequence goes on from NC_060138.1 coordinate 710,625,084, forward strand.
GGTACTCCTGACCGTGTAGTTTACGAGTGCCCCCTTTTCAATGATGTGGCCTCGGTGTTACGTGACCAACTACCTCATAATGACACGTATAGACTGCTGAGGCATCAAGACACCTTTCAGACTATAAACAAACTGGCTAATGCGGTATCACAGAAAGTCTTAAGGGACTACCTGAGAGAACCAAATTAGCACCTATTAGAGACTTACTCAAATACCGATAAAGTCTAGTACCCTATTCCCAAACCGCATGGGCACGGAAAGGCCGACTTCTTCAGTCTGGAATCCGCCGTGCCTCGGGATTAGGGGGACTGGGGTGTAACTTCATCGATCCAGACAACGCACCTAATTTGACCTTAGGATAAGTTTAGTTGTAGGACCTAGTTTATAGATACTATTCTTAGGAAGCTGCAGCGACCAACTCCATGGCCTGCCCAGTGTCAGGGGCACGCTCATTGGGGTAGCTCAATGAGCAATGCCTTATAGTAAGTTTATACTTTCAGCTGACACATATGTAACGCTGCAGGCTTTAGTGACTAGTTTGTAGTTAGTTAGTTAGGTTACCACTTAGTACTCAACATACTAATTTGCCCATTGCAGTATCCATAGATTGCCTACTAACTAGTTACTAAATCACACTTAGAATAGCTGCAACTTGTATAAATGTATAAGTATCTTCGGCCCACTAATCACATAAGGCAGTGGGCTAGATTGTAAAATTAATAAGCTTTTTGGAAATGAAGAATTTTAAAAAAAATGTTGTAAATGAAACATTTTAGAATGTCATTGTGGTTTCGTTTTCGCGACCGATAGGGGGGTGACAAAAAGTAGCCCTCTTGTTAGTAGACTTCTTTTGGCCAGGAATGTCCTCTTTGTCCGTACCAGTCTACTTTCCATGTCCTCCTTCGTCCGTCAGGTATTATTTGGCTTCCAAGGAAGCAGAGTTCATTAATTCTCGATGTTATATTTATCGCTAATCTCATTTCTACTACATTGTAGCTTACTCCTATTCTTCTCAGAATTTCGAACACCTTACACCATATTACACACTCGAACGCTTCCTCCAGGTCGCAAATCCCACCAACCTGTCTTAATTTTTCTTAAACATTGCTTCCATTATCAACCGCGACGTCAGAACTGCCTCTCTGGTATCTTTATCTTTCCGAAAACCAGACTGAGCGTCAGCTAAAAGATCCTCAGTTTTTCTTTTCCATGTTTCTGTATATTATTCCTGTCAGCAATTTGGATGCATGAGATGTCAAGCTGATTGTGTGCTACTTGTCGCACTTATCTTCGGTTGTGTAACAGGCTCCCTATTTTCGGGTTTATCAACATTGGAGACGTCTTTAGTGGTGCAGCAAATAACTTTTGTTTTGTTCCCTACTAAATAATACTGGAGACTCCAAAAATTGGAAAAAATTAATGCCAGTCGAAGATGTACCAGTTCAGTGATGTAGTACTTCTGGGTTCCATTTATAAGTTTTCTGATGTTGTCTTAATAACTGAAAGGCAATATTTCGCTCTTTAAGGGAAATAACTTTCTGACATAATATGCTGCAGTTCGCCGTAACTTCCGAAACTCTACGCTGTTAAATTCAGCTGTAACACGAAATAGTTGTGCCAAAACTTTTCAAATTTGAGACGCTTGCAAGTGAGACGCTGATCATCTACCCAGTGGGGGCTTTGACGGGCTCCGATAGTTACGCTACGAATTCTACACGATCTTGGTACATGGCCGTAAGTAGGCGTCATATGTCCTCACATCGATCCCATAATTCGTGTAGATTGAGACGTGAAGGCTAGAAGGGTACCTTATTCCCTGAAGTGTAGGGTAACTTCTGTTCTGTAGAAACTTCCGCCTAGCGGACAAAAGTGTGATAGAAGATTATTATCTAGCGTCCATCGACAGTGAGGTAATTAGAGACGGTTCAGTACCTCGTACGGGACAAATTCAGGGAAGGATATTGACCGTAAGATTTTCAAATGGACAAAAACGTCACGACCACTACCTTCCGTCAGACTGATTGCCACCTGTTTTTTTTCCTTTTTTTGGTTAGCTTCCCGGGATGCTGCTCAGTACAAAACTACACTCCGCACTATAGTTCAAATGGTTCAAATGGCTCTGAGCACTATGGGACTTAACTTCTGAGGTCATCAGCCCCCTAGAACTTAGAACTACTTAAACCTAACCAACCTAAGAACATCACACACATCCATGCCCGAGGCAGGATGCGAACCTGCTACCGTAGCGGTCGTGCGGTTCCAGACTGTAGCGCCTAGAACCGCTCGGCTACGCCGACCGGCTGTATACCCAACAGACGAATCGTTTTAGTGTCACTGTCCGACAGTACAGGGTCAAAATATGAATGTTATCTTTCTCCGTCTTAGGCAATAGGAGCAAATCGTTCGGTTCTTCTTGCATTTAATGTGGTGTACAGTGGGCCTTAAGGTGCTTGTGGAGGCACCATCAGTTCATGGGCGGTTGTTTGGAAAACCAACAAAAAGTGTTTATTTTACCATCTTTTCGAACCAAATTCGAGCCGGGAATTCCAAGACTACTATCCACAGCAAATGGATGACATTTTTACAATGTATTCTTGAGACCCCGATCTCGAACATCCTTGTAACTCTTCTTGGCGCCTTTATTAGTTTCTGAATTTTTTTTGGTCATCAGTCTTCTGACTGGTTTCATGCGGCCCGCCACTAATTCCTCTCCTGTGCTAACCTATTCATCTCAGAGTAGCACTTGCAACCTACGTCCTCAATTATTTGCTGTATGTATTCCAATCTCTGTCTTCCTCTACAGTTTTTGCCCTCTACAGCTCTCTCTAGTACCTTGGACGTCATTCCTTCACGTTTTAACAGATGTCCTATCATCCTGTCCCTTCTCCTTATCAGTGTTTTCCAGATATTCCTTTCCTCTCCGATTCTGCGTAGAATTTCCTCATTCCTTACCTTATCAGTCCACCTAATTTTCGACATTCGTCTGTAGCACCACATCTCAAATGCTCCGATTCTCTTCTGTTCCGGTTTTCGCACAGTCCATGTTTCACTACCATACAATGCTATACTCCAGACGTACATTCTCAGAAATTTCTTCCTCAAATTAAGGTCGACATTTCACATTAGGAGACTACTCTTGGCCAGGAATGCCTTTTTTGCCATAGCTAGTCTGCTTTTGATGTCCTCCTTGCTCCGTCCGTCATTGGTTATGTTACTGCCTAGGTAGAAGAATTCCTTAACTTGATAGATGTGCTGTCCCAGCGACGATTGTGTGGTAAAAATATTCAAAACAAAACAAAAAAAAAAAAAAAAACTTGGAAGGAGAAATATTATACGATGAAATAATGTACACGAATACAATGAAGGCTTTCACGACCGGATGGTACTGTTGTTGATAATTCTCCAGGGTTATAAGGCTGTGGTCCATGGAATTCTTCAATTTCTAACGTTTCGTCCAATACTACGTTGGACATCTTCAGAGGTATGGCTGGTCCTGCTGAGTCCTGCCGACTGACGAGTCGGGCGGCGGAGAGCGGCCTAAATACCGAGGAAAGTGGGCGTGGTCTAGCTTGCACATCGTAGCAGAGAGAAAACTGGTCATGGATAAAATGTAACTATCGATAATAGTCCGTCATAGACAAAAATCAGTTATCGATTCTAAACGCCACTGTCCATATCTCGCTTAATTTCAAGGCCTCTTCTTTTCTATTAAAATTATCTTCATGTTTATAAATTTCAATAGCCTCCTATACAGTCGTGGATAATAGTTAGTGGTAGCACTTAAAACTGTAGTTTCAGAAAATTTAACTAAATGGTCGCCTGACTGAAGTGCATGTTCCGCAACAGCTGATTTATCTATTCTTCCCAGTCGGCAGAGACTTTTATGCTCCTTAATCCTCGTATTCACACTTCTTTTTGTAGTACCAATATAGACCTTGCCACAGGTACACGGAATTTTATACACACCGCTAGATGATAATGGTGGCCTTCTATCTTTAACAGAATGAAGTACTCGTCCTATTTTTCTGGTAGGTTTGAATCGATAGTTACATTTTATCCTTGACTAGTTTTCTGTCTGCTACGATGTGCAAGCTATACCACGCCCACTTTCCTCGGTATTTAGGCCGCTCTCTGACGCCCGACTCGTCAGTCGGCAGGACTCAGCAGGACCAGCGATATCTCTGAAGATGTCCAACGTAGTATTGGACGAAACTTTAGGAATTGAAGAATTCCATGGACCACGGCCTTATAACCCGGAAGAATTATCAACAACAATGTACACGAATCTTATGTGTTTCACCGACCGCATAGGCGGCGGAAAATATCCATGTTTTACTGTAAATATTAATTTTAGTATCAAGGAGTGAACTCTTAAAATGTATTAATCTCTATGATGTTCATAAGGGAGAAGAATGCTCCTAGACTGTTCTTCTCTTCCACTTCCTTCACTTGTTTCTGGTGTTAGGAAGCAGACATCTTGCTGCACGAAAGTAATGTAAGCTTTTATGCTGTTAACCTTGTTAATACAGTACGTTTAAGTTTCTATTTGATTTATTTCAATGTACCGTCAGCCCTCTGTCATGTTCTTTGCATTGGTTTAATTTTTATTAAGACGTTTACAGCTCCACAATAATAGCGGCCGCTGCTTCAACGGACGCCATTACGTGTCGATCTAAAAAGCGAAATCATAGAGGAAGCGCAGAAATCGCCCGCTTTAACATTTAACAAACATTTTTTCACGGCAATGAGCCGCAGCGAGAGCAACATTAGTTTTAAGATTTTACTTTTCAGCTTACGCCGAAAGCTAGGATTCGACTACCACGGCCTGAATATGATGGTAATAGGAGTATTCTTCGAGTGTTGTGTGGCTCCACAATAAATTTTTGAATCCATGCTCTTTAAAGAACAAATACGCCGAGGCTAATTATCATACTGTTATATTTTCATTCTCACGTAATATTCTAGGAAGTAGAAATCAGTTAATAATTTTTTCATTTGGACCACACAAAAGAAATTTGCACTTGTTTTTAAAGTCACCAAATAAAATTAATAAGTAAATAAATATACTACTTCTCTTGAATAGCCACTTTATCCTAAGGGCCCGGGTTCGATTCCCGGCTGGGTCGGAGATTTTCTCCGCTCAGGGACTGGGTGTTGTGTTGTCCTAATCATCATCATTTCATCCCCATCGACGCTCAAGTCGCCGAAGTGGCGTCAAATCGAAAGACTTGCATCCGGCGAACTGTCTACCCTACGGGAGGCCCTAGTCGCACGACATTATTATTATTATTATTATTATTATTATTATTATTATCGACTTTGTGACCATCAATCCTGATGTTAAGTTTCTCGCTGTTCTCATTTCTCCTACTTCTCATTACCTTCGTCTTTCTTCGATTTACTCTCAGTCCATACTGTGTACTCATCAGACTGTTCATTCTGTTGAGCAGATCAAGTAATTCTTCTTGACTTTCAGGATAGCAATGTCATCAGCAAATCGTATCATTGATACCCTTTCACTTTGAATTTTAATTCCACTCCTGAACCTTTCTTTTATTTCCATCATTGTTTCCTCGCTGTACAGATTGAACAGTAGGGGCGAAAGGCTACGTCCTTGTCTTACACCCCATTTAATACGAGCACCTCGTTCTTGGTCGTCCACTCTTATTATTCCCTCTTGGTTGTACTTATTGTATATGATCTGTCTCTCCCTATAGCTTGCCCCTACTTTTTTCAAAATTTGAACATCTTGCACCGTTTTATATTGTCGAACGAGTTACAGAGGTTCAAAGTTATCCAACTTCTTCACGTAAGATACGACCGTTAAGTCCGGTATGAGATGGAATTTAAATAATGAATAACCGCAACAAATCGCTCACGTTTTAACGTTATATTCTCTAGGTAATTATCTAGAAGTGACAGCTTCCCGTTTTCAAAAATCTTTATCCGTTATCGAGAAACACCCTAGAAATCTGGTTTTTAGGTACCAAAACCGAGGTGCAGATTCCATGACGCATATGCACAGCAAATGAGTATAATTTATACTACATATTACTGAGATCCCGAGCTCGAAAAACATTGAAAATTTTCTTGATATCTTTACCCGTTTCCGAGGTTCAGAGGTTCAAATTTATCCCCTTTGTACACGTGAAATACGCACGTATAATCCGGTGTGTGGCGAAAATTTAGTTTATGGAGTGACGTAGCAACGTGCTATAAAGTACCTCCGTTATCACCAGAAGGTTGTGAGAAGCCTATGTCGTACTGAAGCACTTGCAAAACTTTTGTGCACGCAAAATCCAGTCTGAGGCGTAAAATTAGTTTTGCGTTACTTCAATTTCACATAAGTACACTATCAAAATTTTACTGATCTATACCGTTCTTTTCATTTAGTGAAATGCGAGGCTGTAGCAGGGGAAAGAAGGGAACTAGTGAAAAAAATGCGCCTATCGGAGCACGAAAAAGACGAATATGCGCCTGTTAAAAAGACATTGACTGGAGAGTAGGGTAGCTGCTGCCTCATTCAGTCTTCCTCAGCATCTATAAAACTTTCCCCAAAAATTTACGCAAGCGAAAATATATGTGTTTTTTCATGCTGAGAGAGAAAGGGACAGTGGTGGTAGGAAAGAGGCGGAAATGTAATAAATGATAGAAGATAGTAGACAGTGGTTGTGTCGATCAAAGGAGGCAATGGAAGTGTGAGAGAAAGAGAGAGACACAATGACAGTGGAACACAGTTCACAGTGACAGAACACTGTTAGGAAATGAGTGAAGGAGAGGGTGCCAGTAGGATAGCAATAAAGAAGGAAGTGGAAATTGATGAGAGCCAGTATAAAGACAAATGGCTCTGAGCACTATGGGACTCAACTGCTGTGGTCATAAGTCCCCTAGAACTTAGAACTACTTAAACCTAACTAACCTAAGGACAGCACACAACACCCAGCCATCACGAGGCAGAGAAAATCCCTGACCCCGCCGGGAATCGAACCCGGGAACCCGGGCGTGGGAAGCGAGAACGCTACCGCACGACCACGAGATGCGGGAAGTATAACGACAATTACAGTCTATGACAACGGCAACGAGGAAAAGGGAGATAGTGACAATAAGAAAAGACAGCAGCTGTGGGAAGGAATGAATGAGAAAGTAGGAGTAAGAGAGAGCAAGAGGGAGACAGTGACAGTGAGACCTCAGAGTAGTAGTAGGACAGAACGAAGGAGACTGAGGCTCTGAGACAGGAGGCAGTGACAGAGAGAAACAAGAGACAGTGACAATGAGTTGGGCTGAATGAATGAGTGAGAATGGGCAAGTGTGAGGGACAGTATGAGCGACTTTACAGCAATGGTCTAGTGGGAGCGATTGATTTGCAATTAGGGGAGCTTGTGGGAGTGCGAAGTGAATTTCATGTTATCGGCCTGCTATCCCAACATGATGCAATTAATCTCATTAATTACAAAAAACGCAATTTTAATGTAGTTTTCTCAATTATATTCCGTCCTTGGCTACAGTTTTACGGTGTTAGAAAACTTTGGCGCATAATCTTATCAGTTCTCGTAGACTTCTGACCTCATTCACACTTTTTCAAAATCAGTGTTATATCCGTGCTGAGCTGGGTCCGTTCGTGGGTTAGTGATGCATTTTGGTAGACAAGTTCAGCATTAACGTACAAATTTGACTGTTTATAAAGTCACTTCCAGATAACCTGTGTAGGCCCAACACGCAGCATGTGTTCCTTGACGAACGTGCATCTTGCATGCTCATGCCATTTTTTAATATCCTTTTGTACTCGTTTTAGAAAGACCAGAAGAAAACCAGATTGTAAAACGTGATATTTAGTTTTCATTTTGTATTTGCCGAGGGCCAGGAACGGCTCTGACCGTTTCTCTCTGGAGCGCAGCGTAGAGCTGCCCTTGTCGCCAGGCACCCGCCTCGTTCACTCACCTTCTGCACGACTATAGTACACACTTTGGTGTAACAGATGCTGCTCTAGGACGATAGAAAAGCATCTTCGAAAATTCCAGCTTCAGAATTTTGCTGACCTGGTGGATACGGTACGACATCGGCAGCCGTGTGGCAGCGGCTAAGGCGTCAGGCTAGAAGGCTGCTCGTACTATGCTCCACCAAACACTTGTATCTCTACAATGAGTCGCGTTCCTTCAGAAAAAAATTGTAGCACTTTGGTGGCGAAGTATGAGTCATGATGAAAGGAACATTTATTTAGCGATGCATTCATGCGCTTATCTCAAATAACTGCACTCAGTGCACATTATTCAAAGCAGGTGTAGCCCTGGATGACTTCACAGCGATACACGAATGAACGTATCGGTAGGTAAATAATCATTTTAGCACGGTTGTTTATTATATCGTGATGTCGCAACGAATGTGTCACAGTGATTGTCATTGTTCCTTTCCGAAGAATCATGATTCGATGTGATGATGCTAGTGTCTGGTGGAATATCAGGGGAAAAAAATGTCGATATTCCACTGCAGTTTGGTCAGATGTACAGTCTGCCGCCTAATTATCCGGTTGCACTAACACCGCAGCTCGGCGGCTGGTGCAGTCTTATACTACCCAACAACCCCGTAAAACTTTAAACCTCGATTTCTCGGACATGCTTGAGATGCGCATCGTACTAAAGCAGCACTGGTTGCAACCAGCTGTTCGTCAGGATAGATGTCAGGAGCGGAAAATTGTGGGCTTTGCTATAATTGAAAGTAATCAAACTGGAATGGACCCTATTTATTCATGTAACGATGGTACATGGGTGCCTACGTAGGGCTGAGCAGCCCCAAGAGAGGTTGCCGTCTGTTCATCAGGAGGTTTGAGGAGAGAGGCAGAGGCTAGATGAGCGACCACAACCAACTCGTGGGACTAGAGCCTGACTGAGGAGCACGTGGCAGGAGTGTGCCGAACACGGTCTTCCGCCCAGCACCTTCCACCACAGCATGCACGGCCGTACATTATGAATGGAAAAACTATTTAATAAAATGTTGTCGGCAATGATCCCTCTTGGGGGGTCTCCTCCCTGCACACAGCTATGTACTACAGTCGTGTGTAACAGGAGTAAAACCGGTGACCTGTTCCGTTACTCTTCCCTTGCAAAACAAAAAACAAAAACAGAAAACAGGTGCACTGTAACAATTGCCAACATCACTGAAGAAACAGTAAATTGAAGCTTACAATAATGTGCAATAAAATTTATCTCCAATTCACCTATACATGTTATAAATTAAACTCCCCTTACACGAATTTCTGTCTGGGCGCGAAGGATAGTCTTACGAGCTACCTTAGCGATTTTGATCCATTTTCAGTAATGGACAGACTCATTCACGAGGAAGGTTTGTGTATATAATTTAGTAGCGACCCGCCCTGGCTTCACGTGGGTAGCTCTGAGTGTCTACGGTAAGAGGACTTTTCTGGTGCAACAGTAATTTTGTTTACAGAGTTATGATTAAAAATCGTAGAACAACGTTAGGTAACTGAATATCATCACTTTCATAAATCTTAAACAATATGAGCAGCTCACTCCAGGAAAATTCCCAGGGGACTTCAATGTTATCTGTTCCATATTTAATTGGTTTTTGGAGTGACATATTAGTTCCAATTTTATTATATGTGGCCATATGTACCACATTTTTAGAGATGCATTGACTTTGTCTGCTCTCGTCCCTATAGCTATTATTGGCAACATTTGACAGAAGTCTACTGAGAACAAAACAGAGCAGACACTGATAGGGCTATTCATGTTACACAAATTCTACATTTTCCTATCTAGTGCATCATCAGATACTTCGTGGTAAATTGAAAGCTCATCCTAAACACTCAAAGTGTAACAGGCTAGTTGCGTATCGCGTTTCGAGAAGAAAGGCATGACGATAATGGCAGAGGCACTCTACGGGCATAGTCGACAGGCGTAAGGTAGCCAGAGTACAGTGCCTGGCCGTCGCGAGGTACTGCTACCGGCTTGCAGGCACAAGCTACCGCCTGTAAGGATGATTCCTAGGAGTTCTTCCATTCACCGCTAAATGGAAATGGCATCTTTTCACAACAGTGGTGGACCGTGATTCATCATACTTCAGCCAATTTACATGAAGTATTATTAAATTATACGAACAAACATTTTTCTTGTATCGGTCTATTTATTTGTGAAAACCGTATCAGAATTATTTTTTTAGCCTGAGTGTACAGACAGAAACAGTAGTTGGAACCTTTAATTGATATATGTATTGACGGTAAATATTTCATGCATACTGACTCCACTGTGATGATGTTTGTCGATTAAGTCGTACCGCCTGAGAACTTTCCTGGTGTACACTGCTAAAATGATTTAAGTTAAACAGCGATTTGGAGTTAATATTCAATTAGCTAACGTTTTTCTCTGAATTTTGATCGGTACACTACGCAGTCTCACGTAAACAACTTTCCCGCTAAGCCAGACAATTAGTCCACCTGTAGATACTTACAAGGGGACCGTACGTGCTTGCCCTCATCGATTAGATTCATAATTGATAGGGTGTGTAGATCATGGCTAAGACTTCAAAGCATGCGAAAAGGAAGGCGCAACTCTCAACCACTTTTGAGAAAATCGAGTTTTAAAGTTTCAGGCAAGCATGTATACTAATGTGTGCTCGCTAGTAGCCAAATAGTAGGTAGCCGAACGAGAAAGAGCTTGGTTTCGTAAGCTGAAGGACTGTGCATCGAATGTTGCTCCCGCTATTTTTCTTTCTCCGTTCACATGTAATTCTAATTACAGGTTTATCATGACTGTGCAAATTATCAGTATCTAAGGAATTATTTATTGTTAACATAATTTTCGTCTGGGAAATTCGGGTTTTTCTCCAACATTTGGGGAGTAGTTTACCATTTGTGGTGTGCGTACTGTAAGACCTTCGGTACACACACCATCAGATTATTTGACTTGTCGCTCTAGCGAAGTAGGCGAGTGTCAGCAATATGTCTCGTGGTCTTATCGTGGCGTGTTTATCTTCTGCCGTTACGTCAGACGATAGAAATGCCACTTGCACGCTTAGAGTAACAGATTGACGGTGACCAACTTTAAACAGAACTTGATTAATTTTCACACACATTTATTAAAATAATAACAATCATAAACCTTACTTAACTTGATTCTGGATGCTATTTACAATTGACAATCTGAAGTTCCTTTGGGTCTTGGTACGTTAATCTTATTCTCACATATCTCTAATACTTGACAAAGAGTCTACACATTTCTCTTCATGGCTATGAACAGGACTATGATAATCTTCTTAGGTGCAGACTGAAACTTTACTACAGACAAATGCAGACTAATGCAGACTGACTAATCGGAGGTCTGTACACTAGTTATAATACCTCGCGCGTACAGGTATCACTGCGCGAGTGTGATCCGCGAGGAGAAAAGGTTCTACGTTAGCAGCAATCTCATTGGCTGCATTATATATTAATACGCGGATCGGCGGAAGTAGAATTTGGTCCGTCTCTAAAGGCAGCGCCATCTCGTAGTGCGGAGATGGACGAGCGCTGCGCCTGCGCTGTTGTGCTTAGCGGGGCGCGCTCTAGTGGGAAAGTTGTGTACGCGCTGAGTAGGCGGAACTATGTACACAACACCATTATAGCCGCATTGCTGAAAGAACGCTTCAACCCTTCACTATCCTACTTTGGAGTTCAAAATTTGTTCAAATGGCTCTGAGCACTATGGGACATCTAAGGTCATCAGTCCCCTAGAACTTAGAACTACTTAAACCTAACTAACCTAAGGATCACACACATCCATGCCCGAGGCAGGTTTCGAACCTGCGACCGTAGCGGCCGCGCGGTTCCGGACTGTAGCGCCTAGAACCGCTCGGACACATTGTCCGTCCAGGATGGAGTTAAGCCACTCTTCGCAGAAGGACAGCTTCACGCCTCAAAAGCATGAAAGGTTTGAAAAGATTGTAAGAATGTATAAAACAAGGTGTAACAAGGCACGAACAACTTAAAACAATTGATTCGTGGACCTATGATCGTTTCATAGAAGCTAGAGAACATAATCAGCAGATGACGACGAGAAACCTGCAGCAATGGGCCCTTGCTGCTGCTAGCCAATCTCTTGATTTAAATATTCAAGCTTCTGGCTCGTGGGTCGTGCTCTCCAAACAAAGGCATCGGTTTCGTCACTGAAAAATAACCAGCTTTGTGTCCGACATGGAAAGCGCTTCACTGCAGCAGAAAATTTCCGAATGCAGACACAAGCCCTCATACCAAAGTACGACAAGGATTTTGTTATATCCACTGATCAAACAGATATTACACGTAAAAGTACCTGATTCGTTTACGTCAATTGCAATACTACTTTTATAGACCATACGATGCCAATTTGTGAATGTTTATCCCAGCGTGCCAATATCAATCAACTTACGACAGACATCTCGCCGAACGCGGAACAAAGATGGTTCTTCTGCAGCGAAAGGATATGCACAAGGTGGTATATTCGTACACTACACAATATACTGTCCTGTCATCTTATCTGGAAGATTACTACCACCGTTTTTCGTTTGCTTGCAAGAGCTCAGTGGCTCATTTGGACCAAGGGTACAAAAAGCAGCTGATGAGAACGCACACAAATAGAAAAACGTTATGACAACATCTTCAGAGTTCGGAAAACTCAACACTACTGCCGCGCGGGATTAGCCGAGCGGTCTCAGGCGCTGCAGTCATGGATGTGCGGCTGGTCCCACCGGAGGTTCGAGTCCTCCCTCGGGCATGGGTGTGTGTGTTTGTCCTTAGGATAATTTAGGTTAAGTAGTGTGTAAGCTTAGGGACTGATGACCTTAGCAGTTAAGTCCCATAAGATTTCACACACCTTTTTGTACATTCAACACTACTACACAGGAAATATCTAATTGACATCTTGAAGCCCTGCTTGAGAAAAGAAGAATTTCTTTTGCTCCTCGATTCATGTGGATGGCAAACGAACATGCTTTCGTACGACGAAATTTTTCAAGACAGAGAGGTGAAAAATTTTGTAAAGCGGTTACAAAATTGCTCGTACACCATCGAACACAGTAGAGGGATGGATTCAAGAGAAGACTGCATATAAATTCAATCAATCGTACACGATAAATTGTCTGCATCAATATTTGCTAATATGATCAGATATGCGCGGTAATCAGCGAAACTGTGTGATGACGGAGAACCGTTTATAAACTAAATCAAGTTTGTTTTGCAGTAGAAACATTGAAAAAACCACGCTCATGCAAAAACATGGCGTACATTACGTGTGCCGTATGCCATAATCAATATTTTTTAACATGTTTCTACGATCAGTATCATCCTGATTCGTGCAGTGCTCCATACGTGTCACAAACGTAGGTACTATAATTCAATAAAAAGACTATACTGATTTGATTCCAAATGGTCGTGTATCATTATTTCCAATGTCCGTACAAAAATACTTGTATTTTGTTTTACTATTTTTCGGAATATGTATTATACAAACAGTTAATGAATCATGAAATTCTAGTAATTTGGGTAGTTATAATAAATCTGTTGTTAGGGTAGGTACGGCGCGGGAATGAAGAAAAGCACCAGCAACGAGTTTCAATTCAGAGACCTTGCGCTTATAAAACTAAGTACTTAATCACTTGGCTGCAGACTCCTTGCCTGTTAGTGACCACACAGTAGTATACAGGGTGTAAGTTTTAAGTTGACAAACTAGAATAACTCGAAAAATAAGCTTCACACAAAAAAATATGTAGAATCCAAAGTTGATTATTTTCGAGGGAGACATCTGCTGGTGCTAAAATTAGCCTACCACCCCAGCCCTTCGAGGGGTCGGGGCTGGAGGCAACTTTAAAATTTCAAATGGGAACCCCCATTTTTTATTGCAGAATCAGATTCTACATAAAAACTACGTACATTTTGTCTTAAAAATTTGTTTTGATTCTTGGTAGTTGTCACTGCAATTCAAGAAAATCCATGTTCTCATTTTTGTGTTGATAATGGTTACAGGTAAATAAAAAATACTTATTTACTTCGTAAATTTTGATTCGCTAAAAGTAAATCTCTCCCTCTCTCCCCATAGGGTGGGGTTTGAGAGAGAGGAATTAGAGTTTTAGAAATGTTGATCCAAATATTAATTTTTTCCGCAGATTCGGATAAATTTTGTTTGTTTTGTGGAAATGAGGCCACACAACTTTTAATTATCAAGCAAATCATCTGACTAGCAAACTAACTAACCAAACATCCTACCTACTAACGAGTGAATAATTTTTTCCGCAGATTCGGATAAATTTTGTTTGTTTTATGGTCATGAGGCCACACAACTTTTAATTATCAAGCAAATCATCTGACTAGCAAACTAACTAACCAAACATTCTACTTACTAACGAGTGAAGTCATTAACTAACAGAGTAAACAAAATAAAAGACTAACTGAAGAAAAGACCAACCCACTCGCTAACTAAAGATTCTTGAATTAGATCGCCAACGACCAAGAATCAAAATAGATATTTAAGACAAAATGTAAGGAATTTTTATATGTAGAATCTGATTCTACAATAAAAATGGGGGTTCCCATTTGAAATTTGAAAGTTGCCTCCCACCACACCCCCAGGGGGCTGGGGTGTCGGGCTAATTTTAGCACCAGCAGATGTCCCCCTCGAAAATAATCAACTTTGGATTCTACACATTTTTTCGCATGAATCTTATTTTTCGAGTTATTCTGGTTTGTCAACTTATAATTTACACCCCAGAAACTTTCAAACTCGATTTTCTCGAAAACGGTTGAGAGTTGCGCTTTCCTCTTTACCTAAGTTGAAGCGCTAGCCATGCTCTACACAACCTGTCAACACGAATCAACTCGTACGTACGGTCCCGTTGTTAGCCGTACCGTGCGAGGCCGAGGCGGGCCGGTAGTCGATTGTGGCGCCGGCCGCCACTGACGGGCACGGCTAGGAGGAGGGTCCGGCACCGCACAAAGGAGCGCCTGGCGGCAGACACGGCCGCTTCCTGTCACCTGGCCGCTCCTTTACGGGCGTCGCTGCCGCACCACCCGAATGACAACAACCGGCTGCTTCCTCCGCTTTCGGAAGCGACGAGTCACACGGCACTCCTTGTCTGAATCGCCTGCACAGGATCCATGCTAAAGTAGTTACCTTTCCAAGACGCGTGCAGTCGTGGCTAAAAATATAGGCAGTGTAGGAGGCTGAATACCTTAATAGTGCGAGTAAACTGAAAACCGATAAAAATGTTTAAAACTGTTGGTGGCCCCGGTACATATCAAATTTTGAGCATCCCGCTGCTATGATGGGTGTTGCAAGTGTTCGATGGGTCTACGTTCACCTCTTTGCACTCTCCATCTCATCAGCGACGAAATCCACATCCTTGCTACAAGCACGCTCGTTAAATGACTCAGCTGAGCGCGATTACGTCTTACACACCTTGACATCAAAGACAGGCCAACATAAATACTTCTAGAACAAGGAAGCATATCTAGGTACGACTTTTGATAAGTTTCAGCGGAAATTTTTGGAAATTTGTGGTAAGTTCCTATAGGACCAAACTGCTGAGGTCACCGGTCCTTAGTCGGCCGGAGTGGCCGATCGGTTCTAGGCGCTACAGATTGGAACCGCGCGACCGCTGCGGTCGCAGGTTCGAATCCTGCCTCGGGCATGGATGTGTGTGGTGTCCTTAGGTTAGTTAGGTTTAAGTAGTTCTAAGTTCTAGGGGACTGACGACCTCAGAAGTTAAGTCCCATAGTGCTCAGAGCCATTTGAACCATTTTTCATCGGTCCTTAGGCTTACACGCTATTTACTCTAACTTAAACCAACTTATGCTATGCACAACAAACACACCCACGCCTGAGGGAGGACTCCAACCTCCGACGGGGGACGCCGCGCGAACCGTGACAAGGCGCCCTAGACCAAGAGGCTACGCCGCGCGACATTGCAGCGGTTGTTGCGAATTTTCCGACGTGTGCAAGAAATAATTAACATTTATACCATTTTAGCATCACTAACACGCAATACACATAGCATTACGAGGCAGCTTGAATGTACGATTAGGTGCAGTCAAAGGAATGGTCTCTGAGTATTATATAGTAACGCATTTAATTCTTCCAACATTTCTTTTCATCAGCTAGGTCAGGAAATGGCTTTCAGAATCTATTGCAGCTCTCCTAAAGGCGTCTACTTAAAAACTTGATTACGGCTGAAGCATCGTTCGCGAACCATTGGTATATTAATTTTCATAACATTCATTACTGGACAGCTGAAAATCTACGCTGACCGAGAGAAATGGATAAACAATGACGTATATCTGTCGCGTCATTCCTTCCTGTTTCACTGACGGGAGTCCGTATTGTCCTAACAGATACAATACTTCAATAACTGTAAGATGTCCCACAGATCAGAAGGATATTTCAGTCGTACAACCATGATGGATTTCCCGACCCCGCAACCACTCCACTCAGATAATTACCCTACATAACAGAAGTTTTGGAGTTCGTTACATCAGTCATTTGGGAAAAACAAACTGGCCTGGACGCTCAGAAAAAGAAAAACGATGAGTCTTAAAGTCATGAATGCGACATAACCGGGCGTATGATGCGGTAAGTCCGGATGAAATTTAATATGCAGTATTGTCTGTGTGGAATGGGCTTATAGCAAGTATCAGTGCTCAAAGTCTGCATTCAGAGCACTTTATGTGACACTCATAATAACAAGCCACTGTACTTAACCTGACTTACAGAATTGGTTAAATTTGATACGGCAGGGAAGGCGTTTGTGCAACCTTTTCTGGTGGGCGTCTGATGACAATGCGACCGTGGTGCTGTTATGTTGTTAATATTTGACCTGGTTCCACACATGTCATGTTCCTAAAGTCCTCTTCGAAAGCTGTTTCCAGTGGTACAAAAAATATAAACAGTTTCATTAAAAAAGTCGATGTCGTAATTTGGCAGCTATACGTTAAAAAAATACTTGCATACGTTATAAAATTCACAACATTGCCCGTTATAACGTTTAGAAGTCCGCACCTTGAGATTATGTACGAGGGGTTTACAAAAAAATGGAATGCTACAAATACAACCTTTAAAATGCCTAATAAGGTGTAGTTAAATTGTTAGCATTCAGAACATCTTCCAGTCGTCTCGAAACGGGAAAATCCTGCACAGTTTGAAGGGAATCTTACTCCATTTTTTCCTGCACAAATAGTGACAAGTTGAGGTAATGATGATTGAGGTGGATAGTGATCAAGCACCCCTCCAAAGTAGGCCACAGACTTTCAAAAGATTGACATCTGGTGACTGTGGTGGTGAGAGAAGATGCGACAGTTCATTCTAGTGATTACAAAACCGGTGAAAAATCAGGACGATGGGAGCTGTGTGAATAGGGACCCTGTCGTCCTGGAAAACAACGGGAAACAAATATTGTAGCATCTGATGGAATTGGTCAGCCACAATGGTCACATAATTCTAAGCAGTAATGGGATCTTGCAGAGTAACCATGGGGCTCACGAAATACCACGATGTGACTGCCAAAATCATTACCGAACTCCCGTTATGTTTCACTCTTGTGACACAAAATTGATCACAAGCTGGAAACAATGTACAGCAAGACTCATCCGACCAAACGACTTTCTTCCATTGCTCCACAGTCCAGCCTTTATGGTTTCGGCACCACGTTTTCCTGCTATAAGCATTTTCCTCACTGGTGAATTGTTTTGGAATTCCATCTCGCCCTGCGATTCTCTACTTAGGAGCTCCCTTCGTGTTGTTTTGATGCTGACGGGATTTGCGAGGGCGACATTCAGGGCTGCAGACTTTTGCGGTTATCGGTCTCTTTATTTTTCGTCACAATCCTCCTCAACGACCGTTCGCCACCGTCATTCAACACTCACTTTCGTCCGCGTTATGACTTAGCGGTTGATGTTTTTCCGCTTTCCCCATATGTAGTATAAATGTTCGAGACGGTACCTCTTGAAACACCAAACACGTCGGCTATCTTGGTTACAGAGGCACTCATAATAGGACTCCAACAATTTGTACACGTTCGAATGCACTGAGCTCCGACGTAATGCACTCACAATTAGACGGAACATTGTTCCAACCAACGGCTGACACTTGCAACGTATTGAGGACATTGCACAGGTGCCGTGGTCAAATACAACAGCGCAACCTGCGGGCTTGGCTAATAGAGAGCTCTGTTTTAGCTGCCCAACCACGTGTATGCGCGACTGTACTCTCGATTTCTTTTTGCCTCTTCAACAGTACTACACCACAGAGAGTACAAGTCATAATATATTTGACACATAACAAGAGCTGTAGCCACTCTCTATGACATTACGTGTATGAAGCCATCAACAAAGAGTCTGTATGGTTGTTAACATCCTTAGCTTTTAAGGGATGGTTTCTTTCTCACTAGTGTCTCTGCGGGCGCTTGTCAGTTGTTACTTGATGTTGTCCTAATAAGGCGGAAATCCGTTACTAATAAACAAGAGGTATAATTGACCACCGCGGAGGAGAGTGAAGTTGCTCCAAAGCCTTTCTGCCCTGCTAAGTCTTTATTCAGAATGCTGTGCACGTGGGAAACACGTGTTGTGAAGGTGTTAATTCGTGCTAGGTAATGAAGCGCTTTCTATTCGCGCCGCCGACGCTTCCTCGCCCAGGTTGGGATCAGGCGGGTCTGAAGGACACTCACAACCCATGTCCTTCCATCGACGAACGGAGGAAGGCGACAGCTTAAGATGCCGATCTCTCTTCCTTTGACTAATGGAACTGATTTATGGGCCGCTGATTACAACATCGGCGAGCAACTCCTAAGCAAATAATCATTCGGCACAGAGTTAACCCCTTCATGGATAAAATTAATTTTTTACAGCTTTTTAAAATATTAAGGTGATAACAGTCTCTTTTCAGTCCCATTATTATATTTTCACCACCAAAATATTTTTTAAGTTCTCCATTTTTTCACAACAGGAAGTGGGACACACATGTCCCATGAACCAACGCAAGATACCTTTTCTGCTGACTAACTGATTTTGTAATATTTTTTTTAGCCATAAACAGGATTTTGCAGAGAATAAAATAACTACAAATTATACATGCATGTAATCTTTTTATTTGTGTAGAGACAGTGTGAAAAATATTCATTACATTTCAGTTTTCATGATACATGACCAATACTTAAAAAACTTTACATGCCATGAAACTTGGAAAAACATGGTGTGGCACAGAGTGGTACACCACAAGCAGTGCAAACAACTTTTGTTCTCTTTAGAGTTTGTGCTGCAGAATCTGCATCGCTTCCTAGTGCCACTGTCTTTCGGTACATGTTTGCCTACGTTCACGAGCCGGACGTCATCTGGCACACTAGAGATTCCTCTCTTTGCTCGGAAGAAAGTGGGCATTGATCCCCTCTTCCTATTTCAAATGTCTGCTGGGACACATGTGTCCCACTAATTTTATTTCGATTATAAGATAGTACAGTCGCTGAGAAGTACATTTCACACTGTATTTGTACTAAAAGATGATTATTAAGTTAATAATAAGATGAATTACTTACGTCAGACATCGCTGGAAACTGAGAAATGATGAAAACTGAAGAATGACACAAATAAGTGGCGTTGCAGCGGCTATATGTACACGCCAGTCAACAAAAGTAGTCACCGCTTCTCTATTGCCTTTGCAGTGCAGTCCCGATTTTTTTCTTAGGTTCAGTACAGTCGTCCCTAGATGGCAGCACCGTGCACAGCTGGGTAACATATATCCCGACACTCGAACTGGCACTCAAAGTTAGTGGGACATATATGACCCATCAACCACGAAAGGGTTAAGTGAGGTGACGTCGACGAAATATTTTTCAGGCGGTACTTGTTGGAGTAGATAGACGTTAACCAGTTCGTGAACCTGTACTGCGTTCAAAATTCTGAGAAGATTTTTTGCCTTATGTTGTGACGGAAGCTGATCACTTTAGTGGCATATTCTCCACGTCGATACGAGAACACCGATGAGGCACTGGTATACTATTCGGGACGACTGCAGTTAAAATCCCCGTCCAGCAACCCATATTTAGGTTTATCGCGCTTTCTCAGATCGCTTAAGGTAAATGCGGGTATGGTTGCTTTCAAACAACATGGCCGATTTTCTTCCCTATCCTTCGTAATGAGAAGTCTTTTGTTTCTTATGGCCTCGTCGTCGTTGGGGCGTTAAACATTAAGCTTGTTTTCCTCGTTAGTCAGCCGTGCCACACTAACTGACGAAAATAAATGTCTCTTAACGGAAATGTTTCTGTGCAACATAGCTTCTACAAGCGAAAACTTATCGAACGGAAACGTAACGCGAGTGAAATACTCATTCCTGAAGTTTGTAACGGATACCACAGAACAGAATACCGGTATGCAGAGCTTAGCATTGACGTTCCAAACTGCTACGCGTTCGGACTCCTTATGCACATGTTATCAAACAAATCATTTTAAATATTTAAAGTATACTGATATGTTGAACCTGATATTAAAATGCAGATTTACAAACACAGAAACAAAGATTATTCTTCTACTGCCTAACAACTTTTCGAACCGGCTCGTTGTAATATATTTTTTGCGGCCTTTGGTGGCACTTAGTGAAGTACTTGAAAATCCTTGTGTGTGTGTGTGTGTGTGTGTGTAATGGAATGTTGTGCTTGTGTTGTTATGAATGATTATATCACCAAAACTGGTATAAAATTACATTTTCTGCAACTTTTGTCTATTATTTCATTATGATAGGGCAAACTTTGAAGATAATGTACACCACACTGAGTAAAACAGAAGTGATATCTTCAGTTTCCCACCCCCTGGTGTTCCTAATGTGTATAAACGGTGTAGGAGACAATCTGAGCACTCCTCCTAGATTGTCTGCAGATGATGCTGCTGTCTACCGTCCAGTAAAGTCATTAGAAGATCAGAACCAACTACAAAATGATTTAGACAAGATATCTAATTTGACAACAAAGTGGTGTCTGACTATAAAAAGTGGGAGGTCATCCACATGAGTACTGAAAGGAATACGTTAAATTTCGGTTACACGACAAATCACACAACTAAATACCTAGGGGTTACAATTAGGAGCACTTAAACTGGATCGATCACAGAGAAAATGTTGTGAGGAAAGCGAACCAAAGACTGTGTCTTATTTGGCAGAACACTTAAAAGATGCAACAAATATGCTAAATAGACTGCCTATCCTACGCTTGTCCATCCTCTTCTAGAGTAATGCTGCGCAGTATGGAACCCCCATCAGACAGGATTGTCAGAGCACATTGAAAAGGTACAAAGAAGGCAACTCATCCTATTATCGCGAAATAGGGGAGAAAGTGTAACGGACGTGATATGCGAGTTGGTTTGGGAGTCATCATACCAAAGGTGTTTTTCATTAAGGCGTGATGTTTTCACGAAATTTCAGTCACCAACATTCTCCCCCCAATACGAAAAAAATGGTTCAAATGGCTCTGAGCACTATGCGACTTAACTTCTGAGGTCATCAGCCGCCTAGAACTTAGAACTAATTAAACCTAACTAACCTAAGGACACCACACACATCCATGCCCGAGGCAAGATTCGAACCTGCGACCGTAGCGGTCACGCGTTTCCAGACTGAAGCGCCTTTAACCGCACGGCCACCCCGGCCGGCCCCAATACGAAAATATTTTCTTGATGCCCATCTATCTAGGAAGAAATTATCACTGTGATAAAGTAGGAGAAATCAGAGTTCGCACGGAAAGATTTGTGTGTTCGTTTTTTCCTCGTGCTTTTCGAGGGAAGAACGACAGAGAAATAGACCGAAGGTGGTTCGACGAACGCACTACCGAGCACTTAACTGTGAAGTGCAAAGAAGTCATGTAGATTAGACGCCATTCCACGAAATTACATTCTTTCCACAAAGGAAGCTCTGAACATTTTCTAGTACTCATTCAAGCAAGACAAAAAATTTCTCTACATGAGTATTGCCCGACTTCTGCTGCGTGTTGAACAGGACTTTTCGTCTTGATTTGCGCAGCACAGTGAAGGAAAGACGGAAATAAAGTTGAGCTAAATCATCTTGCAATCGACTCTGAATTTAACAATTACCGATCTGATTTGATACGTTATTAGTGAAGCAAAAATACGGCTAGAATGGCAAAGCCCATCTATGACACTCCGAACTGCGTATAACACTCCGCGTCCGCGTCTCGTATATTCAGAGCTGTAGCATTGACGTTGCTGCTCAAAGAATGATCACCGAATCAGAAAAGACTACTCGTGCGAAACAGAACTTGCTCTACTCAAGGAGTATATACCGGTGAACAAGTGAATTGAGTCTTCCTAGGTTTCCGTAAGGCAGTCGTTTGACGGACGCGTCAGTATGCTTCCGGAAATCGATTCATCTACATCTACATCTACGTGATTACTCTGATATTCACAATAAAGTGCCTAGCAGAGGGTTCAATGAACCACCTTCAAGCTGTCTCTCTACCGTTCCACTCTCGAACGGCGCGCGGGAAAAACGAGCACCTAAATTTTTCTGTGCTAGCATTGATTTCTCTTATTTTAACGTGATGATCATTTCTCCCTATGTAGGTGGGTGCCAACAGAGTGTTTTCGCAATCAGAGGAGAAAACTGGTGACTGAAATTTCGTGAGAAGATCTCATCGCAACGAAGATCGCCTTTATTTTAATGACTGCCACTCCAATTCACGTATCATGTCTGTGGCACTATCTCCCCCACTTCGCTATAATACACAACGAGCTGCCCTTCTTTGTACGTTTTCGAAGTCATCCGCCAGTCCCATCTGATGCGGATCCCACACCGCACGGCAATACTCCAGAATAGGGCGGACAAGCGTGGAGTAAGCAGTCTCTTCAGTAGACCTGTTGCACCTTCTAAGTGTTCTGCCAATGAATCGCAGTCTTTGGTTTGCTCTACCCACAGTATTATCTATGTGATAGTTCCAATTCAGGTTATTTGTAATTGTAATCCCTAAGAATTTAGTTGAATTTACAGCCGTCAGATTTGTTATTTTCGTTATTCAGAGTCAATTGCCACTTTTCGCACCATACAGATATCTTATCTAAATCATTTTGCAATTCGTTTTGGTCATCTGATGACTTTACAAGACGGTAAATGACAGCATCATCTGCAAACAATGTAAGACGGCTACTGAGATTGTCTCCTATGTCGTTAGTATAGATCAGGAACAATAGAGGGCCTATAACACTTCCTTGGAGAAGGCCGGATATTATTTCTGGTTTACTCTGTGACTTTCCGTCAATTACTACGAACTGTGACCTTTCTGACAGGAAATCACGAATCCAGGCGCACAACTCAGGCGATATTCCAAAGGCACGCAGTTTGGCTAGAAGACGCTTGCGAGGAACGGTGTCGAAAGCCCTCTGGAAATCTAAAAATATAGAATCAGTTTGACATACCCTGTTGATATCACTCATTACTTCGAGAGTATAAAGAGCTAGTTGTGTTTCGCAAGAACGATATTTTCTGAATTCCTGCTGACTACAAGTCAATAAATCGTTTTCTTCGAGGTACTTCATCATGTTCGAATACAATATATCTTACAAAACCCTACTGCCTATCGACATTAGTGATATGGGCCTGTAATTCAACGGATTACTCCTATTTCCCTTTTTGGGTGTTGGTGTGACTTGAGCAATTTTCCAATCTTTAGGTACGGATCTTTCTATGAGCGAGCGGTTGTATATAACTGCTAAATATGGAGCTATTGTATCAGCATACTCTGAGAGGAACCTGACTGGCATAGAATCTGGACCAGAAGCCTTGTTTCTATTAAGTGATTTAAGCTGCTTTGCGACACCGAGGATATCTATTTCCATGTTTCTCTTCTTGGCAGTTGTTCTTGATTGGGATTCAGGAATATTTACTTCGTCTTCTTTGGTGAAGGCGTTTCGGAAAACCGTGTTTAATAACTCTACTTTAATGGCACTGTCATCAATAACTTCACCGTTGTTATCGCGATTACGGTTCAAGTAAAAGTGTGGCGAACAAAGTATTAAATGGAATTTTAGATTGTTAAATAATGGTAATATTTAATAAAAAGCTATCAGCCAAAAAGCAAATGTGCAGTCGTGCTCAAAAGTATCCGAACGACCTGAACTGCATTTCGCCTGATTCGCATGCAACCCACATAACGCAGCTGTCTAGCAGGTCCTCTAATCGCTCCTTGGTACAGTCGTTTGACTATTGAAAATGGTTCCAACAAGTCACCACTAGAAAACACTACTCTGTATCGCAATAACTCAAGATGTAAAGTAACACTACGATACTACAAACATCAGGGAACACCTTATCACAGGTAAGACTGTCCTTGTAAGCTCACATTTATTACAATAAATAACATACCTGAAACGTTACCACCCTCATTAATACGTCAGATAGGTAATGCACGTAGTAAGTTCGTCGTATTCAGGGTTTCCTCTTCAAAGTAACATACAGTACCTATTATTTAACACAAAATGACATTAAAAATTTAAGTTATTCACGAGCAGCTAGTTGAGAATATGTATGAACTTCAAATGACACGACGAACCGTCTCGTTCTGCATATGGATTCAAACCCAGGTCATGCAGACTGAGCAATGATTTCGTGACTGACGTAAACTAACAGTTATTCCTGATTAGGCATACAGAGAGTGATATACCTCAATTTTAGACAGTATCAGTTAGCAAATATCAACTCTAAATTACATAAAACAAACATTTTTAACGGACGCGAATTCCTACCCAGCACCTATTGTCCCTGTTAACGAACTACGAGAGATATTAAATATTGCTTCTTAACAAGTAACTTACTTGAAATGCCGTGAGGTAAAGATTTGTGTTGGAGAGGGATTTGAACCCAGAACCTAATCGGATAGATATCGAAGCACAATCAACTGTAACATATCGCATTTTCTCGGCAGTAACTAGATGTTTTAACTGAAATGACGAGACGAAACATTAATTTTTCATGCCCAGGACTCCAACCCAGCATCTATCGCTGTTTTATTCTAGAGAAAACGTTAAATGCGGGTTTGTTGCGCCAGCAGCGACATGTGAGCATGTTTGAACCAGAAATAATATGACGAAGAGTTCAGTGCGGACTGGGAATAGAGCGCCACACATATCGTTGTTGATTATACGCAAATAGACGTCAGCTACCGAATTTTTCTCCATCAGCAGCTCGGAATAACATCTCGCAAATAGTTCTGTTCCTCACTGGGAGTCAAAAACGTTAAATATCGTCAGTGTTGATAACGAACGAAAAAACATTAAAAATCGAAATTATTATCCACCAGCGGATAGGTGTTTTCATGGTGGATCTTGATAATACATAATGAAATCTTTAGTGCCGGGCCAGGATTCGAACCAATTCACGCGCAATATGTGGAGATGTTGAGGAATCAGCAGTTTTGAACAAACAACAGATTGTAGCCGAGCTGTATTGTCACGAAAGGAACAAATTCCACGTTAAGAGCGGTCTGAGCTGCATTCCCAGTTCAGAACCAATTTTATCGACATACAGAAGCTCAGATAAAGATGGAATAAGTGTCTTGTGATCCGACATAGCGTTTGTTTTGTCACTAGAAATAAATAACTAGTATAAGAAAGGTTGCTGGTGATAGAGTTTCTACATGTCGCCACTCTAGACTTTATTGTGGCTCAACCTAACGTCTACTTGGTAGAGAAGGAATATCATTTTTAAAGTGAATATCAGACCACAATGCCATTATATCTTCTTCACATGGCGTAGCCAGAAGAGAATGGAATCTGTCTCTCCCTATCTAAAATCACTGACCGAAGTTGGAATCGTACCCAGACCATAGATATATGAACCTATCATCAGCACAGCAGACCACCAAATCCACTGCTGAGTGGCTCATTTATCTATCATAACGCCGTTGTGCCACACTGGCTGAGAATTCTGACACACAGGCCCCCTGTATCAATTTGCAGCAAGTTCAGTAAATTCATTTACTTGGTTGACCGAATCACCATGAACTAGCTGCCTCGGCTACCCAGTGTATACATTCAACTTTATTTTGTAATCACCAAAATAAAATCACGTAACTGCCACCAACACAGAACTGCCAACACTGTAGGATTGGTTGGTTGGTTGGTTGGTTTGGGGAAGGAGACCAGACAGCGTGGTCATCGGTCTCATCGGATTAGGGAAGGATGGGGAAGGAAGTCGGCCGTGCCCTTTCAGAGGAACCATCCCGGCATTTGCTTGGACTGATTTAGGGAAATCACGGAAAACCTAAATCAGGATGGCCGGACGCGGGATTGAACCGTCGTCCTTCCGAATGCGAGTCCAGTGTCTAACCACTGCGCCACCTTGCTCGGTAACACTGTAGGATGCAGAAATTTAAATAGGAAGTGTTCCTTTCCACTTGAGCTACTCTACTGCGCTATCTGTTTGTTGAAAACAGAAAAGGTGTAACTGTTTGTCTTTCAGAATTCTAGACCCGGCCACATCCATTATCTCACAACCTGTGGAATGCAGATGTTCTGGAGGATTTGTTTTTGAGTTCTGGAGCAGTTGTGCCTATGTGTCAGCTGGTAGCGTAATGGTAAGTGTCATGACCCGTAAAAAAGATGTCTCGATTTAGAGTACATTCATTGCTACATTTTTTAAAACGCAATTCTACTGTCTGCTTAATTTATCAACGTAATAGATCTTGTAACATAATTCTCTTCACTTCTGAACCCAAAATAGTCACATGTGGGAAAAGGGCTAACTTCTGCGACATTTTATTCTTTTCAGGTTTAATAGACAACCAGGCAGCAGACGCATCTCGAAACTTTTGTGTTATGTATGGGGAGAGCGCATCATGCCAAAATATGTCGGAAAAGTATTTTCTACATTAGCTGTCGTCTGGTAGTGGCATTTTATTCTTCTTCAAACCTTGTTTGACAGCTTTAACTCAGAACAAGTTTTCTACACGCATGTAATCAATAAACCGCATGTGCGTTTTCAGACTGTTATAGATAACATCAGAGAATCCGCATATATCGTTGATGATTAATTTCTCTCTCATGTTTACTATTGTTCTAACAACACTAAAGAAAACCTTACGAAAATTGTGAGAAGTATTACAAGAATTTTAATAAAACTATCCACAATAACCTTATGACGAAAATCTGTTTTAATAAAACTGAGTATCTGTACACAAGCGTGCCTCTATCGACAAGAATTGGTAAGATTCTACTCACTTAGATTTTGATTGGGTCTGTGTTTAATTGGTATGCTGTGTCGTACTCAAGATCTATGGAAATGTGGCATTTCACAAATAAAGTTATGTATTCCTAGAAACTCAAAATTTGCTTGTCAGCAGCGGAAAGGGGCGTTACCTATTGTGCAGCATCGTAAGTTTATCACCATTGCACTATGAGCTGAAAGTATTTAACTGCGATTTCCTTATCGATGTTTAATCTGACCGTTTGTAGCTCTTTCACAGAAGGGATAAAAACGTTACACTCAGTGACACTGGAACTGCGAACAATAATAGACGCTTTTTCACAGGTCAGACGGTACCACAGAGCTGGCGAAGAAGTATGCGTCTTAACTTCTACTTACGAGACCAATAGTGGCTAGAGCTCGCAAACCGCTATTTGAAGGACGTGATTAGTCGCGATTTCCACGTGCAACGACTTTCCTGGGCTTAAAACCGTAAATTTAAAATCTTTTGTTACACCTCAAGCGATAATAACTCAGATTATTCAATGGAAATGACGTGAAAAATCGAGTGAACTTTGAGGCTTAATTCCGTGCACACCAGGAAGTAACTCGTCGATCACAGAGTTGCCGAACATACATTGTCTTGTTGCCAAATCTCAGTTACAATACAAGCAGGAAGAAGACGAACCGATGTGATCTTACAGCGGGCTGGGAAGTGACCATAGCTGGTGTCTCCAAGTCGCTGCTGCTACGGCCTGGAATACGTAATGTGTCTGATTCGCAATTCTGTAACTAGGTTTAGGGACTGGAGCGTAGTTACTAATAATTCTCAGAACTGACTGCAAACTAAGCATAATAAATCAGTAACTCTCATTGTTGTTTTTATATTTCTTTCGTAAGTGTACTCAAAACTAAGAAACTCTTTCACAGACGTTTTCGTACCTCGCCAATAGTCGAGCACAACACACAAATAAAAATAAAAACAGAATGTGTGTGTGTGTGTGTGTGTGTGTGTGTGTGTGTGTGTGTGTGTGTTTGTGACAGAGAGAGAGAGAGAGAGAGAGAGAGAGAGAGAGAGAGAGAGAGAGAAATCAAAAAGAATGAGAGATAGAGAGAGTAAAAAATTGTAAAGAAATTGAATCATGGTATGTAAAGAAATGTTTCATTAAAATGACACGTTCCACATCATTACGAAATATCGTATTCATGATCTATGAAACAAGAATTAATATAATGTAATCTAATCTAATCATATCCTATTGATGACCAATCATGAAGAGTCATGAATTACCGTAGTTTTTGCCAATACCAGTAACCAAATCTAAACTTGAAAATAAAAGATGACAGTTTTTGTAATAAACTGTGGCTTCTGTCAAGACCCTTTCGTTCCTGTTAATTATCCACGAAAGATGTCTTATATACCTCTATTCTGAAGTAACAAAGTGTGCATGCATGTATAGATGAAATGCATGATGTGAAGTTCTGTGACAGAGGTACGAACCAAACACGGTTTTTTCCGTGTCTGCGGAATCCTTTTCATCTTAATATCAAACATCAGCAATTACTCGTAGATTACATTAAAACTAAAGTAATTGATGAAGACGTTACTTGATAACAGAAACGCGCTGCCTTTCTTCATTTGCTTGCGCCTTGAAATGGCTATAGAGTACTGTCAAACCGAAAGGCAAGAGATCTTACTGCCTTCCGATATACGTCGCTGTCAGTTCCTCCATATGATTTGGTCGACATGACCTGTTCAAGTTGTGTATGACAGACAATGTTTTAGA
This sequence comes from Schistocerca piceifrons, assembly GCF_021461385.2. NCBI lineage: Eukaryota > Metazoa > Arthropoda > Insecta > Orthoptera > Acrididae > Schistocerca > Schistocerca piceifrons. The sequence continues at coordinate 710,654,053 of NC_060138.1, forward strand.
AAAGCAATTGTTTTCCTTTGCAATAAACGGAAAGATTTTCATTCTAAGCTATCCAAGTACAAAATTTTCGCAATATTAGTTCAAATTTAATATTCGCCTCTATGATGTAGGAAAGTATTTCACAGTTGCAAAACTCGCATCTGACTCATTGACCTTACACTTAGTCGCTGACCATAAATTCTATCTCAGAGTGACACCATTTTAAGTGACCTAATGTAGCGAAGACTGTTTGGCAGTGCTCTTTCTCACCAGAAAATCCGCAATTCACTCATTTGGCTCCACAAGTACACTGTAACAATAATTTCTGTGTATGCAATGCATACGGATTAGAATTTAGTGGTGCTCTCTCTTCCACTTCTTTATACAATATGCCTGACCTAGACGGGCCCTTTATCATTACAGGCCATGGGAAGTGCAGCATCATACTGACAACAGTAGCCGGCCGAAGTGGCCGTGCGGTTAAAGGCGCTGCAGTCTGGAACCGCGAGACCGCTACGGTCGCAGGTTCGAATCCTGCCTCGGGCATGGATGTTTGTGATGTCCTTAGGTTAGTTAGGTTTAACTAGTTCTAAGTTCTAGGGGACTAATGACCTCAGAAGTTGAGTCCCATAGTGCTCAGAGCCATTTTTTTGACAACAGTAATGTGCTTATACTGACAACCTGACTGTTCGTTTTACCTGATTTTGTAATCATTTGAATAAACTAACATGACCTTCCAGTGTGAGACATTTCGTGCCCCTTTTCCTTCCGTGAAATTTGTCAGTAAGCTTTTTGCCTTCCAACCAGTGAAATGCGGCAGAGTACGGCATGTAAACGATTCACAAACCACGATTTAGTACCGTTAAGACAATTCCTTTAAACATTGTCGTAGCTGAAGGAATTTAGTTTCGTCTTAAATAGTCTCAAGCAGCAATGTTCACAGACATCTCAAATAGGAAAAAAGCTCATTATCCAGGTTGAAGGTTGTAAAACAAGTTTCCCACAGTTTGTGTTACGTTGATTTTTTCGTCCGATAGCACTGCGTAAGTATTTTGTCTATGAGGTATGACAAGTAGTGTTCCTGTAGCTGTGGGAATCATTGGTTGAAAACAAGTTTAACACCAATGGGTGCAGTACTGCTAAATATTCAATATGATTATCAAACTAAGTCTGAGTTCATCCGCAAACTGAGGCGAGTTTATAGTATTGAAGCTAGAGTGTGTATCCTTGTCTTCCTTGAGTGCACATTGGAAGGCGTTTACACACACGTATACAATACTATGAATACTTCGAACGCTATAATTAACGTTGCTCACATAAACTACTTTTGTTTTTTTGATTCTTCTGGGTCTTCAGCGTGCAATATGTGTTGTAGATACAGTTTTAGAGCAAACAATTGACCGCCGAGTCGTTCACGTAAGGTTGGCAATACAGTCGCGCTCCTCTCAGAATGGTATGTCTGGCAATATGCTCGATCTGGCAACATTGTAGACTGCGGCACTTCCCAGAGGAAGTCTTGACTTCAGTCTTAATACTTTATTCTTGACTACGACCGTAGTCTTGAGGTAAAACGAACAGTCAGGTTGTCAGTATAATCACATTACTGTTGTCAGTAAGATGTTGCACTGCCCAGGGCCTGTAATGATAAAGGGCCCGTCTAGGTTAGGCATATTGTTTCTGTTATCAAGTAACGTCTTCATCAATTACTTTAGTTTTAATGTAATCTACGAGTAATTGCTGATGTTTGATATTAAGATGAAAAGGATTCCGTAGACAGGGAAAAAACCGTGTTTGGTTCGTACCTCTGTCACAGAACTTCACATCATGCACTTCATCTATAAATGCATGCACACTTTGTTACTTCAGAATAGAGGTATATCAGACATCTTTCGTGGTTAATTAACAGGGATGAAAGGGTCTTGGCAGAAGCCCCGGTTTATTACAAAAATTGTCGTCTTTTATTTTCAAGTTTAGATTTGGTTACTGGTATTGGCAAAAACTACGGTAATTCATGACTCTTCATGATTAGTCATCAGTAGGATATGATTAGATTAGATTACATTATATTAATTCTTGTTTCATAGATCATGAATACGATATTTCGTAATGTTGTGAACGTGTCATTTTAATGAAAGATTTCTATACGTACCATGATTCAATTTCTTTACAATTTTTTACGCTCTCTATCTCTCATACTTTTTTATTTCTCTCTCTCTCTCTCTCTCTCTCTGTCACACACACACACACACACACACACACACACACACACACACACACATTCTTTTTTTATTTTTATTTGTGTTTTGTGCTCGACTATTGGCGAGGTACGAAAACGTCTGTGAAAGAGTTTCTTAGTTTTGAGTACACTTACGAAAGAAATATAAAAACAACAATGAGAGTTACTGATTTATTATGCTTAGTTTGCAGTCAGTTCTGAGAATTATTAGTAACTACGCTGCAGTCCCTAAACCTAGTTACAGAATTGCGAATCAGACACATTACGTATTCCAGGCCGTAGCAGCAGCGACTTGGAGACACCAGCTATGGTCACTTCCCAGCCCGCTGTAAGATCACATCGGTTCGTCTTCTTCCTGCTTGTATTGTAACTGAGATTTGGCAACAAGGCAATGTATGTTTGGCAACTCTGTGAACGACGAGTTACTTCCTGGTGTGCACGTAATTAAGTCCATTGAATAATCTGAGTTATTGTCGCTTGAGGTGTAACAAAAGATATTAAATTTACGGTTTTAAGCCCAGGAAAGTCGTTGCACGTGGAAATCGCAACTAATCACGTCCTTCAAATAGCGGTTTGCGAGCTCTACCCACGATTGATCTCGTAAGAAGAAGCTAAGACACATACTTCTTCGCCAGCTCTGTGGTAACGTGCTGACCTGTGAAAAAGCGTCTGTTATTGTTCGCAGTTCCAGTGTCACTGAGTGTAACGTTTTTATCCCTTCTGTGAATGAGCTACAAACGGTCAGATTAAACATCGATAAGGAAATCGCAGATAAATACTATCGGCTCATAGTGCAATGGTGATATTCTTACAATGCTGCACAATAGATAACGCCCCTTTCCACTGCTGACAAGCAAATTTTGAGTTTCTAGGAATACATAACTTTATTCATGAAATGCCACATGTGCATAGATCTTGAGTACGACACAGCATACCAATTAAACACAGACCCAATCAAAATCTAAGTGAGTAGTATTTTACCAATTCTTGTCGATAGAGGCATGCTTGTGTACAGATACTCAGTTCTATTTAAACAGATTTTCGTCATAAGGTTATTGTGGGTAGTTTAATTAAAATTCTTATAATACTGCTCACAATTTTCATAAGGTTTTCTTTAGTATTGTTAAAACAATAGTAAACATGAGAGAGAAATTAATCATCAACGATATATGCGGATTCTCTGATGTTATCTATAACAGTCTGAAAACGCACATGCGGTTTATTGATTACATGCGTGTAGAAAACTTGTTCTGAGTTAAAGCTGTCAAACAAGGTTTGAAGAAGAATAAAATGCCACTACCAGACGACAGCTAATGTAGAAAATACTTTTCCGACATATTTTGGCATGATGCGCTCTCCCCATACATAACACAAAAGTTTCGAGATGCGTCTGCTGCCTGGTTGTCTATTAAACCTGAAAAGAATAAAATGTCGCAGAAGTTAGCCCTTTTCCCACATGCGACTATTTTGGGTTGAGAAGTGAAGAGAGTTATGTTACAAGTTCCATTACGCTGATAAATTAAGCAGACAGTAGAATTGCGTTTTAAAAAATGTAGCAATGAATGTACTCTAAATCGAGACATCTTTTTTACGGGTCATGACACTTACCATTACGCTACCAGCTGACACATAGGCACAACTGCTCCAGAACTCAAAAACAAATCCTCCAGAACATCTGCATTCCACAGGTTGTGAGATAATGGATGTGGCCGGGTCTAGAATTCTGAAAGACAAACAGTTACACCTTTTCTGTTTTCAACAAACAGATAGCGCAGTAGAGTAGCTCAAGTGGAAAGGAACACTTCCTATTTAAATTTCTGCATCCTACAGTGTTACCGAGCAAGGTGGCGCAGTGGTTAGACACTGGACTCGCATTCGGAAGGACGACGGTTCAATCCCGCGTCCGGCCATCCTGATTTAGGTTTTCCGTGATTTCCCTAAATCAGTCCAAGCAAATGCCGGGATGGTTCCTCTGAAAGGGCACGGCCGACTTCCTTCCCCATCCTTCCCTAATCCGATGAGACCGATGACCACGCTGTCTGGTCTCCTTCCCCAAACCAACCAACCAACCAACCAATCCTACAGTGTTGGCAGTTCTGTGTTGGTGGCAGTTACGTGATTTTATTTTGGTGATTACAAAATAAAGTTGAATGTATGCACTGGGTAGCCGAGGCAGCTAGTTCATGGTGATTCGGTCAACCAAGTAAATGAATTTACTGAACATGCTGCAAATTGATACAGGGGGCCTGTGTGTCAGAATTCTCAGCCAGTGTGGCACAACGGTGTTATGATAGATAAATGAGCCACTCAGCAGTGGATTTGGTGGTCTGTTGTGCTGATGATAGGTTAATATATCTATGGTCTGGGTTCGATTCCAACTTCGGTCAGTGATTTTAGATAGGGAGAGACAGATTCCATTCTCTTCTGGCTACACCATGTGAAGAAGATATAATGACATTGTGGTCTGAAATTCACTTTAAAAATGATATTCCTTCTCTACCAAGTAGACGTTAGGTTGAGCCACAATAAAGTCTATAGTGGCGACATGTAGAAACTCTATCACCAGCAACCTTTCTTATACTAGTTATTTATTTCTAGTGACAAAACAAACGCTATGTAGGATCACAAGACACTTATTCCATCTTTTATCTGAGCTTCTGTATGTCGATAGAATTGGTTCTGAACTGGGAATGCAACTCAGACCGCTCTTAACGTGGAATTTGTTCCTTTCGTGACAATACAGCTCGGCTACAATCTGTTGTTTGTTCAAAACTGCTGATTCCCCAACATCTCCACATACTGCGCGTGAATGGGTTCGAATCCTGGCCCGGCACTAAAGATTTCATTATGAATTATCAAGATCTACGATGAGAACACCTATCTGCTGGTGGATAATAATTTCGATTTTTAATGTATTTTCATTCGTTATCAACACTAACGTTATTTAACGTTTTTGACTCCCAGTGAGGAACAGAACTATTTGCGAGATGTTATTCCGAGCTGCTGGTGGAGAAAAATTCGGTAGCTGACGTCTCTTTGTGTGTAGTCAACAACGATATGTGTGGGGCTTTATTCCCAGTCCGCACTGAACTCTTCGTCATATTATTTCTAGTTCAAACATGCTCACCTGTCGCTGCTGGCGCAACAAACCCGCATTTAACGTTTTCTCTAGAATAAAACAGCGATAGATGCTGGGTTGGAGTCCTGGGCATGAAAAATTAATGTTTCGTCTCGTCATTTCAGTTAAAACATCTAGTTACTGCCGAGAAAATGCGATATGTTACAGTTGATTGTGCTTCGATATCTATCCGATTAGGTTCTGGGTTCGAATCCCTCTCCAACACAAAGCTTTACCTCACGGCATTTCAAGTAAGTTACTTGTTAAGAAGCAATATTTAATATCTCTCGTAGTTCGTTAACAGGGACAATAGGTGCTGGGTAGGAATTCGCGTCCGTGAAAAATGTTTGCGTTATGTAATTTAAAGTCGATATTTGCTAACTGATACTGTCTAAAATCGAGGTATATCACTCTCTGTACGCCTAATCAGAAATTACTGTTAGTTTCCGTCAGTCACGAAATCATTGCTCAGTCTGCATGACCTGGGTTTGAATCCATATGCAGAACGAGACGGTTCGTCGTGTCATTTGAAGTTCATACACATTCTCAACTAGCTGCTCGTGAATAACTTAAATTTTTAATGTCATTTTGTGTTAAATAATAAGTACGGTATGTTACTTTGAAGAGGAAATCCTGAATACGACGAACTTACTACGTGCATTACCTATCTGACGTAATAATGAGAGTGGTAACATTTCAGGTATGTTATTTATTGTAATAAATGTGAGCTTACAAGCCTTAAGGCCAGTCTTACTTGTGATAAGGTGTTCCTTGATATTTGTAGAATCGTAGTATTACTTTACATCTTGAGTTATTGCGATACAGAGTAGTGTTTTCTAGTGGTGACTTGTTGGAACCATTTTCAATAGTCAAACGACTGTACCAAGGAGCGATTAGAGGACCTGCTAGACAGCTGCGTTATGTGGGTTGCATGCGAATCAGGCGAAATGCAATTCAGGTCGTTCGGATACTTTTGAGCACGACTGTGCATTAAACGTGTTCTATCTCGGACACTATTTATAATAAGGCATATTTTCATATGAAGTTGTTTCTTTCAAATGAGCGTTTCTATCATATTCCTGGATATTGACCATTCCTCCTGGGACCATCTTTTCAGAGGAAGCTTGCGAGCACATTCTAAGGCATCCAGGAATAAATAGTTTGGTATTTGAAGGAACAGCGGAAAGGAGAAATTATAGAGCTGGTGGTTATTGGAAACGTAAATGAGATCAATGAAAACGTTTAGTACGTATAGGTGAAAAGGTTAAATGAAGAAATGCCCGACGATATTGAACGAGGCGAAAGACAGATTTTATTTTTTTTTAAAAAAGGAGTAACAGGAAATTACAGAAATTATTTAACGAAATTATGAGATATTCCGACAGGGAAATATAGTTCTGAACACGTCTGGGTTTTCGTCATATGTTTTAATGGCACTTGTTTGTTTATTAGGTAAGCACAGCGCAGAAATATAGACAGTGTAATCGTTTTTTCAAACGGTATTTTGGAATGCGACTCTTCAAACTTTCTTGGAATCATTATGAAGCAAAGTTATATTAGTGGTGATGTTGGCGGACGAACCTGTCATCTGCGAGAACGCAGCAACACCATAAGACTGTAGCGAAATGCAGGAAGACCTGTGGATGATCGATGATTCGTGCAGGGAGTAGCAGCTGATCCTAAGCATAAATAAATGTAACATACTGCTTATAAACAGACGAATAAATCACTGAAACAATAACAACCATACTGGAATGACCACAAAAAACAAAGTGCAGGAGAAGCGGATCTCAGAGTAAGGTTCACTGCGTGTATCTTAAGGAAATGTACGAGGGACGTTCGAAATGTCATTATTTTTAAAAGTGGAAGTGCTACACTATATGACACAAACAAACGTCATATGAATCCACACCTATCGCTGGTTCAACGACGGAGGGGCGTTAGAAGAGGGGGAATGACTAATGCACAGAGCGCTGAAGAAGGTAGGGTAGCAACTGACGAGCGTGCCCGAGGTTATTCGAGTACACATCACGATGGCAGATGGACGTGTACTGACAACGTTGTTGCCAATGGAAGTGCGTTCTGTTATCCTGTATGAAAGACGTGGTGTCCACACTGCGTACTGGCTGTGCTCAGGCCCATCCCATGCTTCATGATGCGCTGTGTTACCGAAACGTGTTTGCAAGGTGGGAGCCGAGAAACCTGATCCCAGGCCACAAGAGCGCAAGAACGGGAATCCGCGGCAATCACTTGATGCGGTGCACGCAGGAGGGAAATGAGTTCCTGTTCAGAATCATCATATGTGATGAGACGTGGGTGCACTACTTTGCCCAAGGATCCAAGGCTGCCTCACTGACATGGAAACGTCGCGATTCACTGGCGTGCAAAAATTTAAAGTGTCAGCCTCCGTAGGAACCGGCCAGGGTGGCCGAGCGGTCCTAGGCGCCACACTCTGGAACCGCGTGACCGCTACGGTCGCAGGTTCGAATCCTGCCTCGGGCATGGATGTGTGTGATGTCCTTAGGTTAGTTAGGTTTAAGTAGTTCTAAGTTCTAGGGGACGGATGACCTCAGAAGTTGAGTCGCATAGTGCTCAGAGCCATTTGAACGTCCGTAGGAAAGGTTATGACCAGTGTTCTGGGACGCAGAAGGTGTGATTCTCCATCATTTTCTACAGCAAGGGAACATCAATGGAGAAAGCTACTGCGATACCCTCGCCAAACTCAGTTCCGCCATTCGACGAAACATACCAGTCTTTTGAGTGAAGGTGTTGTGCTCTTGGACGATAACGCGAGGGCTCACAGAGGATCAGATATGTCGCTTCGGATGGAAGAAATTGGATCGCCCGGCATACAGCCCCGAAATTGCTCCATCGTACTTTCAGCTGTTCCGTGCATTAAAAGCCACACTCTCGGAACTTCACTTCCAAACCAATGCTGAGCTCGAGCAGGCTGCGAGACAATTCCTTGCATCGTAGGACACCGAGTTTTACCAGAGTGGTTTCTTCAAACGGGTTGCATGCTGCGACTTATGTCTCAATGTCGGTGGCGACTATGCGGGAAAGTAGAGCAAGATGAATCGTTCATGATACGATCGTGTATTTGCTTTTGGCAATAAAATTCCAGTGTGAAAAACAATGACAAAATTTACTTTCGGAACGCCCTCGTAATTCATCCATGAAAGAAGTCTCTTACAAAACACTTACTTGACAGCATCCTGAATATTGTTCATCGCCTGGAACCCTTAACGCCTTTGGTTAATAGACGAGTTAGAGCAAATCGAACGAAGAACATTACATTTATCGTGGAATCATTTAATAAGCGCCAATTTCAGTGGCGGACGCTGTAAGAGAGACGTTGTGTATAACGGAGAGTTTTCTCCTGAAATCAAAGAAAAATCGTGCAATACGAAGAAGAGTTGTGTAAAATATTGCTTTCTGGGAATGACCATGACCAGAAAATATGAGAAATTAAATTTAATGTGGAGGTTTATTGACCATGAATGGAAGAGGGAACGAGGGAAATGAAATTGGTACCGGATGTTGTAGTCAGCCACACGCCGTGAGATGCCTTACGGTCTGTAGATGCAGATGACTTGTTCCTAAGCTATACATCACATAAACAGAGAAAGAAAGACAAGAGGCTATTGTGTGTGACCTTGTTTTGCCACATAGGCGATCGACGATGCTACTGATAGTATGTGTACCCTGTATCTCAGAACCAGGCGTACTGTACATGTCGTCCACACGTGAATGGGTAGGGTTTACGACCGAGCCAGGCACCCAGTGAACAGACCGAGGCAGCGTCTGGCCTGCCTACAGACCTCCACCCTCCTCCGTCACTATCTCTGTTGCCGCGATTCTCCGCAGAAGGAGGGAGAATTTTAATCACGAGTCACCGTAATTGCTCATCCGCCACTCTCAAGAAAATAGCAATCTGGAGGAACAGGCGGCGGCTGAAACAATAAATCTCGGCTCGCTGGAGGAGAATTTAGCCCCGTCCTTGCGTGAAATGATTTTGTCGCAAAAGAAACGAGCCAACTAACCCGTCACCTTAGAGTAGGATGCGTTCTGCTTACTGGATTTGTAAGCAACACATATAACGTGAATGTGAAAAGTCTACGGGCCAGCTTAGAAGGTTTGCTCTAGGATATTTTTTCATGTGTAGACCGCACAGTCTCGGATCTTATTCTCGAGTAATGATAAAATTTGTTGTGAAGACCTTTTGGACGTGGCAAACCTGTTTCTTATCTCTTCAGTTGTGAAGTAAAAGATATAAATGAAATAATTATTAATGGTAGTTATACAGTAGCTCAAAAATGTTGACCGCAGTTTGTTGAGGTCACGAAGCCAAAAAACTAGAACGGCTGTCGTAAACAGGCATCATTAACTAATTTGTAACGTTTGGCTTCGTAAGCCTAAAAATACAGCGACAAAAAGGTTGAAGAGTGGTTTCCCGTCGACGTCAAGTTCATTATAGCACACGAACAGATCGGTCAAGTATGGGATACGAAATTTCGCAGCGACCTTTGTTACAAAACCATTCCTTGCAGTCACTGAAGTTCTTTTGAAATACCTGAAAAACTTAAATACGGATCGCAGGCCGAGGATTTCAAGCCCGCCCATTCGATTACGACAACAGTGACGTAACTAAAGAGCCAGTTCACCATGGGGATCAGCCACTTGTGCTCCGAACTGCAAATTAAAGCCCCTATGACTTCGATATTCTCGATACAGTGATTACTTGGTCCTGATCGAATTCAGAGAATTTTACACACATCAAAAAATGCTTTGCATCACCTCGGTTCACAGAACTCCTGAAGGTAGAAGTTGACTGTGGATACTGTATCACAGACACAGTCCATTTGACTGTTCAGAGATGTCACTAAAGCCGCCCAAAGATGAAACCAACCATGGATCAGCAGCGCCTATTAGACGGAGGGGTCCGACAGCCCATCAGTTCCAGTCATTCCACCAGGAAGAACGTACACGGGTCGTGTTGTCTGTAGTTCAACCACGCCTACACGGTCAATAAAATGGTTCAAATGGCTCTGAGCACTATGGGACTCAACATCTTAGGTCATAAGTCCCCTAGAACTTAGAACTACGTAAACCTAACTAACCTAAGGACATCACACACACCCATGCCCGAGGCAGGATTCGAACCTGCGACCGTAGCAGTCCCGCGGTTCCGGACTGCAGCGCCAGAACCGCTAGACCACCGCGGCCGGCCACGGACAATACCGTGGTTCGATCGCGTCTGCATTGTTACTTTGTGCCAGGAAGGGCTCTCAACAAGGGAAGTGTCCAGGCGTCTCGGAGTGAACCAAAGCGATGGAGGAGATACAAGGAGACAGGAACGGTCGAAGACATGCCTCGCTCAGGCCGCCCAAGGGCTACTACTGCAGTGGATGACTGCTACCTATGGATAACGGCTTGGAGGAACATCTACATCTACATCTACATGACTACTTTGCAATTCACATTTAAGTGCTTGGCAGAGGGTTCATCGAATCACAATCATACTATCTTTCTACCATTCCACTCCCGAACAGCGCGCGGGAAAAACGAACACCTAAACCCTTCTGTTCGAGCTCTGATTTCTCTTATTTTATTTTGATGATCATTTCTACCTATGTAGGTTGGGCTCAACAAAATGTTTTCGCATTCGGAAGAGAAAGTTGATGACTGAAATTTCGTAAATAGATCTCGCCGCGACGAAAAACGTCTTTGCTTTAATGACTTCCATTCCAACTCGCGTATCATATCTGCCACACTGTCTCCCTTATTACGTGATAATACAAGACGAGCTGCCCTTTTTTGCACCCTTTCGATGTCCTCCGTCAATCCCACCTGGTAAGGATCCCACACCGCGCAGCAATATTCTAACAGAGGACGAACGAGTGTAGTGTAAGCTGTCACTTTAGTGGACTTGTTGCATCTTCTAAGTGTCCTGCCAATGAAACGCAACCTTTGGCTCGCCTTTCCCACAATATTATCTATGCGGTCTTTCCAACTGAAGTTGTTCGTAATTCTAACACCCAGGTACTTAGTTGAATTGACAGCCTTGAGAATTGTACTATTTAATCACCTCACACTTTTCGTTATTTAGCGTCAACTGCCACCTGCCACACCATACAGCAATCTTTTCTAAATCGCTTTGCAACTGATACTGGTCTTCGGATGACCTTACTAGACGGTAAATTACAGTATCATCTGCGAACAACCTAAGAGAACTGCTCAGATTGTCACCCAGGTCATTTATACAGATCAGGAACAGCAGAGGTCCCAGGACGCTTCCCTGGGGAACACCTGATATCACTTCAGTTTTACTCGATGATTTGCCGTCTATTACTACGAACTACGACCTTCCTGACAGGAAATCACGAATCCAGTCGCACAACTGAGACAATACCCTATAGGCCCGCAGCTTGATTAGAAGTCGCTTGTGAGGAACGGTGTCAAAAGCTTTCCGGAAATCTAGAAATACGGAATCAACTTGAGATCCCTTGTTGATAGCTGCCTTTACTTCGTGCGAATAAAGAGCTAGCTGCGTTGCACAAGAACGATGTTTTCTGAAACCATGCTGATTACGTATCAATAGATCGTTCCCTTCGAGGTGCTTCATAATGTTTGAATACAGTACATGCTCCAAAACCCTACTACAAACCGACATCAATGATATAGGTCTGTAGTTCGATGGATTACTCCTACTACCCCTCTTAAACACTGGTGCGACCTGCGCAATTTTCCAATAGTAGGTACAGATCTATCGGTAAGCGAGCGGTTGTATATGATTGCTAAGTAGGGAGCTATTGTATCAGCGTAATCTGAAAGGAACCTAATCGGTATACAATCTGGACGTGAAGACTTGCCCGTATCAAGCGATTTGAGTTGCTTCGCAACCCCTAAGGTATCTACTTCTAAGAAACTCATGCTAGTAGCTGTTCGTGTTTCAAATTCTGGAATATTCCATTCGTCTTCCCTGGTGAAGGAATTTCGGAAAACTGCGTTCAGTAACTCCGCTTTAGCGGCACAGTCGTCGGTAACAGTACCATCGGCACTGCGTAGCGAAGGTATTGACTGCGTCTTGCCGCTTGTGTACTTTACATACGACCAGAGTTTCTTCGGGTTTTCTACCAAATTTCGAGACAATGTTTCGTTGTGGAACCTATTAAAGGCATCTCGCATTGAAGTCCGCGCCAAATTTCGCGCGTCTGTAAATTTTAGCCAATCTTCGGGATTTCGCGTTCTTCTGAACTTCGCATGCTTTTTCCGTTGCCTCTGCAACAGCGTTCGGACCTGTTTTGTGTACCATGGGGGATCAGTTCCATCTCTGACCAATTTATGAGGTATGAATCTCTCAATTGCTGTTGCTACTATATCTTTGAATTTGCGCCACATCTCGTCTACATTTGCATAGTCAGTTCGGAAGGAATGGAGATGGTCTCTTAGGAAGGCTTCTAGTGACACTTTATCCGCTTTTTTAAATAAAATTATTTTGCGTTTGTTTCTGGTGGATTAGGAAGAAACGGTATTGAGCCTAGCTACAACGACCTTGTGATCACTAATTCCTGTATCAGTCATGATGCTCTCTATTAGCTCTGGATTGTTTGTGGCTAAGAGGTCAAGTGTGTTTTCGCAACCATTTACAATTCGCGTTGGTTCCTGGACTAACTGCTCGAAATAATTTTCGGAGAAAGCATTTAGAACAATCTCGGAAGATGTTTTCTGCCTACCACCGGTTTTGAACAAGTATTTTTGCCAACATATCAAGGGAAGGTTGAAGTCCCCACCAACTATAACCGTATGAGTGGGGTATTTATTTGTTACGAGACTCAAATTTTCTCTGAACTGTTCAGCAACTATATCATCGGAGTCTGGGGGTCGGTAGAAGGAGCCAATTATTAACTTAGTTCGGCTGTTAAGTATAACCTCCACCCATACCAATTCGCACGGAGAATCTACTTCGACTTCACTACAAGATAAACCACTACTGACAGACACAAACACTCTACCATCAATTCTGCCTAATCTGTCTTTCCTGAACACCGCCTGAGACTTCGTGAAAATTTCTGCACAACTTATTTCAGGCTTTAGCCAGCTTTCTGTACCTATAACGATTTCAGCTTCTGTGCTTTCTATTAGCGCTTGAAGCTCAGAGACTTTCCCAGCACAACTACAACAATTTACAACTATAATTCCGACTGTTCTTTGATCCAAGCACGTCCTGTATTTGCCATGCACCCTTTGAGATTGCAGCCCACCCCGCACTTTCATGAGGCCTTCTAACCTAAAAAACCGCCCAGTCCACGCCACACAGCCTCCGCTACCCGTGTAGCCGCCAGCTGAGTGTAGATTGCTGATAGCAATGCCACCCTACTGAATATTCCTTTTCATACAGCCACAAGACATCGTCTTACAACTCAGACTGTGCGCAATAGGCTGCATGATGTGCAGCATCGCTCCCGACGTCCATGGCGACGTACATCTTTGCAACCATGACACCATGCAGCGCGGAACAGATGGGACCAACAACATGCCGAATGGACCTCTCAGTATTAGCATCAAGTTCTCTTCGACGATGATTGTCGCATATGTCTTCAACCAGACAATCATCGGAGACATGTTTGGAGGCAAACCGGTCAGGCTGAACGCCTTAGACACACTGTCCAGTGAGTGCAACAAGGTGGAGGTTCCCTGCTGTTTTGGGGTGGCATTACGTGGGGCTGACGTACGCCGCTGGTGGTCATCCAGGCACCGTAACGGCTGTACGATACATGAATGCCATCGTCCGACCGATAGTGCAATCATATCGGCAGCATATTGGCGAGGCATTCGTCTTCATGGACGACAATTCACGTCCCCATGGTACGCATCTTGTGAATGACTTCCTTCAGGATGACGATATAGCTCGACTAGAGTGGCCAGCATGTTCTCCACATGAACCCTATCGAACATCCCTGGAATGGATTGAAAAGGGCTGTTTATGGACGACGTGACCCGACAACCACTCTGAGGGATCTGCGCCGAGTATCCATTGAGGAGTGGGACAATCTGGACCGACAGTGCCTTGATGAACTTGTGGATAGTATGCCACGATGAATACAGGCATGCGTCAGTTCAAGAGGATGTGCTACTGGGTGTTAGAGGTACCGGTGTGTATAGCAATCTAAAGGTCTCGCAGTATGATGGTACAACAAGCAATGTGCGGTTTTCAAGAGCAATAAAAAGGGCGGAAATGATGTTTATGTCGATCTCTATTCCAATTTTCCATACAGGTTCCAGGACTCTCGGAACTGAGGTGATGCAAAACTTTTTCGGTCAGCAGGACCCGCATTTCAACTCAAATCAACTTAGGAGATACCTAATCCTTATCCTTCACTTGAGTTAAACCAGCGTCACGTCGACAGAGAGACGAAGAGAGACAAAAACTCCTCTCAGTTCTGGCAACAGTACGCCAAGTAGCTGGCTGTAGTTTTATTAAAAAAAGGGTATCGATATACCCTTAAGACAGTGCAGGAACAACGGATAGAAAAGTTCAGAGTGTCTGCACTGGGATTTGCGTCCGGGTCCTCCGGCTTGCGCGTCCTCTGTGGTCACGTAGCGTCGCGTACCTGGTAGATATTCCTCCTTCAGATGTCGAGTTACAACTGGCCACGACTCAAGTGTTTGAGGACACGCCGTTCATTGGTAATTAGTAAAACTGAGATCTGTGCAACAAATGGCCTATAGCTGTCTCCTTCGCGACCCAGCAACTTCTACAGTTACGATTGCAGTTCGACTTGTAACACGCACAACAGATAGGCTGCGCAATCACGAAATTAGTTTATCTGATCCGATATGTAATGTATCCTTCTATATCATGTCGACGCTCGAGTCAGGATATACGACTATTCACTGGCTGGTGGTGGCAGTATTGTGCCTTGGTGCATATATGTCCGCGAGGTGCTGAAGGAGAGGGCGCTTGCGCCCAACAGGAAACTGGTGTATAGAGTTTTTAATCGTACTCGTATGATGAGTGGATAACCATCAGTTCTCTGGAGAGTAATAAGTTTTCTTGTGTCATCTATAATATTTAGTTCTAATGGCATGAGTTGTCTTGAAACTGACAGGCTCATTTATATCGGAAATGGCAATTTTAGAGTCTTGGTGGCGACCCCCAACCCTCCCCTCTGGAAAAATTTCCCCGGCCGCCCTTGCCTTCGTATACCTTAAAGTCAGTCTGTTTGGAATCTAAGGGTGTTAAAAAAGCCAGCATGACAGCTATAACTGTTGTTGTTGTGGTCTTCAGTCTAGAGACTAGTTTGATGCAGCTCGCCATGCTACTCTATCTTGAGCAAGATTCTTCATCTCCCATTATCTACTGCAACCTACATCCTTCTGGATCTGCTTAGTGTATTCATCTCTTGGTCTCCCTTTACGATTTTTACCCTCCACGCTGCCCTCCAATACTAAATTGGTGATCCCTTGATGCCTCAGAACATGTCCTACCAACCGATCCCTTCTTCTAGTCAGGTTCTGTCACAATTTCTCTTCCCCCTAATTCCATTCAATACCTCCTCATTAATTATGTAATCTACCCATCTAATCTTCAGCATTCTTCTGTAACATCACATTTCGAAAACTTCTATTCGCTTCTTGTCCAAACTATTTTACGTTCACGTTTCACTTCCATACATGGCTACAGTCCATACAAATACTTTCAGAACGATTTCCTGACGCTTAAATCTATAGTCGATGTTAACAAATTTCTCTTCTTCAGAAACGCTTTCCTTGCCACTGCCAGTCTACATTTTATATTCTCTCTACTTCGACCATCAGTTGTTTTGCTCCCCAAATAGCAAAACTCATCTGCTACTTTAAATGTCTCATTTCCTCATCTAATCCCTCAGCATCACCCGACTTAATTTAACTACATTTCATTATCCTCGTTTTGCTTTTGTTGATGTTCATCTTATATCCTTCTTCCAAGACACTGTCCATTCCGTTCAACTGCGTTTCCAGGTCCTTTGCTGTCTCGGATAGCATTAAAATGTCATCGGCGAACCTCAAATTTTTTATTTCTTCTCTATGGATTTTAATTCCTACTCCGAATTTTTCTTTTGTTTCCTTTACTGCTTGCTCAATATACAGATTGAATAACATCAGGGATAGGCTACAACTCTGTTTCACTCTCTTCCCAACCACTGCTTCCCTTTCATGCCCCTCGACTCTGATAACTTCCAACTGGTTTCTGTACAAAATGTAAATAGCCTTTCGCTCCCGGTATTTTACCCCTGCCACCTTCAGAATTTGAGAGAGAGATTTCCAGTCAACACTGTCAAAAGCTTTCTCTAAGTCTGAAAATGCTAGAAACGTAGGTTTGTCTTTCCTTAATCTTTCTTCTAAGATAAGTCGTAGGGTCAGTATTGCCTCACGTGTTCCAACATTTCTACGGAATCCAAACTGATCTTCCCCGAGGTCGGCTTCTACTAGTTTTTCCATTCGTCTGTAAAGAATTCACGTTAGTATTTTGCAGCTGTGACTTATTAAACTGATAGTTCGGTAATTTTCACATCTGTCAACATCTGCTTTCATTGGGATTGGAATTATTATATTCTTCTTGAAGTCTGAGGGTATTTCGCTTGTCTCATACATCTTGCTCACCAGATGGTAGAGTTTTGTCAGGACTGGCTCTCCCAAGCCTGTCAGTAGTTCTAATGGAATGTTGTCTACTCCTGGGGCCTTGTTTCGGCTTAGGTCTTTCAGTGATCTGTCAAACTCTTCACGCAGTATCATATCCCGCATTTCATCTTCATCTACATCCTCTTCCATTTCCAAAATATTGCCTTCAAGTACATTGCCCTTGTATAGACCCTCTATGTACTCCTTCCAGCTTTCTGCTTTCCCTTCTTTGCTTAGGACTGGGTTTCCATCTGAGCTCTTGATATTCATACAAGTCGTTCTCGTTTCTCCAAAGGTCTCTTTAATTTTCCTGTAGGCAGTATCTAACTTACCCCTAGAGAGATATGCCTCTACTTCCTTACATTTGTCCTCGAGCCATCCCTGCTTAGCCATTTTGCACTTCCTGTCGATCTCATTTTTGAGACGTTTGTATTCCCTTTTGCCTGCTTCTTTTACTGCGTTCTTATATTTTCTCCTTTCATCAATTAAATTCAATATATCTTCTGTTACTCAAGGATTTCTGCTAGCCCTCCTCTTTTTACCTACTCGATCCTCCGCTGCCTTCACTATTTCATCCCTCAAAGCTACCCATTCTTCTTCTACTGTATTTCTTTCCCCCATTTGTGACAATTGTTCCCTTATGCTCTCCCTGAAACTCTGTACAACCTCTGGTTTAATCAGTTTGTCGAGGTCCCATCTCCTTAAATTCCCACCTTTTTGCAGTTTCTTCAGTTTTAATCTAATGTTCATAACCACTAGATCGTGGTCAGAGTCCACATGTGCCCCTGGAAATGTCTTACAATTTAAAACCTGGCTCCTAAATCTCTGTCTTACCATTATATAATCTATCTGATACCTTACAGTAGCTCCAGACCTCTTCCATGTATACAGCCTTCTTTTATGATTCTTGAAGCAAGTATTAGCTATGATTATGTTATGCTCTGTGCAGAATTCTACCAGGCGGTTTCCTCTTTCATTTCTTACCCCATTCCACATTCACCTACTACGTTTCCTTCTCTTCATTTTCCTATTATCGAATTCCAGTCACCCATGACTATTAAATTTTCGTCTCCCTTCACTATCTGAATAATTTATTTTATCTCATCATACATTTCATCGATCTCTTCGTCATCTGCGGAGCTAGTTGTCATATAAACTTGTACTACTGTGGTAGGGGTGGGCTTCGTGTCTATCTTGCCCACAATAATGCGTTCACTATGCTGTCTGCACTAACTTGCCCGCACTCCTATTTTTTTTATTTATTATTATACCTGCTCCTGCATTACCCCTATTTGATTTTGTATTTATAACCCTGTATTCACCTGAACAGAAGTCTTGTTCTTCCTGCCACCGAACTTCACTATTCCCGCTATATCTAACTTTAACCTATCCATTTCCCTTTTTAAATTTTCTAACCTACCTGCCCGATTAAGGGATCTGACATTCCACGCTCCATTCCGTAGAACGCCAGTTTTGTTTCTCCTGATAACGTCGTCCTCCTGAGTAGTCCCCGCCCGGAGATCCGAATGGGGGACTATTTTACCTCCGGAATATTTTACCCTAGATGACGTCATCATCATTTAACTCCACAGTAAAGCTGCATGCCCTCGGGAAAAATTACGGCTGTAGTTGCACCTACGGTAATGCTATCTGTATCGCTGAGGCACGCAAGCCTCTCCACCAACGACAAGGTCCATGGTTCATGTGGGGTAGGAGCTGTAACAATCTCACTATTATTGCTGTCGACTTGTCACTGTTTAAAGATCATCAGTCGGTTTGTGGTTTTCGCTATAATGCTACCTGATTTATGGTTCGTCTTTTGTTCGTTACAAGAATAAAAGCCGTAGTGGATTTGCTTATGGATGGATGCTCAGCGTGTGAAATGTCTACCACCTGCCCGTAATAGGCTACGAGTAACAAGTAAGTCCTTTCTTGAAATAAGAAATGTACGAAAATTAAATTCTTTGTCCATGTTGTAGAATAAATATTTAATCTAGACTTCTGACTATTTTAGAAACACAGATGACAGATTGTTACATTACATTATTCATGACCAATGCTAAGTATTTCATATTAACCTGCAATTTTAAATTGCATAAAGTATCGTATCTTTGGCATTAGCACTCAAACGCACAGTGTACAGAATGGAGAAAACAGCGTGATAATAAGGCCAGAACAGGGTAGGGAGCGTTGAATCCAGCAAATGGAAATGCAGCGTTGTGAGACTACGGTCATGAAATGAAAGCCAACCAGGCACGAGGGCGCCAGAGTGTGCACTTAAACCAGCTTGCTCCAGCTAATAACAGTTATATTGATGAGTGCAGTTATTAATTAAATTAGGTGGAGATAATCGTTTCAGCTAAACAGTCAAGCCAGGCAAACTTTACATTCCTGACGGCGGCTGGTTAAGTAGAGGCGAAATTTCTGTTGTGTTTACAGGACAAAGTTCAGTTTCAAATCAACTACGCTAAAAGTACGGTAATGTTGTTTATTTGTTGTTTGTTAAGATAAGCTGTACAGCAGAAACATCACTTCAGAAAGCTGTTCGATATGTTTTACTTTAAGATGAAATGTTATAAAAAATGAAATCTAAAGGTCACATGTTTTAGTTTTTTTGCTAACGTAATGAGAGCATGAATGAATTATTATTCTAACAAGTATTAAAGAGTAGAGAACCGGACTGCTGGACACACCGAAACATGTTCGCTTACCAGACGAACTACCGCACGTTTGTCGATGACAGGCTGCCGTTTTATGGCCGTAGCCCCGCAACGGTGCATTTCCGAACTACTTTTAGGAAATTTTGCTCGACTCCACGCCCCTTACCTCGCTCTACCTCATCATCAATTTTCTTTCCTTCCGTCCTGTACAACACCTCAATTACACGAAATACACATAATGGCTCTCGGGAAGCGTGGTTGTGCATCGGTTTTTGCAACAAGCACACGTTGTATGAGAGATCAACGCTGACAGTGCTCGCAAATGTAATTTGTCCGATCGTAAATTTGGAACTACGACAGTGATGTGTGCTTGTAAAATAGGGAGAATGAAGAGACCTGGATAAGTTGTAAAGTCATCTGTGGATGACAGAAGTCTTCCGTCAGCATCGAAGACAGGTGCCCAGTCGGCTTGCCTAAAATGAACAGCAGAGCTTCCTCCGCGATTACCAACGAAGCGCTGGAGCAGTGATACAAGTGTGTAGTAGTCTGACGCCGTACGTTGTACCATCTACGTCACCACGACCACGTGCATTGATGCCTTTGAAAAGAACACCCCTTACGCCAAAGTGAAGAAACTCTAGTACGGTGTAATCGTTATTACACAAACGTCCTGTCAAATGCACCAAATCATCATTTATGATAATGTCACTTCAGTTTTGACGAAACACGTTGTCCATCCTCATACTTTGCGAAAACCAGATGTATTTGGGGAACTATTTGTTACCAGGGACAACACCGACTGCTCCAAACTGTTGACGCTTGAGACAGATATGACTCAATAAGTACTGAATATAGAGTCGTGTTGCCCTTTTTTCATGAAATACCCGTAGCAATGGAAGGAATAAATAAAATGATCAAAAGCTCTCCATACTAGAAATATCATTTCTTCAGTAGTCTTTCATTCACCTGCCGTACCACCAGCTGCATATGGCTTGACGCTTACCCATTGCACGGAAAAATTGAATTTCGGGCTAATTTCGAAGGTAGCTTACCTGCAACGATACTTTCACTGTCGCATTAAGAGTCCGTTTGATTCTATACGACTATCTGTAGAGGTCCCCATTGCAGCATACACGCTTAGGTGGCAAAAGTCATGGGATACCTCCTAATATCGTATCGCTCCTTTTGCCCCGCGCAGTGCAGCAATTCGACATGGCACGGACTCAACAAGTCACTGGAAATCCCTTGCGGAAATATTATGCGATGCTGCCTCTACAACCATCCATAATTTCGAAAGTGTTTCCCTTGCAAGAGTGTGTGCACGAACTGACCTCTCGATTGAGTCCCTCAAATGTTCAATGGGATTCATGTCGGGCGATATGAGTGGCCAAATCTTCCGCTCGAATTGTCCAGAATGTCCTTCAAACCGATCTCGAATAATTAAGGCCTGGTGACATGGCGTAATGTCTTCTATAAAAATCATTGTTTGTCAACGTGAAGTCCATGAATGACTGCAAATAGTCTACAAGTAGTTGAACATAACCATTTCCAGTCAATGATCGGTTCAGTTGGACCAGAGGACACAGTCGATTCCACGTGAACACAGCCAAGACCATTATGGAACCACCACGAGCACGCACAGTGCCTTGTAGACAACTAGGGTCCATGGCTTTGTGGGGTCTGCGCCATGCTCAAACCCTATCATCAGCTCTTACCAACTGAAATCTGGGCTCATCAGGGCAGGCCACGGTTTTCTAGTCTTCTAGCGTCCAATCGATACGGCCACGCGCCCAAGAGAGGCGCTGCAGGCAATGCCATGCTGTTAACAATGGCACTCGAGTCGGCCGTCTGCTGTCATAGCCTATATACGCCGAATTCCGCAATATTGTCCTAACAGATAAGTTCATCGTACGTCCCACATTAATTTCTGTGGTTGTTGCACGCAGTATTTGTATGTTATAACTGACACTCAAAGCAAACGCCACGCTCTCGGCCGTTAAGTCACAACCATCGGCCACTTCGTTGTGCGTGGTGAGAGGTACTGTTTGAAATTTGGTATTTTCGGCACACTCTTGACACTGTGGATATTGGAATATTGAATTGCCTAAAGATTTCCAAAATGGAATGTCCTGTGCGTCCGGCTCCAACAACAATTCCGCGTTGAAAGTTTTAATTCCCGTCGTGTGGCCATGATCAAGTCGGAAACTTTTCACATGAATCACTTGAGTGTAAATGACAGCTCTGCCAATGCACTGCCCTTTTATATCTTGTGTACGCGATACTACAGCCATATCGCTCGACTTCTGTCACCACAATATACAGGGTGGTCCATTGATAGTGACCGGGCCAAATATCTCACGAAATAAGCGTCAAACGAAAAAACTACAAAGAACGAAACTCGTCTAGTTTGAAGGGGGAAACCAGATGGCGCTATGGTTGGCCCGGCAGATGGCGCTGCTATAGGTCAAACGGATATCAACAGGAACCCCCATTTTTTATTACATGTTGGTGTAGTACGTAAAGAAATATGAATGTTGTATTTGGACCATTTATTTCGCTTTGTGATAGACGGCGCTGTAATAGTCACAAACGTATTAAGTAATTGGTACCACGTAACATTCCGCCAGTGCGGACGTTATTTGCTTCGTGATACATTATCCGCGTTAAAATGGACCGTTTACCAATTGAGGAAAAGGTCGATATCGTGTTGATGTATGGCTATTGTGATCAAAATGCCCAACGGCCGTGTGCTATGTATGCTGCTCGGTAACTGGACGACATCATCCAAGTGTCCGGACCGTTCGCCGGATAGTTACGTTATTTAAGGAAACAGGAAGTGTTCAGCCATGTGTGAAACGTCAAACACGGCCTGCAACAAATGATGATGCCCAAGTAGGTGTTTTAGCTGCTGTCGCGGCTTATCCGCACATCAGTAGCAGACAAATTGCGCGAGAATCGGGAATTTCAAAAACGTCGGTGTTGAGAATGCTACATCGATATCGATTGCACCCGTACCATATTTCAATGCACGAGGAATTGCATGGCGACGACTTTGAACGTCGTGTACAGTTCTGCCACTGGGCACAAGAGAAATTACGGGACGACGACAGATTTTTTGCACGCGTTCTATTTAGCGACGAAGCGTCATTCACCAAAAGCGGTAACGTGAACCGGCATAATATGCACTATTGGGCAACGGAAAATCCACGATGGCTGCCACAAGTGGAACATCAGCGACCTTGGCGGGTTAATGTATGGTGCGGCGTTATGGGAGTAAGGATAATTGGCCCCCATTTTATCGATGGCAGTCTAAATGGTGCAATGTATGCTGATTTCCTACGTAATGTTCTACCGATGTTACTACAAGATGTTTCACTGCATGACAGAATGGCGATGTACTTCCAACATGATGGATGTCCAGCACATAGCTCGCGTGCAGTTGAAGCGGTATTGAATAGCATATTTCATGACAGGTGGATTGATCGTCGAAGCACCATACCATGGCCCGCACGTTCACCGGATCTTACGTCCCTGGATTTCTTTCTGTGGGGAAAGTTGAAGGATATTTGCTATCGTGATCCACCGACAACGCCTGACAACATGCGTCAGCGCATTGTCAATGCATGTGCGAACATTACGGAAGGCGAACTACTCGCTGTTGAGAGGAATGTCGTTACACGTATTGCCAAATGCATTGAGGTTGACGGACATCATTTTGAGCATTTATTGCATTAATGTGGTATTTTCAGGTAATCACGCTGTAACAGCATGCGTTCTCAGAAATGATAAGTTCACAAAGGTACATGTATCACATTGGAACAACCGAAGTAAAATGTTCAAACGTACCTAAGTTCTGTATTTTAATTTAAATAACCTACCTGTTACCAACTGTTCGTCTAAAATTGTGAGCCATATGTTTGTGACTATTACAGCGCCCTCTATCACAAAGCGAAAAAAGTGGTCCAAATAAAACATCCATATTTCTTTACGTACTGGACGAATATGTAATAAAAAAGGGGGGTTCCTATTAAAAAAAAACCGCAGTTGATATCCGTTTGACCTATGGCAGCGCCATCTAGCGGGCCAACCATAGCGCCATCTGGTTTCCGCCTTCAAGCTAGACAAGTTTCGCTCTTTGTAGTTTTTTCGTTTGACGCTTATTTCGTGAGATATTTGGCCCGGTCACGATCAATGGACCACCCTGTATATTGCTGCTTAAAATGGGACTTAAGGAGACCAAACACGTAAAATCACCATTCTCCTATTCAACCTCTAGGACGGAATCAGTGTACCCCATCTACCTGAGCCTAGAATAAATTCTACGTTGCAAGTGCGAGAATATTTTCTGAATGTTTGCACAGTGTATACCTGATAGGAATGCCCGCTAGCCGCCTGGCGGAATATAGTAAACCGCCTAGAAACCACATCCAGGCTGGCCGGCACGTCAGCCCTCGTCGTTAGTGCTCCGGGAGGATTCGAACTGGGCCAGCGTGCCGCCCCGTCTCAGAAGAGGCCACTTTAATGCGAACGGCGGGTAATCAGCACATCTACAACGACCTTTTAATACTTAGCGATTTCTTTGGTCGACTGTGTACCGTAAACGACCTGCCCGTATACATTAACCCACAGCACGCTAGCTTGTGAGACAGAGAGGTGACAGCGATCTGTATCGAAAACGCGTGGTGGATTAACCACTGGCCAGTTTGAGTGTGGGTTTTGTGTGCTATTCCATGGTTTTTTAGGGAAATTCTGGACTGGTTGTCAGTCTTCTCCTCCGAAAATACTATACAAATAACACACAGAAGAAAGTTTGTAAGATTCGCAGACATTCGGCATTCACGAGTCCCCTGCCCTAGAGTAAGTGACGACTATGGCGGCAGGAAGGGCATCCGGTCACAGAGTTAAAATAAAAATAAAATTTGCCAGATAATGAAAGCAGGACAACCTGCACGACCACGTAAACTCGATTTAAGAGAGACGCTGTGGATTTTAAGTGAGCAAAACTGATGATTCACGGACGTGTTTGATACTACTGATTGGTTATGGGCAACTTGAATTAGAAATAATATCCACAAGGTGATAATTACAATCGCGAGCTTAATTTTATGAAAGGCTACATGTGCACTGTGATGCTACTGCATTCCGTTCTAAAAGAAGATGAGAAATGATAAACTGCCTATTGGGTTATGTCTCGGGTCGTTCGGTCGACATTTGTTTGCTGATTTTTCTGACGTTTCGTCAGCAAGAGTGCCTTTCATTGCTGGTGGCGTCGAAATCGCGGTCGCAGAATATATGTACGTGGCGCGCCAACGTCCGAGAACTTTTCTTTGGTCATAGCAACTGTCGATCTCCCCTTGACACCTGCTTGCTGAAGCTGTTGTCATGTTCGTGCCTTTCTGCATTTCTAAGGTTACCATGAACAAATGGGGGTGGTGGCTCTTTTGCACAACAACCTTTATGAGGAACAGCTCGGTGACTTCCTAAGACACCCGATCAGTCTCCGTACCAACATAAAGATTACTATGATGACAGCTACTCTTTCTGGATGAGCTGGTTATGAGGGATGGTGAGAACATCGCACATAGCGTGCATCGAAAACAGACCCACAGGGAGCGATACCTACACAAATTGGCAAATCATCATCCGAGCCATAAAATGGGAATGATTAATAGGCTCATAATGTGTGCAAGACGAATATGTGAGCCGCTGCATATCAGGAGCGAGATGTAACACCTGGAAAGTATTCTGAGCAGCAATGGGTACATCGGCACTTACATAAAAAGTGCCACAAGATCTAACACTTGGCAAAATAATACAACGGCAGAAGAGATGTCGCCTACAGCCTTAATGCCGTACATCCCAAGGGTGGCGGATAGAATCGGTCGTATGCGCTGTGCAAACACGGAGTAAAGACTATTTATATACCGGCAAAGAAGATCAAAGTGTCTCAGATCCGCGAAGGACGAAAGGGACACATTTGCAATGTCGAGAGTGTATCGCATTCCCAGTACATGCGGAAAAGTCTACGTTGGAATGACTGCACACAGCAGGGTCATCGAACATAAACATCATTGCATGTTGGGACAGGTGGAGAAAATGACCGTGGCGGAGCACGTGTTGCGTGAGACCGACCATGTAATAAAATTTGCGGACTCAGAATTCTTGCTGTGGAGAAGAGCTACCACGCCTGTTTGTTCAGGAAAGTCTTGTAAATCTACAAGTATGGCAACAGTTTCAACAAGAAAGAGGAAAGCCTCAACGTGAAAGGATTCTGGATTCCCGTGCTGCAACAAATGACACTTGCAGATATTGAAGGAAGAACCACGGCGGTGATGACCTGGGAAAAGCCCTCGGATATTGATGTCCCACATACATATTGAAGGGGAGGGGGGAGGAGTGGGAAAGGGAAGGTACATGTTGGGGCCGAAGTTCCTCCCGTGGAAACACTGTTGTCATTTAAGAATGGCTTTTATTGACTTCAATACTTGACGTACACTACGGGCCATTAAAATTTCTACACCACGAAGATGACATGCTACAAACGCGAAATTTAACCGACAGGAAGAAGATACTGTGATATGCAAATCATTAGCTTTTCAGAGCATTCACACAGGGATGGCGCCGGTGGCGACACCTACAACGTACTGTCATGAGGAAAGTTTCCAACCGATTTCTCATACACAAACTGCAGTTGACCGGCGTTGCCTGGTGAAACGTTGTTGTGATGCCTCGTGTAAGGAGGAGAAATGCGTACCATTAGTTTCCAACTTTGATAAAGGTCGGATTGTAGCCTATCGCGATTTCGGTTTATCGTATCGCCACATTGCTGCTCTCGTTGGTCGAAATCGAATGAGTGTTAGCAGAATATGGAATCGGTGGGTTCACGGCCTCGTATCACTAGCAATCGAGATGACAGGCATCTTATCCGCATGGCTGTAATGGATCGTGCAGCCACGTCTCGATTCCTGAGTCAACAGATGTGGACGTTTGCAAGACAACAAACATCTGCACGAACAGTTCGACGACGTTTGCAGCAGCATGGACTAGCAGCTCGGAGACCACGGCTGCGGTTACCCTTGACGCTGCGTCACAGACAGGAGCGCGTGCTGTGGTGTTACTCAACGACGAACCTGCGTGCACGAATGGCAAAACGTCATTTTTTCGGATGAATCCAGGTTTTGTTTACAGCATCATGATGGTCGCATCCGTGTTTGGCGACATCGTGGTGAAGGCACATTGGAAGAGTATTCGTCATCGCCATACTGGCGTATCACCCGGCGTGATGGTATGGGGTGCCATTGGTTACACGTCTCGGTCATCTCTTGTTCGCATTGACGGCACTTTGAACAGTGGACGTTACATTTCAAACGTGTTACGACCCGTGGCTCTACACTTCATTCGATCCCTGCGAAACCCTACATTTCAGCAGGATAATGCACGACCGCATGTTGCAGGTCCGGTACGGGCCTTTCTGGATACAGAAAATGTTCGACTGCTGCCCTGGCCAGCACATTCTCCAGATCTCTCACCAATTGAAAACGTCTGGTCAATGGTGGCCGAGCAACTGGCTCGTCACAATACGCCAGTCACCACTCTTGATGAACTGTGGTATCGTGTTGAAGCTGCATGGTCCGCTGTACCTGTACACGCCATCCAAGCTCTGTTTGACTCAATGCTCAGGCGTATCAAGGCCGCTATTACGGCCAGAGGTGGTTGCTCTGGGTGCTGATTTCTCAGGATCTATGCACCCAAATTGGGTAAAAATGTAATCACACGTCAGTCCTAGTATAACGTATTTGTGCAATGAGTACCCGTTTATCATCTTCATTTCTTCTCGGTGCAGCAATTTTAATGGCCAGTAGTGTAGTATGGCTACCTCTTCTCTCTATGTTGTCCCTGGCTGCTGCTGGTGAGAGGGTGGCGGCCTCCATCTTGGTGCTGATGTCACAAGGCACTTGGGCGGTCGGCAGACTTTGGAGGCCGTGTCTCTTGATGTGAGCGGCAAGCTACTAAGCTACTTTCCATAAGAGTCGTGGAGGCCCGGTGGCCCCTTTCTCCACTCACATCACCGCGATGGTGTGCGAAGATGACTGTGCGACTCGTTGCCCTCTAGCGGTAGTTAGGCAGTGGTTGGCACTGCGGCGTCAAGTGTGGCAAGGACTCAGCGTCAGTGGCAGCAAGCACCGAGGTCAGGTCAGCGGGGATGCGGCACCAAGTGCTGGCAGCAAGCGTAGCCCTGTCTCCAACCCAAGGTTTCTGCTGGCGATGGCCAGTCATCTCGCTGTCCAGTGTAGCTGCGGCATCTTAGTGGTGCTGCTGGATTCCGGCGACGAGAAGTGATCTCCTGCCTCGAAATTCAGACTTTGTTAAATTCCTCTGGCGCGCATTTCTTTCACTGAAACGCGGCAAACAGTCACAAGAGACTTGCCATGGTGTGGTGACATCGCCCCGTTAGCTATACGGTTACCGCTGTGAAGACAATTTACTGCTGTGCTCGGCTTTCGGGGCTTCGCAAACCCCATGTGGTCTTTATTGTAGTCCACACTGGCGGCTATCGACTCGCGGCTTTTAACGAAACACTCCATGGCGGCTTCCTCACTACTTCTCGTTACTTTTGCTAAAGACATAATTTGCACTCAAAGACTAGGTAGCGGCGCTACAGCAGAATCTGCGGGCGCTAGTTTGAAAAGAATGCCATCCACTCGTGCTAACGAAATGTCAGAAAAATCAGCAACCAAACGACGGCTGAAGAAGACAGTAGACAGTTTGTCAACAAGTGGGCACGAAAGATTCAATAATTTTGTAAAATGAGAAATGTTTGTCGTTGTTTACCTTGCAAATCCGGAAAGCGTTGGGGTAGCCAGTTTTGGTCTCGGTGCGGTCGAAGAACTGGCTCATGCGCGGCAGGCGCAGCAGGCGGTTGGCGCGCACGATGACGGGGCAGGGGACGCGCACGTGGCAGGAGTCGGGCGGCCACCACAGGTAGGCGAGGTCGGTGGGCAGCAGGCTGAGCACGTCCAGCCGCCAGCGGCCCGTCTCCACGTAGTGCCGCCGCAGCTGCCGCGCGTCGCGCACCATCAGCCCCTGCTCCAGGTAGCCTGCCACAGAGGTCCAGAGTCAACGCTGCGGGCTGCACTCTCACCTCAAAACTCTACCACACACCTCTACAACCGGCAGTCCTGTCATACACAATTTTAGGCGATTCAGTTTTTCACGCACTAATGCATTTCTCGTGCTAGAACTACCAGATAGCTGACGATTACAAATTTCAGTCGCTGTCGTAGTGTTTATTACTAGCCATGTAATGACGAGTGGTCTGAGGGAAAGTCTATGATTACTAAACAACAGATCAAAAATGGTTCAAATGGCTCTGAGCACTATGGGACTCAACTGCTGAGGTCATTAGTCCCCTAGAACTGAGAACTAGTTAAACCTAACTAACCTAAGGACATCACAAACATCCATGCCCGAGGCAGGATTTGAACCTGCGACCGTAGCGGTCTTGCGGTTCCAGACTGCAGCGCCTTTAGCCGCACGGCCACTTCGGCCGGCCACTAAACAACAGATCCTAGCTTCTGGGTTCGATCCCACGTACTGTTCAGATTCTGAATAAAAATCTACATCTACATGTACATACATATCCCCCAAGCTTCTTGGAGGATACCCTGTGCCACTACTAGTTCCCTTTTCTGTTTTGTGAGGTAACGGGCAAGCTGTGGCGCCCTGAAAATATTCCAAGTTCGGAGGAAGCAGTGGCCGCACGGGCCGCTCGGCCAGCAGGGGCCCGGCAGCAAACACGTGGTGCCGAACGTTAGCTGGACGAGAGGGGTAGAGCCAGCACGTGGTCCATCGGCCACGTGGCTAGGAATTCCTTGGTGACGCTGTGCGCCGGGAGGGCCAAAGATGGCGGGCTTTATGAAACCATCATGGCAGACATTTCACAGTTCATATAGAAATTAATAATAGCCAGATGGACCATGATATCTCAAAAAGAAACATGTACATTGATATTATTTGCACGACGATTCTGATGGTGTAGTCAGATTTTTAATACTTTTATTAGTTTAAAGTTTAGTAACTGACGGTAAATTATACAAGTAACACCAATAAACGAATTTACAAAATATAAACGCTTGATCCGATTTTGTCGATCGTCGTGTCTTTAGAAAGCTATTAGTGTGAACCTAAATTGGTATGGATTACAGGCATGTAACTTGCATAATACATGAGTTATTTGAGGTGAAAGTGGCCGATTACAATCGATCGCGTCAGGCCATAACTATTCCACAGTTACACGAAAAGACGATAGCAACATGCTAATAAATCTATTCATTCGTCTATGTCTTTGTTTATTGCATCACATGGCTCTGAGCACTATGGGACTTAACATCTGTGGTCATCAGTCCCCTAGAATTTAGAACTACTTAAACCTAACTAACCTAAGGACATCACACACATCCATGCCCGAGGCAGGATTCGAACCTGCGACCGTAGCGGTCACGCGGTTCCAAACTGAAGCGCCTAGAACCGTACGGCCACACCGGCCGGCTCTTTGTTTATATCCGAGATATACTATTCATGAAGAAATTAGTTAAATATTTACTGTGTTATAGAAAGCACAGAGACATTTGGCTACTGGCCTACCTTTTGTTCTATTCCTTTGATATATGTTTATTTAAATTGTTTATGTATCTAATACTGCGCGTTAGAGCGTGTTTATGGTCCAGCCGTAGGAATATTTATATAATTTCAAGTTATTTAAATGTAAATGTAGTACTTCGAATGTGTTTCGTTATGTTTGTGTGGATATGTTGGCATGAAGACATGGCGCGAGCGCTCTAGCCAATCACAGCGCTCGTTGATGGGGAGACTGGATGGAAGCGGGTTCCGGTGAAGAGTTCTGCGGAGTACGGCACAGGAAACGCGAAGTGCCGGGACGGTACAGCGTGAGGGACGCACGGTCGCCGGAGAGACTTGGAGTGTGGAGCGGATTGCGCGTGGCCGCGAGAGGTAGAAATACTTCGGAGTGCCGACTTGTGAACTTGTGAGATTTCCGAGGTTTCTACAGTGAAGACGTAGTGTGCGTTTAGAAGTGAATGTCTAGCGAGCTATGTTATTGTTCATAACTAATTACGGTGCTGTAGGAATCTATTGTTTCCCTGTTATTCAGCTTATATTTTATTTAGTTGCTGGACCATCGACACCAATAAGTATTTTGCAGAAATATACCGCATTCTCAAAAGGACTTCTACTGTCGTACTCATTATTTAAAGTCGTTAAGATAGTACCTGCAGATTTTATTTAATTGCAGTCTTTCATTTATAAATTTATATGTTACATTTATAATTCGCAATTGCCGAGTGATAGAAACCTTCGACCATTCGATTCATGTGTATATTCTTATCGTATACTGTAGACTCAGCAGTATTTGGCATGTAATGCGGCAACTACGTACCCCAGCCCCTAGACAACGAAACCAGCCAAAACTTTTAATATTGCAACTCCGAGTCGGAGGGTACGTACCTGAGGTCCACCACACCATCATTTCATATTGTTTGAAAGCCCGCAGTTTTCCTCGCAAAAAGAGGTGTCTACAGGGAGTGCGGAAACTTTCGTTACAAGCATCTAGCATTGTAGAGGGGATTGAGTAGGCAATATTTTGAATTGGAACCCACATCCGGAAACGATCCGTTTTCGTGCTATAGTCGTTTGAAAATATGTTTTGCTAGGTAGAAATACGACAGGATAGTTACGATGGGGGCGAGGCCCACGAGAAAGACAGGCCGTGGTGCGTACACCACAGCACTTGAGACTGTAGATCTTACGAGAGCCAGCAGCTGTCTCCGGCGGGGACCGAGTACTTATTTCAGAAGAGTTTAATAATTCTGGAATGCGCTTTTAAATGCATGTAGTTCTCGATAGCACACGGCAAAATTAAGACCTTCGCGAAGTCTTAGAAGTGTAGCGGACAAGCCAACTAATGTGGCATCACAAGTTCATTGCAGGGGCCGCACATCTCGTTGGCCACGGGATGGGAGGTGCTTACGTCAGATCGTATCATGTCATTTGACACCTATCCTACCTCTCTGACCTGGCTCTAGCTTCATTCACGTGTCTATGAGTATTAGAGCAACTTGGTTGAGTACACGTTTGCAGAATATAACGAAATGATACCTCTGTATGGCGAAGCTTACGGTAACGGAAGGACTGCTCCTGACGTTAATCATGATCATTGCCCACAACGTCCGACTAATCGCATACCCTTTTCGCCACAGTTACGCAATGGATTAGAAGAAGTGGCTACAAGTCTTAGAAGTTTGTAACGCGAGTCTCCGAACACTCTTTATATGAGGAATTTTTAAGATTGTGCAGCCCTGTCAGCAACTGTGATAGTTGAACTTGTAACAAGTCAGTCTCAGTTACAGATAGAAACCAAACTTTACCCAGGTTTCAGCCAAATTAATTTGGCCTTCTTCAGTGTCACTCGCTTCTGAAGAAGGCCACATTGTTTTGGCTGAAAACTGGGTAAAGTGTGGTTTCTATTTGCAACTGAGGCTGACGTGTTACATGTTACTCTGTATATACCTCCGTACGAGCCCTAATCTCTCTAATCTATCTTCGTAGTGCTAACGCTGAATGTAGGTTGGTGGCAGTAGAAATGTTCTGCAGTCACCCTCAAACGCCGGTTCTCTAAATCTTTTCAGCAGTGCTCCTCGAAAAGAATGTCGCCTTCCCTCCAGTGAGTCCCATATGAGTTGCCGAAGCATCTTCGTTGTAGCTGTATGTTGTTTAAACCTACCGGTAACAAATCTACTAGCTTGCGTCGGTTTGCTTCGATGTCTTCCATAAATCCGACCTGATGCTGATCCCAAACACTCGAACAGCTCTCAACACTAGATCGCACTAGTGTCCTCCGTGCGGTCTCCTTAACGCTTGCTTAAAATCTTCCCACTGACCCGAAGTCGATCATTCGTCTCCCCTGCTACAGTCCTGACATGCTCATTCTATTTCATATCACTTTGCAATGTTACGCATAAATATTTAATCGACGTGACTATGTCATACAACACACTACTAAGACTCTAATTGAACACGATGCGTTTTTCCCCCACTTATCTGCATTAATATACATATTTCCACATTTAGAGCTACGTGCCATTCATCACACAAACTACCACTCCACAGAGACTCAACGACGACACTTCCCCGTGCACAGCAGCAACATCAGCGGCCGCAGACTGCTGCTTACCCTGTCCGCCAGATCATTTACGTAGATAAAAAATGACGGCGGTCTTATCACACTTACCTGGGGTACTCCTGACAATACTATTGTCTCTGATGAACACTTGCCATGGAGGACAACACACTGGGCTCTGTTATTCAAGAAGTCTTCGAGCTACTCACGTAACTGGGAACCTTTTATGTATGTTCGTAGCTTCGTTAACAGTCGACCATGTGGCACCATGTGAAACGCTGTTATTGAAATCTAGGAATATGGAATCCTCCTATTGCCTTTATCCACGGTTCGCTGGATCTTATGTGAGAAAAGGTCAAGCCGAGTTTCACACTAGCAATGCTTTCTAAAACCGTGCTGATTTGTGCACAGAAGCTTTTCCCTCTCAAGGAGATTTATTTTACTCGAACTGAGAATACACTCCTGGAAATTGAAATAAGAACACCGTGAATTCATTGTCCCAGGAAGGGGAAACTTTATTGACACATTCCTGGGGTCAGATACATCACATGATCACACTGACAGAACCACAGGCACATAGACACAGGCAACAGAGCATGCACAATGTCGGCACTAGTACAGTGTATATCCACCTTTCGCAGCATGGAGACGATCGTAGAGATGCTGGATGTAGTCCTGTGGAACGGCTTGCCATGCCATTTCCACCTGGCGCCTCAGTTGGACCAGCGTTCGTGCTGGACGTGCAGACCGCGTGAGACGACGCTTCATCCAGTCCCAAACATGCTCAATGGGGGACAGATCCGGAGATCTTGCTGGCCAGGGTAGTTGACTTACACCTTCTAGAGCACGTTGGGTGGAACGGGATACATGCGGACGTGCATTGTCCTGTTGGAACAGCAAGTTCCCTTGCCGGTCTAGGAATGGTAGAACGATGGGTTCGATGACGGTTTGGATGTACCGTGCACTATTCAGTGTCCCCTCGACGATCACCAGTGGTGTACGGCCAGTGTAGGAGATCGCTCCCCACACCATGATGCCGGGTGTTGGCCCTGTGTGCCTCGGTCGTATGCAGTCCTGATTGTGGCGCTCACCTGCACGGCGCCAAACACGCATACGACCATCATTGGCACCAAGGCAGAAGCGACTCTCATCGCTGAAGACGACACGTCTCCATTCGTCCCTCCATTCACGCCTGTCGCGACACCACTGGAGGCGGGCTGCACGATGTTGGGGCGTGAGCGGAAGACGGCCTAACGGTGCGCGGGACCGTAGCCCAGCTTCATGGAGACGGTTGCGAATGGTCCTCGCCGATACCCCAGGAGCAACAGTGTCCCTAATTTGCTGGGAAGTGGCGGTGCGGTCCCCTACGGCACTGCGTAGGATCCTACGGTCTTGGCGTGCATCCGTGCGTCGCTGCGGTCCGGTCCCAGGTCGACGGGCACGTGCACCTTCCGCCGACCACTGGCGACAACATCGATGTACTGTGGAGACCTCAAGCCCCACGTGTTGAGCAATTCGGCGGTACGTCCACCCGGCCTCACGCATGCCCATTATACGCCCTCGCTCAAAGTCCGTCAACTGCACATACGGTTCACGTCCACGCTGTCGCGGCATGCTACCAGTGTTAAAGACTGCGATGGAGCTCCGTATGCCACGGCAAACTGGCTGACACTGACGGCGGCGGTGCACAAATGCTGCGCAGCTAGCGCCATTCGACGGCCAACACCGCGGTTCCTGGTGTGTCCGCTGTGCCGAGCGTGTGATCATTGCTTGTACAGCCCTCTCGCAGTGTCCGGAGCAAGTATGGTGCGTCTGACACACCGGTGTCAATGTGTTCTTTTTTCCATTTTTAGGAGTGTATGTCCAAGGATTATGCAGTAAACCGATGTTAAAGATATTGGCGTATAATTTTGTACGCCAGTTATTTTATTCTTCTTGCCTACAGGAGTCACCTGCGCTTTTCTCCAGTCGCTTAGGACTGTTCACTGGACGAGAGATTCGCGATAAATGCAGGCTACGTAAGGAGCTACAGGGAACTCTTTGTAAAATCGAGTTGATATTCCATCAGGACCTGGCGACGTATTGCCTTTCAACTCTTTCAGTTGTTTCTCGGCACCAGCGATGCTCATTATTATGTCCACAATACGGGAGTCTGTCCGATGCTCAAACGACGCTATGTTTGTACATATTCCTGAGTGAACGATTTCTTAAACGCAAAATTTAAAGCTTCAGCTATTTTTGCCCCAATGACTGCCTAAGATTTCCGTTTCCTTACATAAATTTTTATTTCCTGCCGTTTACAAATTACGTGCCATCTGGTAAGACAAGTCAAGTTCACATTAAATTATACATATACATAGAATGAAGAGCCAAAGAAACTGGTACACCTGCCTAATATCGTGTAAGGACCCCGCGAACACGCAGAAATGCCGCAATGTGACATGGCACGCACTCAACTGATGTCTGAAGTAGTGCTGGAGGGAACTGACACCATGAATCCTGCAGGGCTGTTCATAAACTCGTAAGAGTACGAAGGGGTGGAGATCTCTTCTGAAGAGCACCTTGCAAGGAATCCCAGATATGCTCAATAATGTTCTTGTCTGGGGAGTTTGGTGGCCAGCGGAAGTGTTTAAACTCAGAAGAGTGTTCCTGGAACCACTCTGTAGCAGTTCTGGACGTCTGGGGTGTCACGTTGTCCTGCTGGAATTGCCCAAGTCCGTCGGAATGCACAATGGAGATGAATGGATGCAGGCGATCCGACAGGATGCCTACATACGTGTCACGTGTCATAGTCGTAGCTAGACATAGCAGGACTCCAACATATCCCCGACTCCACACGCCCCACACCATTAAGACTCCACCAACTTGAACAGTTCCCTGCTCACATGAAGGACCCATCGATTCATGAGGTTGTGTTCATTCCCGTACACGTTCATCCGCTCGATACAATTTGAAACGAGACTTGTCTGACCAGGCGACACGTTTCCAGTCATCATCAGTCCAATGTCGGTCCTGACGGGCCCAGCCGTGGCGTAAAGATTTCTATCGTGCAGTGATCAAGGATAGATACACGAATGGGCCTTCGGCTCCGAAAGCCCATAAAGATG
Organism: Schistocerca piceifrons; assembly: GCF_021461385.2. Taxonomy (NCBI): domain Eukaryota; kingdom Metazoa; phylum Arthropoda; class Insecta; order Orthoptera; family Acrididae; genus Schistocerca; species Schistocerca piceifrons. The sequence goes on from NC_060138.1 coordinate 710,690,012, forward strand.
ACGTTTCGTTGAATGTTTAGCACGCTGACACTTGCTGAAGGCCCAGCATCGAAATCTGCAGCAACTTGCGGAACGGTTGCATTTCTGCCTCGTTGAACGATTCTCTTCAGTCGTCGTTGGTCCCGTTCAAAAAATGTTGAAATGTGTGTGGAATTTTATAGCACTTAACTGCTAAGGTCATCAGTCTCTAAGCTTACACACTACTTAACCTAAATTATCCTAAGGACAAACACACACAGCCATGCCCGAGGGAGGACTCGAACCTCCGCCGGGACCAACCGCACAGTCTATGACTGCAACGCCCTAGACCGCTCGGCTAATCCCGCGCGGCGTTGGTCCCGTTCTTGCACCACATTTTTCTAGCTGCAGCGATGTCGTAGATTTGATGTTTTACCGAATTTCTGGTATTCACGGCACACTTGTGAAATGGTCGTTTGGGAAAATCCCCACTTTATCGCTACATCGGAGATGCTGTGTCCCATCGCTCGTATGCCGACTATAACAGCACGTTCAGACTCACTTAAAACTTGATAACCTGCCATAGTAGCAGCAGCAACCGATCTGACAACTGCGCCAGGCACTTGCCTTATATAGGCGTTTCCGACCGCACCGCCGTATTCTGCCTGTTTATATATCTCTGTATCTAAATACGCATGCCTACACCAGTTTCTTTGGTGCCTCAGTGTACTATGGACCTTATTTAATTGCTTGTTACGTTAACGAATTTTTGACAGTGTTGCAGCACAAAATATTTGTAAACCTAGAACTGATTCGGAAACCTCCGAAAGGCATTGTGCCTCTCGCTCCTGGGCAGCCGCAGCCATATCTAATACTATTCGCCATCCCAGAGCAAGGACCTCAGCAATACTTTGAATCTCTCGTTCTCAGACGCGTGATCATACACCTAGGTGAGGTTTCTCTATGTGGCAAAATGTGCTCTCCTCTATTTCTACATTTCTCTTACAGTCTAATATTACTGTCTAATTAACATTTGTTTTCGTGTCACTCTTTGACTAAACATTTAGTTGCTATTCTGTGTTTGTCCGTCTTCGCCTGTGTCGCTGTCTCTACTGCTACCACTACTGTTGTCGCCTTGTCTCGCTATTATTGTCTGTAAAGCCATTCGTCACCTGTGCTCGTTGCTGCTTGCGTTCTCGGTTCTGCAAGTACTCCTTATGCAGCGCCCTAGATCTGTCCATAAGCTCGGGTCTCTTAAGCGACTGTGTTATGCCATGGGGTATCCTACTCGTCTTTCCTGCGACCAACGGTTACAGTATAGAAGTACACTTTCTGGAGAGCCTTTCACTCCACAGGCACATCCACCCTCCTGGCCGACGTTCACACTCAGATGAAGCGTGGGGTATGGCTCATGGGCGGTTAAGAAATGAACCATGCCCAGGCTAGGATTGATATGTTTGATTCTCTGACGCTGCCTTATCTTGCTTCCTGCACAAAGAGTCAATCACAACCTATCAACGGCCTTGTCAAAGTGGTGGATAAACTTTTCGTAACGTGTCACCACAGTGTAGTAAATGCAGTCACGACATCGTCTGGTGCGAAAGCTATTACCATTTGACATCTGGAGCGATATTAGCATTCCAAGGTGTGAGAAAGCAGAGAATCACATGGGACGTAACGATAATGTTTTTTCAAAAATATTTTATACTTAATTAACGGAATAGTTATATTTTTGCGTTCCATGCTTTAGTAAGTTACCAAGAGACATGAATTGTCGTGAAATACATGTAAAAACAGCCGAATCACACTGATTTATTGCCATAAGCTACAACTCATTCATGAAGAAATACTTCTGAATATGTTTACATTTGCAGCTTATTCCGTTGGATGCAAGGGAATATAAGAACATTCTTGTCTGAGTAACATATATTTCTGTTGTTATCTGTTTTTATTATCACAGGAACTTTCCTTAATACTTAAAATTTTTTATGGAGTCCAATGATTCGCCCTTTCGTACACGTCACTCGACTTTCTAATACACATGTATTTTCGTAAATGTAATTACTTCTGCTTCGAAAGCGAATGTATTGAAAGTTCTTTCCGTTTGTGGCTCAGATTTAGCAACAGTTGTGGAATTGGTCGTTGGGAAGCAGTTTTATTACTTTTGACAATTTAGTATCACGTCTGTATGCTTTTCCATTAAGTTACAGTTGTGGTGGCTTATTTGATACGTTAAATAATGTAGGTATTACATTCCACATAGGTTTCCTACGTTCCACATTCTCTGATTTGGCTGAAAGTGTAGCGAACAAAACTCTGTTTTGTTGGATAGACACTTGACGTCTTTCCGCAAAAGGTCAGGTGCTCTGGTGTTTACTAGCAATATTTTGTTACTGAAGGAAAATGACATTGCTCAGTAGATGCCTGTACGTTACAAGAGAATCGTAAATAAATTGTTCTGTAATGCACGGTTTCGTATCTTCCGGTGTTCTTTGGACACTACAGAATCACAAATTTGGTGCAATTTTTTACTTGTTGTCAATTTTTATGGCACTACATACACTCCCAATTGGAAGAATTTTGTTACAAATCAATGTACACGTTAGTATTCGCACTTTTCCAACATCGTATTCAGAAGTGTCGCTTGCTGACCGCTTGGATGATGAGGATGATGATGTTTGGTTTATGGGGCGCTCGACTGCGCGGTCATAAGCGTCCGTACAAAGTCCCAATTTTTTACACAGTCCAATCTACCCACTGTCAAGAATGATGACGATGAAATGTTGAGGACAACACAAACACCAAGTCCCCGGGCAGAGAAACTCCCCAACCCGGCCGGGAATCGAACCCGGGACCCCGTGATCCAGAAGCAGCATGCTGGCCGCTTGGGGCGCTGCTGTCGCTGTGGGTAACAAATACGAGACGGAATGTCGCAACTGTTATTTTAGACTATGGTAACACTTTTCGCTGAGTGTTAGCTAATTCGATTTCGTAACATTTGTGTGACATTCCTCGCAGTCTGCCATCGATCGTTCTTGCTAATCTTTTCTTCACACGTTCAGTATCCCTCGTTGGTCCAATCTGGTACAGACGTCACTCACTTAAATTTAGTACTATTCCAATATTTTATAAGGAACCTGTTTCGTAGACAAACTCGGTATCCTAAAACTAAGCCTTACGTTTGTCTTCTCCGTGACTGATGCAACTTGATCTCTCTGTTGGCTTTATTGTTCCAGTTACTTGGATGCATGTCGGCCTATCGTTGTTACTCTTAAACATTTCGTGATGTGCACTTAGATTCATATTACTTTTATTTAGGGGCAGTTTCATATCTTTTAAGCAGTTAACTATTTTGTGAAGATCTGTCTCACAGTAAGTGAACCAGAGCAAAGCCTGAAGCTGTAACTAACTCTATCCCAAGGATAAATCAACAGCTCGTCTACATCAAAGATATAGAGGCGACTGTTTATCAGCCGAAACGAGCGTGAAGAAATAGAGGCGATCTAGGTGAACAATAAAGGGTGTTTGAAAAAGAACTCCCAAGTTTTGAAGTGCCCTAGAGTCTGTACAAAGTGGCATACACTATTCTAGTTTGTGGTGTTTGATTCATCAACTCTCTAAGTTTGGCTCCCCTGCAGTTGGCAGGTCTGCTTGACCTTGAGACGGCACCTGTTCTGTTTTTTTCCTCTGTTCCCTCAGTTAAGTCCAGGCGTGCGTGCAGTAAAGTGCAGAGCAGCTCAGCAACAATGTGCACTCCGGAACAGAAAGCGCAGTGTGTTATTCGTCTTGGGAAAATTGAGTCAGTTATAACAGTGCAGCTTAATTTTATACGTCAGTATGGTAGTGTGCGGCTCTTGACACTCGCCTTCCAGGAGGGTGGATAGGCGGGGCTGGCCCAATACCTGGGCCACCTCTAAACACAGACATAACCCCACTAGACTTTTTCTTTTGGGGTCACAAAAAAAATGTTGTGTACACTGAAAAGATCAAGGACAGCAATCATTTACGGGAAAGAATCGTCGCGGCTGTTGGAGTTGCACCTTAAATGGTGATGAATACGTGGCGAGAAGGGAATATCGTCTCGACGTGTGCAGGCCAACAAATGGAACTCACGTTAAAGTCTACTAACATTAATTAAAACTTGAAGGAATTTCTCCATTAAATTTACTTAAAACTAGGGAGTCGTTTTTCAAACACCCTGAATTTTGTTGCAGAAGTGCGATCATTTGATGGCTGGAGTGTCCGAAAAATCACTATGTCAGTGTTCATGATTATCCACTAAGTCATTTATTCATTTCTGTCTGGCGTAACTGTCAAATAACGGTCTGCCATTGTGTTCCATTGCTCGCGAAATGCAACGCCACACACTGACTTGATCTTCTTTCCTCTACTAGTCACTTGTGTAACAATTACGTCTGCAACAGTTCATCTGTACATATGAATAGCAAGTTATTCAAAAGATTAATGACTTAAGGCATTTTTAGTATGGTTTAAGAGCTTAAAAGTCGCATGTGTGCACTTTTGACTTCGCGCTACTTGGCGCCACGTTATCTTGTCACCGCATCGTCTTATTCGCCGATTCGCGCTTGTCAACAAGAGCTATATAAACCGCTGTTACGAGCGGGTCTTCATGTGGCAAAAATGAGTAACATCAACATTAAAAAAATACTTGCAGTTCACCTTAGCAGCTAAAATTTTGACAGTGCATTTCTTTCGGTGCACTCTTCCTGGCTAAAAAGTTTCAGGTTAGGTTTCAACATATTGGATTGGACCATTCCTGTCAGATAAGTACACTCTGTCATTGACATTTAGGCGGGTTTCTGCCAAAAATAAATACAACTAGCTCACTGCCTGGAGCTTTAATTACTGAAGACATACAATTATGTCTTGCAGTAAGAAGTAAGTATTATTTCCTGTCGTAAATACATCACACAATTTTTACTGCTTTTACTTGATTATAATGGTAAAGGTGCTGCAATTTATAATATACGTTAGCCACAAAATTAATTTCATTGTTATGGTTCCTAGTCCAGTTTTAAGTTGTGTATCGGATTTACGTTAGGATAGGCAGAACAGTATAATGATTCCTTCTTTATCAGAGGCCTGTATGTGCATAAAAGCTATTCTTGAGGTGAACGAGGAAACTGCAATAGATGTATTTATTTATTGAACCTCCTGAAGCTTCTGCGAAGTTGGGTGAAGATTCTGCTGAAGAAGATGGTGGTGGAAGATAGATAATCTTGGACCAACGCAGTTTAAGGCTGGTGCAGAAGTGGTTTTGAGTAACAAAAACAGGTTGTGTGGTTAACCTGAGATTGATTGCTCTCACGATGATAAAAAAGAAAAATGTCACCTCAGATAAAACAGAAAAGCTACAAAAGATAAAAAAAATAATCATAGATTGAAGGGGGAGGGATCTACAAAGAACTAACTTTATATTTACTGACAATGTTCATAGAAAATGCAGAGCTTGTGTTCAGCTCAATGGTTTGGCTTCTTTTAAAATGATTAAATAATTGAATTTCTCTTCATTAAATCAACAAAATGCGCTTTGTTCAGGAACTGCCCAGATTCCAATATAACACATAAAGAAACAATTTTTTTTAGGAATTCTGATTATTTCGGGCTATAATCCCGTACCTAGCAGAAGATGTTACTGGGATTGAGGTCTGGACATGTGAGGTAAAGTGATGCACAACACGATGAGGAGATATAGGCATGAAACAATTACGGGTTTCATTCTCTCGTGCGATAACACAAAAATCAATGTAAATGATAAAATGTAGAAATTTCGGCCATTAATAAGTATGCTAGCAAAACAGTTTTCTCTCCGCTTTCAGCACGAGAAAGATTTGGATTATGATTAAGCATGATTAAGTATTTTCGTAGGCACAGATACAAACAATTTCTGAAAGGTAAACTCTTTAACTTTTGGTACAATGTATGGTGCCTAAACACAAACATGGGTTTTCAGTTATACGAACGAACCGATGCACAAATAATTAACTGTACGAATGACATTCGGAAACTGTACTGCACATCTGGTTCAAATGATCGATTCCATTCCTGAAAAATGTAAAATCTGCCTTACAGGTTTTATTTTGACAACTTATTTTCATCACATTAATTTTTGATTCATCTAAAGCAACAAGGTTATGGTGCAAAAGACAATGCCCAAAAGTAATAAGAGAGAAGATTTTCATTTCAAGAGCAACAAGGGACGTGAAATGACCATTACCAGATGGCTAAATAATGCTGCAATAACAACTTTTGCCACCAGTCATGGCATCAATCTAGTCAGGTCTGTAGGCCGATACTCCAGACGAGAGAAGAAAAGAACTTGTACCTGGGCCGTATGTTATTGGAGAAAACGACAAAAGTATGTGTAAAACTAACAGAATGGGTGAAAATGTAGCGTCATATGCGCTGAGTACCAGAGGAAAGAAGTGGTGGTGGTAAATTTTTATGTGGCTGACTACAGGATATGTCTGTTCCTAATGGGTGGCTTCTGTACAGAAAGATGTTTGCGAATATTTCACAGCTGCAGTTCACGCGCTGCATTGTGAAATGTTACGTGACTCCCAGTGTAACAATGCCTAGAGGTCCTACTCAACATGCTGATAATTCATACTAAGGTACGGTGCTGCGCGACGTCAGACATGATGAGAAAAATCATCTGGCGCTTCAGAGAACTGCATATGTACTCCAAATGTGATGCTGATTTGCGCATAGTGTGTTTTGTAGTGTAGCACAGAAAGTGAGTACTGTTCTTAAACACGATATAAATGGCATACACTGCATTATTTTATTTGCTGTCATGCATTCCGTTTAAAATGCATGTTCTGTCTAGGGTGACGAATGTGTTACATCCTCTTTTTTTAAATTGTTAATTATTTCTCTGTTTTGTTTGTTGTAGTATGTTTATTTGATGACAATAAACATAAATATCTAATTTGTAAAACTCAGAAGGGAAAATTAATTCAGGCAGAAATGGGTTGATAAGGAACTAGTATAGGAGAGACCACTTATCAAATTTTCTGGGAACACATCTGAAATTACTTGGCTCTACAAATGACGCCGCACCCAGATCATGCTGCAAGAAAATAGCGCTTTTTTACTTATAAATCCATACTGATAAGACGCAAAACTGCGTTTAAAATATAAATTACGTAGTCGAGGCTAATATGCTCGTGGATTGAATTCCAACTTTCTAAACATTCATTAAGAGTTTTGTCTAGACCCTGGCACTGTATGGCCCATATGAGACGTCTGGAAGCGTATGACATGTGGTGCCTGAGAAATAGGGAAAATTTCATGTGAACAGCAAAGCTCACAAAAGAATAAATTCTTAGAAGAACAGTGAAACCAGTTATTTACTATCAACAGCACGGAAAAGAAGGGTTCAATTAATTGTCCACCAATACCGACAGAATAGTTTTCCAGTCCATATAATGCAAAGAATGATTCAAGGCAGGAGAGGAAGAGGAAGACGTAGAGACGGCGTAAAAGCAGGCTCATCTACATTTATACTCTGCAAATCACCGTGAGGTGCATGACAGAGGGTACGCCCCACTGTACCAGTTATTAGGGGTTCTTTCTGTTCCATTCACGTATGGAGCGTGGGAAGAATGTTTTTTTGAATGCCTCTGACTATGTAGTAATTATTCTAATCTTATTCTCCGGATCCATAAGTGAGCGATACGTAATGGATTGTAGTATATTCCTAGAGTCATCGTTTAAAGCTTGTTCTTGAAACTTTGTTAATAGAATTTCTCAGGATAGTTTACGTCTATCTTCAAGAGTCTGCCAGTTCAGTTCCTTCAGTATCTCTGTGACACTCTCCCGTGGATTAAAGAAACCTGTAACCATTCCTGCTGCCAGTCTCTGTATACGTTCAGTTTTCTCAGTTAGTCCTATCTGGTAGGGGTCCCACACACTTGAGCAGTACACTAGAGCAGGTCACACGAGTGATTTGTAAGCGATCTGCTTCGTAGACTGATTGCACCTCTCCAGTATTATACCAGTGAACCAAAGTCTACCATCGTGACTGAACCTCTGTGATCATTCCATTTCATATTCCTACAAAGTGTTACACCCAGATACTTGTTTGACTTGGCCAATTCCAAGAGTGACTCTGATATTAAAATCATAGGATACTACATGTTTTCCTTTTGTGAAATGCGCAATTTTACATTTCCCAACACTTGGACAAGCTGCCAATTTTTGAGTCCTTCAGATTGTACTCGTACTTCATTATAGATAACTGCACCATCGGAGAAAAGCCTGATTTTACTAGTGATATTGTCTGCAAAGATATTAACATACAACATGAACAGCAAGGGTCCCAACAGACTTCTCTGGGGCACATTCGAAGCTACTTCTACATCTGACAATGACTCTCCATCCAAATAACGTGTTGCGTCCTCCCTACCAAAATATTCTCAACCCAGTCACAAATTTCACTTCATACCCCATATGATCGTACTTTTGACAATAAGTGTAGGTGTGGTATTGGGTCAAATGTTTTGCGGAACTCAAGGAATACTGCATTACTTCTTTGCCTTGACCCAAAGCTTTCAGTATGTCATGTGAAAAGTGCGAGTTGCGTTTAACAAGATCGATGTTTTCGAAATCCACGCTGGCTGGCATTGAGAAGGTCATTCTGTACAAGATACCTCATTATGTTTGAGGTCAGAATATGTCCTAAGATTCTACAACAACTTGATGTCAAGAATATTGTACGGTAGTTTTGTGGATCACTTCTACTATCTTTCTTGTAGATGGGTGTGACCTTTGCCTTTTTCCAAGGACTGGGCAGGTTTTTTTGTACGAAGAATCTACGACGGATTATAGTGAGAAGAGAGGCTAACTCAGCCTCAAATTAGTATCGAATCTGACAGGGATTCCATCGGGTCCTTGAACTTTGTTCATTTTTAACGGTTTCAGCTGTTTCTCAACACCACTAACTCTAATACCCATTCTTCTTTTCAGCGTCACGAGAATTAAACTGGGGCAATTCTCCTGGGTTTTCCTTTGTAAAGCAACATCTGAAAACGGAGATAAGCAGTTTAGCTTCTGCTTTGCTATCTTCAATTTGATTTCCTGTCTCATTCGCTAGGGACTGTACACTAACTTCGTTCCACTTACATCCTTTACGTAATACCACAATTTCTTTGAGTTCTGCGAAAGATCACTTTGACAATATTCCGCTATGATAGCCACTGAAGGCATCAGGTATTGCTCTCTTGGCAGATAAACGTGTTTCATCCAGCATCTCTCTATCTATAGCTCTATGATTCGTTTTACACCTATTATGCAGTAATCTCTGTTTCTTTAGAAGTTCCTTTACAATGACTGTATATCGTGCAGGTTCCCTTCCATGAAGAATTGTTCTACTGGATACATATCTACCCAGTGCATGGTCAACTGTTCTTTTAAACTTGCGCCGCAGTTCCTCCATGTGCTCCTGCCCTCTGCTGAAAGTTTCAAGTCCCTCGTTCAGATATGACACTACTGATTTTTTATCTAGTTTACAGGACGTATATATCTTTTTTCTTGTTTTAATTGTCATTCGTAGTTTGGTAACAATTGTTGCAACATCCGCATCGTGGTCAGTAGAGCGCATTTAATAAAATTTCCAGGATTTTTTATCACGCCCATCGCTAACAAAATTTTCCCAATTAATTGTTGGATTATTAAAGTCCCCACCGATGATTACAGCACGATTGGGGAGCTTAGCTACAAATAAACCGATATTTCCTCTAAAGTAGAGTCTTGCCCACACAATCTCACATGTAGCTTCAATTTCTATCTCGATGGATTTGAGGAAATGAAGAGACTAACAAGGAGCAGAGAAAAGTGGACAAGTGGAATCACTGCCATGCAGTCTTCAGATTGAGACTTTAGCAGTGAAACAAATATAAAGCATACGTTTTATAATTAGCGTAATTACGTCTCCTTTGTTGGATAGAATTGATGTAGTTAGGAAACTTAGTGAACATACTCAACACTTATGGTCCTCAGCTTACCCAGTAATTTAATATCTAACATTCGAGACAAGAAAAATGGACATTTGAAATGTCACATTTACGTCTCAGGAGGCATTTTGGCCCCCTCTATAGCCAAATTTCCTTGCAATTCTGATGATGTGTTGTACCATTAGCGTGTGATAATTCAACTGTGGAAGATGATGGCGGTGTACTTGGCGGACGTCAGACTAAGAACGTGCGCCATGTTGAAAAGTTGTTTGCTTGCTGATTTGGAAGTTACAATGGTGAAAACATAACTTGTTGACCTTTCGGATACTGTTTTGGTTAGTTGCTGCAGTGGCTCACTAACAGTATTTACTTAGCACTTAACAGTGGCCTTCTGTTACTCACGCGGAATAGTTGACGTTGGATTACTGCGCTCGCGATTCTACACCATTAGGTTAATGAGGCAGTACTCACGCAATTACTGGCGACTCCCTAGCGTGAAAGCCGGGTTACGTGCTCCTCAACGCTGCTTTTGCCATCCGGTCTCCTCATTACCAAACAAGAATTCAAACCATTCCATGAATTTTACTGTTGTAGTGACTTTTATTACTCTGATATTGATTCTCTCGACACAGGAAATGGGGAAAAAATTAATTTAAAAAAAGGTGATGTGAAGTGCGTTCTGTTTGTGACATAATCCAAGAGCCAACAGAATTTACGGAGTGATGGTTAAGGCTTTCTCGACCTAATTTGATGGTTTACAAGTTTTTGGGTTTGAAGCAGAGTCGTCATTTTAACTTCATGCATATTTCGACAACGTCCCCATTTGCGGTCAGGCGTCCAGCGCAGATTTAGTTTCTCGCTGCTCAGATCCCAACGAAACTGAAAACCAAGTGAATACCACATACCGTGCGGAAGTGACATTTCATATTCTGCACAAACTACAAGAACTGTTGAAGGAAGATCTAAGGAACACAATAGTTACACCCAATTGAAGCAGCTATTCAATCAGCTGCCTCAGCCGTCCGTATGAAAGAAATAGGACGACGCCAGCATTCTGGTGCAAGCAACGAATGTCTAGGATATTGTAATGAAAAAAGCAATTGAAAATAGGGTGGCGGATAATTTAATCAACAGGGATAGAGGCTCCAATTTTACTAAAGCGTAAGATCCAGCGACAGCTTTCTTAAATCGGGCGACAGCTTGCTTAAAACGGGTCGGAAAATCTTTCAATGCTCCCTCTCTGTGCTCACGGATTAATGCCTATTAACACGTTGTGCGATGAAGGGTATCGTTTCACCGGATTCTCCTTAATTATAACTCTCTACTTTTTGGCACAGCCTCCCTGTTGGATTTGAATTTCTCTTGACTGTTTTACTGTAACCCTATAGTGCACGGTGACGCGTGTGTGAATCAATATTTTCTTTCACCAGTGCTTCAATAGCAAGTGCATGTACGAATCGTTCAGCGGTTATTTGTAGAATAGGGGAACAGCTGTCTTTTATGTAGCGTCATCTTTGGTGGCGGCAGCATATAACTCATTGTTTGCACATGTCATTGTTCTCAGATGCTTCTAGATAAACCAGTAATTTAAGTGCCACAAAAATTACAGGCATTAACTATATAGTTTTTCTCATAAAGAGTAAATGTTTATATATTTTAAGAGTTATTTATAAAACTTGTAGATTAGAATATGAGTTATTCATTGAGTAAAGTAACACGCCATACAAAATGACTGTGTAGGTAGTTCTTTTTTTGTTCTTTATAACATTATATTTTGAGCGTCCATAAGTAGCAATCTTTATAACATTATATTTGTTTTATTATGAAAACTGTCTTGTTGATCGAATAAAATCTGGATTATATATTATAAAATTTCTTATAGTATAGAATAGTTTGAGCAGCCACATGAAGCTAATAAATGATATTGTCAAACTTTCCATATTTACATCATATTGCTTCTAGATGTCAGTACATAGACGAGATCGGAATTAGAAGACTGGACACAAATGGTATCTTTCTTATTGAGTAGTATCCCAAGTGACAGTGGGGATGATTTCAGACAGTGACAGTGATAATGAAAAAATGGGAAGAAACAATCCAAGCAGCAGGTATATGCAAATCTGTGCATCACAGCTTATTTCATCTTGGTTGGACGTGGCTAGAGAAGCTTTATCTGAAAAGGTATCTTGTGTTCAGAACCTTCTTCGTGAAAAGAACTTAGTTGAAATGTTTGATGAAAGCTTATCAGGTGAGGTTATTGGATCTGAGGTGGCAAATATGTGCATCCCAGCTGCAATAGCACAGATTCAGCAACAAATAACTAACCAGTCAAATCAAAGTATGTGCACCTATGAAGTGGACGGTCAGTCTCGTTCTACACTACCCTCAAAAACCAATAAATGGCAGTTAGATCCAGCACAACAGGAAAATTCAACGGAAGAAAATAACTGAAAGAAGAAAACTGGAAATATTATTTGGAGGGAAACAGCTTTAAAGATGTGAGACCTTAGTTTCTCTCGGCGTCTACATTGTTCAGTCAACTTACGGGAATGCAGCCGGGTGACGTGATCGACAACCGTCGATACTTCGACAAGAGCACTCCGTGCCATTTTGAAGGCAAAACTGCAGCAAGTATGGGCCATGCAAGGGGATTTAAAATGTCGATTTGCGCAGCAATTAGCCGGCCGCGGTGGTCTCGCGGTTCTTGGCGCGCAGTCCGGAACCGTGCGACTGCTACGGTCGCAGATTCGAATCCTGCCTCGGGCATGGATGTGTGTGATGTCCTTAGGTTAGTTAGGCTTAAGTAGTTCTAAGTTCTAGGGGACTGATGACCACAGCTATTAAGTCCCATAGTGCTCAGAGCCATTTGAACCATTTTGCGCAGCAATTCCGGAAGAAAACACACACACACACACACACACACACACACACACACACACACACACACACATACACAGAGAGAGAGAGAGAGAGAGAGAGAGAGAGAGAGAGACACACTGTATCACACAGCCAAAGATCACCGACGTCAGAGGGTTTCGACAGCAAAAATGAATAACCAACAAGTGAGGTAGCATTAACACTGTCCCTCTGTCTTTTGACACGGAGACAGCAAGATTATAGGCAGAATTTATACAAAAATCACCTGCTGTATTTATAAGGTTACTTGCAAATTTAATTTAAAGTGCTTCTTTAATAACACTGTCCCAACAGCTGGATGTACATGCCAGCACCACTCGTTATATTCCATAGGATGACCGGCGCCAAGACAACGTTCTGCAGTAGCTGACTTCTTCGGCTGCTGTAAGCATGTGTGTCTCTTATGCTCAATACACAGGCTCACCCAATTCCTGATAGTCTCACCAATATATGATCTGCCATAAGTGCAAGAAATACAATAGACGCCAGGTTTACGCAAACCAAAATCATCGTTTACGAAATCTGAAAAGTCCCTTATCTTGGATGGCTATCTAAAAACACTATATCCATTATGACGAAATGGGCCTCAACGGGCTAACCAAGCGTCCGAGATAATTGGGCCCTGTGAACCAAGGTACGAAGTATCCTTCATGAGAGCTGGATGGTGACAAGTATCAGCTTGTAGATACAAGTCAATGTGAGTAGGTTTGCTGTAAACAATATGTCCCAACGTGTTTTTTTCAGCTACTTGGATGATAATTTTATTGTTTGGCCTCATGTCAGTAAGAATTAGAACGACTTTTTGGAACGTCCAAATTCAATCCACCCCAGTATTTGTTTCACGATGGAGGGGAAAGGATGGCTGTCTTCCCTTCCTGCATGTGTTGGTCAGGAGGAAGGTTGATGGTACGCTGGGACATGCCTTTACAGGAAGTCTACTCACACTGACTTGTATCTACAGGTTGATAGTTGTCACCACTTGGTTCAACGTGAAGGGGTATTTCACACCTTGGTTCACGCAGCCTACGTTATCTCGCACGCTGGATTAGCCCATCTTCACCTTTCGTCAGAATGGTTATGGTCAAAGACAGATCAGACATGCGCTGCTCTATCGACCAACCGTGCACCGAGTGAGTGATGATAGTACCGACAGAGCACCAAGGTCTACGGCTTTTCTGCCATACACAGCGAGCACTTTCAACAGGATTGGTCGTCCTTTGCAAAAATTTAGCGTTAAACGTGTTTTTAGACCGCAGTCTAAGGTCAAGGTCTTTTTAGATTCCGTAAAGGATGATCTCGATATGCGTAAGCCTGGTGTCTATTGTATTCCTTGCAGTTGTGGCAGATCATATATTGGTGAGGCTATCAGGCTGGGTGAATCTGTCTATGGACTATGATGTACGGGCTTTCTGCCTTACGCAGGGAGCATTTCCAGCAAGAATGGTCATACTTCGTAGAAATGTGATGTGAAATGTGCGTTTCGACCACCATCTAAGATTAGGATGTTTTTAGGTTCCGTAAAGGATGGTTTTGGTTTGCACAAGGCACACGTTCCGAATTCCTTGCAGTTGTGGCGTGTCATATATTTGTGAGAGTATAGGGACTGTGGACCAGAGGCAAACATGCCTACAACAGCCGAGCAAATCCGGTATCGGAGAACATTGTCTTGGCGCCGATCATCCTGTGGAATATAACAACACGGAGATTCTGACACGCACTTCCAGTTTCAAGAAGAGTATTATTAAAGAAGTAGTTGAGATTAAATTAGCAAGTAACCTTGTAAATAGAGATAGAGGCTTTTTTTAAATTCTGCATGTTATCCCGCTTACTACCCTGTGAAAGTACGGAGGGACAGAGTTAATGCTACCTCACCACTTGGTAACTGAATTTCACTATCGATAACTTCCGAAGTCGGCGAGCTCGTTATTTTGTGTGTGTGTGTGTGTCTGTGTGTGTGTGTGTGTGTGTGTGTGTGAGAGAGAGAGAGAGAGAGAGAGAGAGAGAGAGAGAGAGAGTTATCTTTCGGAATTGTTCTAAAAACCGAGGATTTAAAAAGCCCCGCACACTGCTTACTTGTTGCAGTGTCGCCTTGCAAATGACAGGGTGTGCTCCTGTCGAAATACTGGCGGCTGTCGATGACGTCACCTGGTTGCATTCCCGTAAGTTATGTGAACTGCTCTAAATATCTCTGAACAGCAAAAGACGTCCATTGGTTGCAGTGATATTCACTGACTTTTACAAGCTTTTGACAGCCAATATCACATTCTGAAGCGCTTTTTTTTAGCTAGGAAATAACGCAGAAAATTACTTATGGGGTCACGTTTTTACATACGAATAACAGCTCAAAACAAGCCTTCAACAAAAGAGCTGACGGACATGATAAACAGTGTAAATTGGGTCCACTTCTTGACGAAATGAGGAAAAAGTTTCTTTAGATTCCTAGGGAAGATTGTTTATCAATTGATGAGCAAATTTGCGCTACTAAAACTATACATTACCTAAAGCACACAGACGGCTTACAAATGGGGTTCTATGTTACCTATTCTCTGTAAGGTATGTAGATTTACCTACAAATTCGAAATATATATAGGAACTAAGAAAGATTTTAAAAACAAATTTGCACATGAACGAGACTTGGGAGCTAGTGGAAATGTAGTAGTTAGATTGTATAAGAGATTTCAACGGGTGTGTTTTAAGAACTTTTCTTTGATAATTACAGTTAAGTCTGCCACTAGTTTTATACTTGGCTCCACAAGGACTTCATAGTTTTGAGACTGTTTGAAGAAACAGAGTATCAGTTGATGAGAGGTCAAAAAAGAAGGAAGGGGGTTTGTTGTAGAGTAACGCACTGCATACGCAAATATCAAATTCATTGCTTTATTTTGGTAACATGATAAGTGCGTCTATTTACTACACACATTTGCTTTAACCCGACCAGAAGGAATGACTGAAAAGACAAAAAAAGAAGTAAAAGAGAAATCGGAAATTATCAGAAGTAACACATGAAAACAACCGTGTTCATTTTCTTGACGTCTTATTGGGTCGTTATCACATTTCCATGTACTCTGTGAAATGGATATAAGATCCTTGATATAACTGTTGTCAATTCACGTCGTCAATTCTTGGTTGCTACATACGGAGTTACTTAGCCCCAAAGACTCAACGAAATTGTCACGTTTCAGAATTGAACTATTAAATACTCTGTGCAATGCTGGACATTTCTCGCCGCCAAAACGAGGGAGCCCTCCTCTGAAGCACAGAACAGCTAGACAGCAATGAAATGTAACGGTCCAATTCCATAGTTCCTCCGCTGATGTCGATGTGAAAGGGTGGAGCATTTTCCTACTCGGAATCCCACAATCGTACGATGCGATTTCAGGACGTGCGCGAAGCAAACCATTGTGAGGACCAGTTAATGTGCTATTGCAGTTTGCATAGGGAATTACACAATTTTTTTACTTTCACACAATGTGAATGCTAGAAAAAGTAAGTACTGTCAGCAGTGCTGAATACTCAAGTTAATATTCTTTTAAAGTCAATGGATAATTAAAAATTTATTTCCTGCGTCACAAATTTAGTTATTTCTGGATACATTGTGTTATTATTAATTCTAGACTGATTTTTAAAATTTCTGTCTACTGATTTTTCAGTTTAATAAGTATAACAATTATATGCAATAAAATATGCCACAATACACAATGGGATTTATTTATGTATCAGTCCAATATTGTCGAACAATCAGAAGAATCTTTTAAAATTTTTCGTTATGTTATTTGCATGTTTTTCTGATGGAAGGGAAAAATACATGCACTCTTGAAGTTGTTTAACGGCGCTGGGGAACAATCGCAAGGGCGCCGTGCAGCGGAATCTGTTCATAGTCTGGTTGGAGTCCAGACAGCGACCAATGAGATTTGCACTCGACACTTGACTAAGACATCTAGGGAATTTGTCGAGATATCTTGTTAGCAGAAAATGACAGCTTCGGTGCAAGCCCAAAAACTCTTAAACCAGGTTTGAGGAGCATTCTTAACAGTCGGCAGGACACTTGCGTAGCATCCCTGGAGCGCAGGCTTGCGGGACAGGACAGCTGAATAACATGGAAATGCAGTGTGGCTAGGGCCTTCCGTCGGGTAGACCGTTCGCCTGGTGCGAGTTGACGCCACTTCGGCGACTTGCGTGTCGATGAGGATGAAATGATGATAAGGACAACACAACAGCCAGTCCCTGAGCGGAGAAAATCTCCGACCCAGCCGGGAATCGAACCCGGGTTGTTAGGTATAACATTCCGTCGCGTTGACCACTCAGCTACCAGGGGTGAACAAGACAGCTGAATTAGCGCATATAATTAAAAATCATTCAATCTGGTACTCTACGCAAAGTATGCTCCTTACTTCTGCTTTTCTCCGTAGCAGTATCGTCCTGTAGGGAGAAGATATAGACGTAAATTTAGATTAGCCTGCCAAACGAATATTACATCATTCTGTACCATAGGGGCGGATTATCGATGGATTACCGAGAGCGCGGAAGCTACTCAATGGATGGACGCACAGCTTTGGATTGGGCAGGCCACGGAGGGCGCCTGCATTGCGTCGCATCCTCACACCCACAGTACCTATAGAGGAACCCAAGTCGCGCGGAAGTGCCCGTAGTTCCCGCCTGGGTAGCTGGGCGGTCAATGCGGCCCATTGCTAACCGAAGAGACCCAGATTCGATTCCCCGCCGCGTCTGAGATTTTCGCCCATCGAGGACTGTCTGTTGTGTTGTCCTTAGGTTTTTATCGTCAGAAATGATCTTCCACTGTCGAGATGGCTGTATGGGTATATACCGAAAGCAAATAAAAAAATTTCCCTCAGCGCCGTAGGTCTCAGAGCAGAAGAGTGGTGTGTTGTGGTGTGGAGTGTGTGGTTGCACAGGAGAGGCGAGGCTACCCCTGCCGTTAGCCATCCGAGGTGTACCTGATGCAAGAAATTTACACACCGTTCAGCTACACTCAATTAGTGTTGATTACCTCCACGGTCCTCCCCCCCATGAACCATGGACCTTGCCGTTGGTGGGGAGGCTTGCGTGCCTCAACGATACAGATAGCCGTACCGTAGGTGCAACCACAACGGAGGGGTATCTGTTGAGAGGCCAGACAAACGTATGGTTCCTGAAGAGGGGCAGCAGCCTTTTCAGTAGTTGCAGGGGCAACAGTCTGGACGATGGACTGATCTGGCCTTGTAACACTAACCAAAACGGCCTTCCTGTTGTGGTACTGCGAACGGCTGAAAGCAAGGGGAAACTACAGCCGTAATTTTTCCCGAGGGCATGCAGCTTTACTGTATGGTTAAATGATGATGGCGTCATCTAGGGTAAAATATTCCGGAGGTAAAATAGTCCCCCATTCGGATCTCCGGGCGGGGACTACTCAGGAGGACGTCGTTATCAGGAGAAACAAAACTGGCATTCTACGGATCGGAGCGTGGAATGTCAGATCCCTTAATCGGGTAGGTAGATTAGAAAATTTAAAACGGGAAATGGATAGGTTAAAGTTAGATATAGTGGGAATAACTGAAGTACGGTGGCAGGAGGAACAAGACTTTTGGTCAGGTGAATACAGGGTTATAAATACAAAATCAAATAGGTGTAATGCAGGAGTAGGTTTAATAATGAATAAAAAAAGAGGAGTGCGGGTAAGCTACTACAAACAGCATAGTGAACGTATTGTAGTGGCCGAGATAGACACGAAGCCCACACCTACTACAGTGGTACAAGTTTATATGCCAACTAGTTCTGCAGATGAAGAAGAAATTGAAGAAATGTGTGATGAGATAAAAGAAATTATTCAGGAAGTGAAGGGAGACGAAAATTTAATAGTCATGGATGACTGGAATTCGACAGTAGGAAAAGGGAGAGTAGGTGAATATGGATTGGAGCTAAGAAATGAGAGAGGAAGCCGTCTTGTAGAATTTTGCACAGAGCATAATTTAATCATAGCTAACACTTGGTTCAAGAATCATAAAAGAAGGTTGTATACATGGAAGAATCCTGGAGATACTAAAAGGTATCAGATAGATTATATAACGGTAAGACAGAGATTTAGGAACCAGGTTTTAAATTGTAGGACATTTCCAGGGGCAGATGTGGACTCTGACCACAATCTATTGGTTATGAACTGTAGATTAAAACTGAAGAAATTGCAAAAAGGTGGGAATTTAAGGAGATGGGACTTGAATAAACTGACTAAACCAGAGGTTGTACAGAGCTTCAGGAACAGCACAAGGGAACAACTGTCAGGAATGGGGGAAAGAAATACAATAGAAGACGAATGGGTAGCTCTGAGGGATGAAGTAAGGGAGGCAGCAGAAGATCAAGCAGGTAAAAACACGAGGGCTAGTAGAAATCCTTGGGTAACAGAAGAAATATTGAATTTAATTGATGAAAGGAGAAAATATAAAAATGCAGTAAATGAAGCAGGCAAAAAGGAATACAAACGTCGCAGAAATGAGATCGACAGGAAGTGCAAATTGGCTAAGCAGGCATGGCTAGAGGACAAATGTAAGGATGTAGAGGCTTATCTCACTAGGGGTAAGATAGATACAGCCTACAGGAAAATTAAAGAGACCTTCGGAGAAAAGAGAGCCACTTGTATGAATATGAAGAGCTCAGATGGAAACCCAGTTCTAAGCAAAGAAGGGAAAGCAGAAAGGTGGAAGGAGTATATAGAGGGTCTGTACAAGGGCGATGTACTTGAGGACAATATTATGGAAATGGAAGAGGATGTAGATGAAGATGAAATGGGAGATACGATCCTGCGTGAAGAATTTGACAGAGCACTTAAAGAACCTCAGACTTCAAGAAGAATATAATAATCCCAATCCCGAAGAAAGCAGGTGTTGACAGATGTGAAAATTACCGAACTATCAGTTTAATAAACCACAGCTGCAAAATACTAACGCGAATTATTTACAGACGAATTGAAAAACTGGCAGAAGACGACCTCGGGGAAGATCAGTTTGGATTCCGTAGAAATGTTGGAACACGTGAGGCAATACTGACCTTACGACTTATCTTGGAAGCTAGATTAAGGAAAGACAAACCTACGTTTCTAGCATTTGTAGACTTAGAGAAAGCTTTTGACAATGTTGACTGGAATACTCTCTTTCAAATTCTAAAGGTGGAAGGGGTAAAATACAGGGAGCGAAAAGCTACTTACAATTTGTACAGAAACCAGATGGCAGTTATAAGAGTCGAGGGGCATGAAAGGGAAGCAATGGTTGGGAAGGGAGTGAGACAGGGTTGTAGCCTCTCCCCGATGTTATTCAATCTGTATATTGAGCAAGCAGTGAAGGAAACAAAAGAAAAATTTGGAGTAGGAATTAAAATCCAGGGAGAAGAAATAAAAACTTTGAGGTTCGCTGATGACATTGTAATTTTGTCAGAGACAGCAAAGGACTTGGAAGAGCAGTTGAACGGAATGGACAGTGTCTTGAAAGGAGGATATAAGATGAATATCAACAAAAGTAAAACGAGGATAATGGCATGTGGTCGAATTAAGTTGGGTGATGCTGAGGGAATTAGATTAGGAAATGAGACAGTTAACGTAGTAAACGAGTTTTGCTATTTGGGGAGCAAAATAACTCATGATGGTCGAAGTAGAGAGGATATAAACTGTAGACTGGCAATGGCAAGGAAAGCGTTTCTGATGAAGAGAAATTTGTTAACGTCGAGTATAGATTTAAGTGTCAGGAAGTCGTTTCTGAAAGTATTTGTATGGAGTGTAGCCATGTATGGAAGTGAAAAATGGACAATAAATAATTTGGACAAGAAGAGAATAGAAGCTTTCGAAATGTGGTGCTACAGAAGAATGTTGAAGATCAGGTGGGTAGATCACGTAACTAATGAGGAGGTATTGAATAGGATTGGGGAGAAGAGAATTTTGTGGCACAACTTGACTAGAAGAAGGGATGGATTGGTAGGACATGTCCTGAGGCATCAAGAGATTACAAATTTAGCATTGGAGGGCAGCGTGGAGGGTAAAAATCGTAGAGGGAGACCAAGAGATGAATACACTAAGCAGATTCCGAAGGATGTAGGTTGCAGTAGGTACTGGGAGATGAAGGGGATGCACAGGATAGATTAGCATGGAGAGCTGCATCAAGCCAGTCTCAGGACTGAAGACCACAACAACAACAACCTCCACGGTGGGACCCATTTGCCTGCTCGTTCCTTCGACTGTTAAAAACATTTCTACATGTCTATATTCCATAATTCTAATGTTTACATTAGGGATAGCGGCAGTCACGGTTAGGTTACTCTACCGTCCATGGGTTGGCATGTCAGTTTAATGTAGCCAATGGGATGATACTTTCACGTAGCCAGTGAGAGGGGAAGAGAGAGGCAATGGAATCAATCTTTTGGGACAAATATTTGGCTGTTTTTCTCCGAGTACATCACGAATGACGAGGTTATGATTGGGTTGGAATGTTAAAGTTTGGTTGTGAGTTGGTGAACCCAGCTAATGTGGCAGCTGAAAGGCTTGTTAGGTTAGGAGGTGAGAGTTTGGTTGCTGAAGCCAACGAATGTGAAAACTGAAACACCTGGCTGTGGTGACAGACTGATCTTTAGCTTAGCCTGAGGACTGGGTTAGGTTGGAATTGGACATTTTTACGCCCAGAAATCAGTTTAATAATCTTTGTTGTGACATATATCTGTCTGCTTCTTCCGAATATGTTCTGTTTTCGGAGTTTGTGGTATACTGGCGTGACAATATTCCTTCGTGTCTTACTTCCAAACCTGTCGTCTGTCCGCTGATCTCTCTCTCTCTCTCTCTCTCTCTCTCTCTCTCTCTCTCTCTCTGGCCGCGCATATCCAGCCGCTGACACGCCCTCCTTCCTTCCCCTTATTATCTTATCATAGGGAACGTCTATTAATTACATGAGGAATTTTCTTTAAAATTCGAACCCCCGCCCCTCTCATCCGTTGTTGAGATTTGGCGAGATGCGGTGAGACTCTCCTCTCTCTCATGAGAGGTTTATTCCGTAGCTGGGTAAGAATACGTAAAAATGAAAATTTTGTTATTGTTTTAAACATTGATTAAATACTGCAATAAACCGTGTTTTATTCAGAAAGATAATTAAACAGTGTTTTTAACACATTATTAGAAGCAATATTTTAAACTTGTCAACTCTAATCAGCATTCGGACGGACAAACAGATAGAGACAGACGAACAAAAAGGCTCCACGGGAACAGTATTAACCGTTTTGACGGACCCCCAAAATATTGACCTTTTGTATATTATAAAGTGACATAAAATGTCACTTTACTTTCGTTTTTATTTTTTAGATGAAAGACAACGTTGTTTGTACCTACCCTTGAATTGTATGATTACGTAGCTCTTCAGTCTCTTGATTTATATGATCACGAACAGAATTCTTGTCAGTGAACTTCAGCTAAGCTTCCTTGCACAAATGGTTAACTTCTTGCTTGCACGTATGGTTCAACTTGCCTATGAAATTTGACACTTACGCAGCACTTGTTTTATATCGGGGATTCCAGGCATGCACACATGTAAAGCATTCAGTTCAGAGAGGCTATAAAGATTGGTCGGCACTTTAATATTGTCCGTTATAATAAAGTATAATAATATAAAAGTTCATCTAAAATCGTTTTTTGGTTCACCCTCACAGTACAGCGGAAGCGACTAAGTGAATCAAACGAACTACCAGAATTCATTTGAATTGGGGTTATTGCTAATGTAATTCATTTCCTTTTTTGTAATTCTGTTTTAATTTTCTCCCACGATTTATAAATTCAGCCAGTGTGTGTTCGTTGTAGGTACATCTTTTGGAGCTTTTCTGTAAAATTGTTATGTATGTTTTATTGTTTAACCATGCAGATACACCACAGTCAAGCCGAATCTCGCAGTTTTAAGTTTCCAATCTTCACTGCTGAGCACAGCATAGATAAGTCTCTCCCCACCGGTGTATCGCGACGTTGTGGCATAGTCCTATGGTGTGTGTCAAAAAGTTTTATTCTGTACAGATGCCTACAGTTTACAAGTTTATAGTGCCACATGTTTAACTTTTTAACGACAGCTGTAATAACACGACATTGCAGTGCCTGTGTTGTTAAGAGGAACCATGTGATGTTCATTCGGACTGCGACTACGGCCATTGTGAAATACATGAAATCTATTCGCAGTTTCGGATTCGCACAACAATCATTTGTACAACGGGAGGACGGCAATGCAAATTTGTGCAGGAGCGGGATTCGAACCCCGATTTTCCGCTTATCGCGAGCGGTCGCCTTACCATTCGGCTATCCGTGCACTATCCACAGTCAGACCCAAACTTCCACATGTCGTCAATTCCGGCACAAGTTTTCATTGTTGTCATTCCATTCTGCAGCTGATGGTAGTCCTTATTCGCCCAATTGCGGATTCATTTTATGTGACAATGAAATTTGTGCCAGACCGGGGCTCTAACCCGAGTTCGAGTTACTGTCTGGTAGAAATTTTCACTCTAGTGATTCCTTTATGCAGCTGATAGTTGTATATTGCTGTTATAGTTTTGTAATAAATTTCGAGTGTCCGTATTAGCAAGCGACCCAACGGCGAAAACTGTTAGTTCTTTTTACTGGTAATTCAAGGGACGGTAAAAATCTGAAACAGTGCTTAGCTTACTCTTTGTGCTCAGTGAAAATAAGATGGTCAGCCTGAGTACTTGATCAATTTCAGTGTACATGTAGACTAAACATTTTTATTACAGTTTTATGATGGAGAGACTTGTCAGTCCTATTCGTAAAAGGCAAGCTAGGGATTAAATTAGTCAAATAGAATTTTACTAGAAGTTACTTTCACCTCTCATATGGAAGCAAAATAAGTTTAAAAATACATATTGCTAAATAGTGGCCCCGCGCTACTTGAAACCGGTCTAGTCACGGAAAATAGTTTCGTGATCATACGGACAAAAAATGGCTCTGAGCACTATGGGACTTAACTGCTGAAGTCATCAGTCCCCTAGAACTTAGAACTATTTAAACCTAACTAACCTAAGGACATCACACACATCCATGCCCAAGGCAGGATTCGAACCTGCGACCGTAGCGGTTCCAGACTGAAGCGCCTAGAACCGCTCGGTCACTCCGAATCATGCGGACAGTTTCTTTATTTTTCCAAGCTCTTATATTACCCCAGTACAGTGTTACAAACAATATATTATTCGTTCAATAGATCAAACACAAAACGTCTCAAGAGGAATCATTAATACTTAGGTATACGGCTCAAACGATCATTCGAAGCAAAAGTGTCTAGTAACGCGGGCTCTAAAACGCTTACCTTAAGGGCTATGAGCATTCTTTCATCTTCGATTCTGTGAAACAAATCTCTTGTGTTCCAAGCTCTTTGCTTTCCTTAATTTGAGAGGAGGTAGTATTGATCAAAACAAAACAAAAAAATTGTAATAAACATGGGCTCTAAAGCGCATACCTTAAGAGCTATGGGCACTTGACTTATGGAAGGGATTTGTTTCACAGTAGTCAAGATGAACAAGTGCTGATAGATCTTAAGGTACGCATTTTACACCACATATTTGCTGGACTTTTTTTCTCGTTTCAGTCCACGCTACCGCATCTCAAAATATGTAAAGCAAAGAGCTTGCAGTAGAAGACGTTTGTTTCGCGATTTCGAAGATGAAGTAGTGCTCACGCATTTTACAGTCCGAGTTTGCTAGACTTTTTTTCTTCATGTGATCGTCCCTGTCATTTTCTCCTGGGACACCCTGTATAGCTGTTGGAACTCGGCGTTTTAGTACTCCACACACAGTTCCTGCACCGTCGACAGCACGGCTCTCTGGATAATTGCCTTTAGAGCCCTCTATCACAGACCGAAAAATGTGATGATTATGCATCGCGTCTTTAGACGAGTTAATTTTTCATTCCCGACTAGTGCTTTCATATAACACGTCTTAGGCTGCAGTCTAGCTCTAGTGCGTTGAAACGTGGTTACGCCTGTAAATGTAACCATGCCTTGCAGGCTTTATGAAAATCCAGCAGGAATTTATTTCCGAGAGTGCAGAGGAAATTGCTCTGCTCCCAGTGGAAATTTATTACACTCCAGCTCAGAAAGGGACGCCTGCCAGACGTACGAGAAACAGTAATACCTACCAATGAGGCGTGGCGATACGCAGTGCTACTGTCTTATTTCGACAGTCCCCGAGAAGTATTGGAACACAGACTCTAAAGAAGAAAACTGCTAAGCAGCTACAGCTTATAAGCGAAGAATATGTTTCAGTAATTTATTCTCTTTTTCAATACCGGTACTGTACGACCTGGTCGAGAATATCAGTACATTCACGAAGCACGTCCTTCTTCACACAAAGACATTTAAATAGAGTTGTAATTTTCTTCTTTTGAATTTGCATTTAATTCAGTTTCAGACATTAATGTACATCAATTATGTAAATACAGTACGATGAAGTTTTACGAACACTTGCCTGTTGAAATGTTGAAGGATTCCTCGTCTTACCTTCAGCAACTTACGGGATTGCGTTCTCACGAATACCAATTCTACGTTTTATTAAGTTTCCAAATGCATATGTTTCTGTATGTAATGTTGCTGTGAAAACGTGAAGCTTGGATATTTTGTTCTGTAGCTGAAGGAAACCTATTTTAAGTTAATTAAGCTCCACGTCGATTAAAATTTAAGGCTGCTACGCAGTGCAACTACATATTTATATTTTATGTGTTATCGATAACGTGATCCGTAATCGAGTGTTTATATGAGCTGTTGTTATTGATGCCCCCTAGTATCGGTTCATTTATCTCCCATATTTTAAGTCTTACCTAAAATGTAAAAAAACGACGGTTCCTAAAAAGGGAAATGATGTTGTAACAGGAAGATATGGTCATGTTGTTGTTGTTGTTCTTGTGGTCTTCAGTCGTGAGACTGGTTTGATGCAGCTCTCCATGCTACTCTATCCTGTGCAAGCTTTTTCATCTCCCAGTACCTACTGCAACCTACATCCTTCTGAATCTGCTTAGTGTATTCATCTCTTGGTCTCCCTCTACGATTTTTACCCTCCACGCTCCCCTCCAATACTAAATTGGTGATCCCTTGATGCCTCAGAACATGTCCTACCAACCGATCCCTTCTTCTGGTCAAGTTGTGCCACAAACTTCTCTTCTCCCCAATCCTATTCAATGCTTCCTCATTAGCTATGTGATCTACCCATCTAATCTTCAGCATTCTTCTGTAGCACCACATTTCGAAAACTTCTATTCTCTTCTTGTCCAAACTATTTATCGTCCATGTTTCACTTCCATACATGGCTACACTCCATACGAATACTTTCAGAAATGACTTCCTGACACTTAAATCAATACTGGATGTTAACAAATTTCTCTTCTTCAGAAACGTTTTCCTTGCCATTGCCAGCCTACATTTTATATCCTCTCTACTTCGACCATCATCAGTTATTTTGCTCCCCAAATAGCAAAACTCCTTTACTACTTTAAGTGCCTCATTTCCTAATCTAATTCCCTCAGCATCACCCGACTTAATTAGACTACATTCCATTATCCTTGTTTTGCTTTTGTTGATGTTCATCTTATATCCTCCTTTCAAGACACTGTCCATTCCATTCAACTGCTCTTCCAAGTCCTTTGCTGTCTCTGACAGAATTACAATGTCATCGGCGAACCTCAAAGTTTTTATTTCTTCTCCATGAATTTTAATACCTACTCCTACAGTCATAAATACTGAAAAAGGAGTACTGCAGCGCAATGGCGGTTTTCGGACTAAGACCATAACAAAATCAGTAATATATTAAGCAAAAATATTGTTGATAGGGTAAATTCAATTACATTTCAGTTCAAAAGAATAGCGTTTCTCTGCATGCAAGGCATGTATCGCCACAGATATAGTCCTTACAGGCTACAGTAATATTATTTTTGCGACGTCATAATTTTCGAAGATAGCAACAGCAGACATGTGCGAGTACTATTGCGCGGAAACCTTAACTGCTAATAAAGATGCTGACAAGAATAATATACTGAAGTATGAAAAAGAAAACTGAGAGTCTGCTAGATGACGATCAGTTTGGCTTTAGGAAAGGTAAAGACGCCAGGGAGACAGTCCTGAGGTTGAGCTTGACAGTGGAACCAAGAATAAAGAAAAATCAAGACCCAGTCATTCGATGAGTCGACCCGGAAAAAGCGGTCGACAACGTAAAATGGCGCAAGACGTTTGAAATTCTGAGAAAAATAAGAGTAACATATAGGGAACGAGGAATAATGTATAGTATGGACAAGACTCAAGAGGGAACAATAAGACTGGACGAGCAAGATCGACATGCTCGGATTGAAAAGGGTGTAATACAGGGATGCAGTATTTCGGCCCTATTCTTCAATCTACTGTATACGTAGAAGAAGCAATGACGGAAATAAAAGGAAGGTTCAAGAGTGGGTTAAAAATTCAGGGTGAAAGGATATCAATGACAAAATTCGTTGATGACATTGCTACCCTTATCGAAGGTGAAAATGAATTATTACAGAATCTTTTGAATGGAATGAAAAGTCTAATAAGTAAAGAATATGGACTGACGCTCAGTATAAATCGACGCAAGACAAAAGTAACGGGAGGTAACTGAAATCAGAACAAAGAGAAATTTATCAACAAAATTGGTGATCACGAAAATGACGAAATTAAGGAACTGGAAAAAAATAGCCCATGACGAACGAAGCAAGGAGGACATGAAGAGCAGACCAGCGCAGGAAAAGTGAGCGTTCCTGGCCAAAAGAAGTCTGTTAGTCTCACACATGGACCTTAATTTGAAAAATATGTTCAAATGCGTGTGAAATCTTATGGGACTTAACTGCTAAGGTCATCAGCCCCCAAGCTTACACACTACTTAACCTAAATTATCCTAAGGACAAACAGACACATCCATGCCCGAGGGAGGACTCGAACCTCCGCCCGGACCAGCCGCACAGTCCATGACTGCAGCGCCTAAGACCGCTTGGCTAATCCCGCGCGGCCTTAATTTGAGGGAGAAATGTCTTAGAATGTACATTTGTAGCATAGCTCTGTGTGGTAGTGAACCATGGGCTATGGGAAAACCGGAGCAGAAGAGAATCGAAGCGTTTGAAATGTGATGATAGAGAAGAATATTGAAAATTAGGTGGACTGATAAGGTAAGTAATTAGGAGGTACTCCGCAGAATCGGCAAAGAAAGGAACACATCGGAAACACTGATAAGAAGAAGGAACAGGATGACAGGACATGTGTTAAGACATCAGGGTACTAGAGTGAGCTGTAGAGGATAAAAACTGCAGAGGAAGACAGATTTTGGAACATATCTCACTAGTAACTGAGGGCGTAATGCGCAAGAACTTACTCCGAGATGAAGAATTTGGCGCAGGAGAGAAATCAGAGACCGGCCAAATCAGACCGCTCAAAAGACTAACGACTTAAAGAACAATTTTTTTTCGGCCCAGACGTAAACATCTTAATCACTTACACGCCTAGTCTTATGAATTAAATACTAAACTGGTAGCTAATTATAATAACAGGTCTCTTACGAGAGGAAAAAGGTTGTGTAAAGCCTGCTGAGAAATAAAATACAATCTGCTGAGCAATAAATCGTATAAGAACCGTTGGCAAGTGGATTAGAGGTCAGAGAGCTTGGAGTCCAGTACATACGTATATTTGAAAATCAGTGTAACGTTGCAATTTGTGTAACGGAGCACTTGTTGGTGAACTCTGAGAGGTTGGTGGTCTTTTTGCAATCTTAAGCATAAGGATGAGTAAGCATCAATTTACACTGTACTGATAAAAAAAAAACGCAAAAGAACAACTGCTGCCATTGACCAAGTGGTCGAGGCGATGCGTGAGATGTCAGATTCCCACATGCGAGATTATTACAATACAGTCGATATCGGTGGGCCCAGATCGACTTTTTACAATACTATATTTTGAGATTGTTTAGCTAAGGATCGCCATTTCAAGGCGTCAAATTATTACAACCTTTCTTCGTCTTTGATAGGAGCTCCTCTACCGTCTGATTACATTTGGAGAAACCTCAGATATGACAAATGGGACGTAAGACACGCTCAGTTAACAGTCTGCACATAACTTCTCAACTGGTTCTTTGAAAGCCCTCGGAATCACAGAAAAGCAAAGTCTCGTGACAATAGTTCGCATGTTCTAAGAGTCTAGATGAAACGCTTCAGTTTAAGTGAAAACGATAGGGACAACCGCCGAAGCGAGAATCAACAGGCCTTGGCGACAACGTGTTGATGATTGATCGGCGATGACTATCGCTCATTGTAACAACGGTTAGAATGCCACAAGGCAGCAAATTGCTCGTCAACCCAATACTGGACATCCATAACTATTGACCAACACTCGCTCGTCGTTGTGAGATACAGAAGCCACCATCCCGTATTGCTCACCACACGTCACAGGGAACACAGCATGAGCGCCGGAATTCAGCCACTGGAAGCTAGTTGGACGTCCGGATGGATGAATCACGCTACACGCCGGAACTCGACGTGTTTAACGGAAACCACACGCAACCTCACTTGTCAACGGGGAAACATTAAGCAAGTGATGAAGGTACTCTTCTTAACGGCTCAACTTGCACGTTGCATTTAAGAGAACTAGAGCCTTTCACATGAAAAAGGTTATTCAAATTTGCTGTTTACAGTTTCGATGTTCTTCTATTATACTTCTTTCTTCACTGATGTTATTGGGAAGAAGGTCATACGATTAACGACTTCACATACCGAATTAAAAATCTGTACTTTGATTAAACAGCAGACGGGCACTTTGTCTCGCACATAATTTGAAACCTCTGGAAATTGTTTTCGAGCATTAAAAACACAGTACAGTTTCCTTAGCGAATTGGTCCCTAGCGCAGCATTTCATCTTAAAAAAAGAAGTTAGATTAGAGTTTAACGTCCCGACGGGGACAAGGTCATTAGAGACAGAGCACTAGCTAGTACGGACAACGATGGGGAAGGAAACTGGCCGTGTCCTTTTCAGAGGAACCATTCCAGCATTCATCTCAGTCAATTTTGGGGGACAGCGGGAAACTTAAATTTAGACGTCCAGTGGAGGATTTTAATTACACAGTTTCCAAATGCGAGTCCACTGCCTAAACAACTGAATCCGTTTGATGACTGATCTTCTAGACATATGTAATGTCATTAGCCTCCTAAATTATTAGCGTCTATATCTGCATTCTGCTAACAATTTTACGATATGTGCCCAAGAGTAAATAGCGTAGCAGAATAATTACAATTACAGTTACATCTGTGACGTAGCAAAGTAAATGTCGTGCCATGAACCACGTGGTACATTTTGTTACATATGAGCTAAAACACGCAATGTCCAATCACCTTGCAGCAGATTGTTTCCATACCAACGTACAGAAAGTAGTACCTAACAGATTATAATAAGAGACTACATATATGATCGATTTTAACACTCTTTAACTACACTATGTGATGATAAGTATCCGGACACCCCCAGAAACATACGTTTTTCATATTAGGCGCATTGAGCTGCCACCTACTGCCATGTACTCCATATCAGCGATCTCAGTAGTCATTAGACATCGTGGGAGAGCAGAATGGGGCGCTCCGCGGAACTCACGGAGTTCGAACGTGGTCAGATGATTGGGTGTCACTTGTGCCATACGTCTGTACGCGAGATTACCACACTCCTAAACATTCATAGATCCACTGTTTCTTGAGCGGCCCTTCCCGCCGGAGGTTCGAGTCTTCCCTCGGGCACGTGTGTGTGTGTGTGTGTTGTTAGCATAAGTTAGTTTAAGTAGTGTGTAAGTCTCGCGATCGATGACGTCAGAAGTTTGGTCCCTTAGTAATTCACACACATTTGAACATTTTTTCCACTGTTTCCGATGTGACAGTGAAGTGGAAACGTGAAGGGGCACGTATAGCGCAAAAGTGTAAAGGTCGAACTCGTCCGTTGTGTGACTGAGGCAGCCGACAGTTGAAGAGGGTCGTAATGTGTAATAGGCAGTCATCTATCCAGACCGTCGTACAGGAATTCAAAACGGCATAAGGATCCACTGCAAGTACTATGACATTAGGCGGTAGGTGAGAATACTTGGATTTCATTGTCGAAGGGGTGCTCACAAGCTACGCATCACGCCGGTGAGCGCCAAACGCCGCCTCGCTTGGTGTAAGGAGCGTATAAACATTGGACGATCGAACAGTGGATAAACGTTGTGTAGAGTGACGAATCACGGTACACAATGTGGCGATCCGATGGCAGGGCGTGGGTATGGCGAATTTCCGCTGAACGTCATCTGCCAGCGTGTGTAGTGCCAACAGTAAAATACGGAGGCGGTTGTGCTATGGTGTGGTCGTGTTTTTCATGAAGGGGGCTTGCATCCCTTGTTGTTGTGCGTAGCACTATCACAGTGCGGGCCTACATTGATGTTTTAAGTACCATCTTGCATCCAACTGTTGAAGAGCAGTTTGGGGATTGCGATTGTATCTTTCAATACGATCGAGAACCTGTTCATAATGCACGGCCCGTGGCGGAGAAGTTACACGACAGTAACATCCCTGTAATGGAATGGCCTGCACAGAGCCCTGACCTGAATCTTATAGCACACCTGTGGGATGTTCTGGAACGCCAACTTCGTGCCAGGCCTCACCGGCCGACATTGATACCTCTCCTCAGCGCAGCACTCCGTGAAGAACGGGCTGCCCTTCACCAAAAAACATTCCAACACCTGACTGAACGTATTACTGCGAGAGTGGAAGGTCTACGGGTGGGCCAACACCAGATTGAATTCCTTCATTACCGATGGAGGGCGCCACGAACTTGTAAGTCATTTTCAGTCAGCTGTTCGGATACTTTTGATCACATAGTGTATATATGCTCTAGCCTCAGATGATAGGTGGTAGTGGCCGATATTTGCTTCAAAAAAAGGTGTGAATAAATAAAAGTAACTAAAGCAGCTTTTTTCGAAACTTTGTTGTTGTTGTGGTCTTCAGTCCTGAGACTGGTTTGATGCAGCTCTCCATGCTACTCTATCCTGTGCAAGCTTCTTCATCTCCCAGTACCTACTGCAACCTACATCCTTCTGAATCTGCTTAGCGTATTCATCTCTTGGTCTCCGCGCTGCCCTCCAATGCTAAATTTGTGATCCCTTGATGCCTCAGAACATGTCCTACCAACCGGTCCCTTCTTCTTGTCAAGTTGTGCCACAAACTCCTCTTCTCCCCAATTGTATTCAATACCTCCTCATTACTTATGTGATCTACCCATCTAATTTTCAGCATTCTTCTGTAGCACCACATTTCGAACGCTTCTATTCTCTTCTTGTCCAAACTATTTATCGTCCATGTTTCACTTCCATTCATGGCTACACTTCATACAAATACTTTCAGAAACGACTTCCTAATACATAAAACTATACTGGATGTTAGCAAATTTCTCTTCATCAGAAACGCTTTCCTTGCCATTGCTAGTCTACATTTTATATCCTCTCTACTTCGACCATCATCAGTTATTTTGCTCCCCAAATAGCAAAACTCCTTTACTACTTTAAGTGTCTCATTTCCTAATCTAATTCCCTCAGCATCATCCGACTTAATTCGACTACATTCCATTATCCTTGTTTTGCTTTTGTTGATGTTCATCTTAACTGTCAAAAAGGTCCTTCGTCGCTTGCTTGAAAACGGCGCAGCACCGAAGTTATAAAACGTCTAAGATATCTTCGAGTCTATATTGTTTCATTCTAAACACAATTCTAAACTGTGTAATTGCATTTCCTGTACAATACGAAACTGAAACAGTAGTAATACAGTAATTCAGGAACTTTAGTTTCATAAGATATTAAGCGAGCCGCGGCTGACCCAGCGATCGTCGCTGCCAATGTGACTTACCCTCATGCGCGTGTATGAAGGTGTCTATGAGGTAGATGGCGTCGCAGGTGTAGTCGAGCGTCCACCAGAGGGCGGGCACGGCGTTGTTGAGCTCCCAGAAGACGGCGCGCCCCACCACCAGCACCAGGTTGTACAGCACCGCCAGCGACACCAACATCAGCCACTGCAACACACCGGCGCGGCCCGCTCGCTCAGTCTAAGGGTCCCTCCATCAACTTAAATTCCCGATGGTCCATAAACTAAAGCAAAGTACGTCCTACACTTGGTCAATGAGCCTTAAGAGAAGGTCCTAGTGGAGATAATTTACCATTGGCTTCTTGTGACTTGATGCAAAGTGTCACATTTGTATCTGTGGCATATGGACGATCTCGATGGGTGCTGCTTAGTGTAGTCTTGTTTTAGGGTTATCATAGGTGAACATGTAATGAAATGAATAGGGAAAGTGAAATTCATTTCTGCTGCATGACCAAATTGTCCCGAATAGCAACAAATGGGCCGGCGACCTCATTTTCTCATCTGGTTCATATATTACTGCCAACACTCCATTGCAGAGAGGTTTGGCATTCCAGCCTGAACGCTGGCACACAGTCTAGTGAACAGAACTGCACATCATCAACTTCACCTTTGTCACCAAAGTCTGGTCATGAAATTTTCTTATACCCCACGATACGAATCGAATATCACTGGACCGAGAGCCACAGCACTGTGTTCGTTATCGACCCTAATTGCATAAGAAGTTTCAGGCGCTTCTTCTTTTTCACGGTCTTATCCCGTGACTTCACGGAGTCGACGGCACGTTAATCTGGATTTGGCAGTGTTAGTGGTAGAGGGTGGCAGGATGTGCTTCCCCCCCCCCCTCCCCCTTGCTCCTTACCCTGACTTCCGAGACGGAATTTGTGTATCCCATTCTACTACGTCTAGTGTTATCTCAGTGAAAGTTTAAGAACGTTCCCGAAATGTTTGCGAATCATGTAACTGAGGAGGGACGTGGGTACCAGCCAGGTATTCAACTATCCGGATGTGGGAAATCGCCTGAAAACCTCATCCATGCTCGCTGGCACACCAGCACCCGTCGTCAGCTCGATGATGGATTCGGTAAAGGCAGACGAACCTTCCCGAACCCCGAGGCGGCAGTCCTAAATCGCCCATCTATCTGGACACGTCTGGAGGTTTCAGACACAAACAATGGAAATAATTATTATGGACACTAAACAACAAACAATACTATTGTTTAATATATCAAACGTGAATGTGTAGACGTACAGATTGGAGACTACTATTGCTCTAAGGTGTTCAAGATGAACTTCTTCGTTTTTCTGAAGGGTACGTCAGCAGTAACCATTCAATAACTTGTTTCCTTTCAGAGTAAGCTGATACAGTAGCTCCATACTTAAAAATCATATGTAACAGCTCGCTCGACGATAGATATACACCTAAACACTGGAATATTGCACTGGTCACACCAATACTCGAAAAAGGAAATGAAAATAAAACCCTGAATTACAGGTCCATGTCACTGCTATCGATCTATGCATTACTTTCAACGATCTATTGACAAATAGTCTGGATGTATTCAGAAAACATCTCTTCGTGAAACACAACTAGCTTCTTATTCACACGAAGTAATGGATGATATCGACAGTGGGTCTCAAACTGAATTCATATTTCTATACTTCCAGAATGCTTTTAACACCGTTCTTCACAAGTAACTTGTAACGGAGTATCGTCTCACTTGTGCAGCTGGATCCGTGATTTCCTGTCAGAAAGGTCACAGTACATAGTACCTGCCGGAAAGTCATCGGGTAAAACAGAAGTGATCTCTGGCGTCTCCCAAGCAAGTGTAGTACGCCCTCTGCTGTTCCTAATTTGTACAAAGTGTTAGGAGTAACGGTACAGATATTGTGACGATTGGTACCTTCTCTACCTTCTTGCCGCAAAAACATTACATAATTTAGTACCTGATGTTTTCTGCACGGTCGCAACTGTGCCACGAAGTGGACTATGGCTGTCACTGTAGACTTCCCAATGTCCTCACTTCAGTACCTGTACCTGCAGCCCAGGGGAAAACAAACATTAATGGCTTGCTTGTGCTACGAGTAATTGGAGGTACAAACCAATCTAAAAATATACTGCTCGTAATAAAAATGATTATTATGAGTGAATACTGATGTAACGTTGGTTCAGTACGCTGTTCTCAGTCCTCAATAGAAATTTCTACACTTGTACCCCTAACACGCTCTATAAAAGATTTAGGAGACAATCTTCACAGCCCTCTTAGATCGTTTGCAGATGATTCTGTCATTTGTCGTTCAACAAAGTCAAGAAGATCAAAACCAACTGCAAAATTATTTAGACGAGATACCTCTGTTATTCGAAAAGTGGCAATTGACTCTAAATAATGAAAAGTGCCAGGTCATCCACAAAGGACGAGTATTAAAAGGAATCCGTTAAATTTCGCTTACACGTTAAATCTCACAAATCTAAAGGCTGTCACTTGAGCAAAATATCTACGAGCAACTTAAACTGAAATAATCAAAGAGATAAAGTTGTGAGGCAAGTGGGCCAAAGACTGTGTTAGTTAGCAGAACACTTAATACACTCACGTTCAGAAACAATAGATCGCCTTGATCGACTGGAGACAGGACGATCATAGTCACAGGACATGTACATTAGTATTTTCAGCAGAAACGATCACCTCGGTTCAGTATGTGCAGTGTTGCCTGGTAGGCACAGGGTCCGGCATGGGCCCTTATAACTTGTGGCATGGGTGATGGGATCGAAGCGTGCAAGGAGCGAATGGCGTCCTGTGGTATAGCCATCCATGTTGCATTCACCTGATTCCAAAGGTCATCTGTGGTGGTTGGCATTGGGTCACAGCACTGCATCCGTCGTTTCACCATATCCCACACATTTTCGGTTGGCGGCAAGTCTGGTGATCTGGCGCGTCAGGTCAAAAGACTGACACCCTGTGACACCAAGAAGACACGTGTTTGTGCAGCAACATGTGGTCGTGTATTGTCTTGCTGAAAAATGGCGTCTGGGGTGTTGTCCAGGAAGGGTACGGCTAAGGGTCGCAGGATGTCACTCACGTAGGTCGTACTGGTCACAGTGCCCTGGACACGCACCAGCTGTGATTTGTGGTTGTACTCAATAGTACCTCACACCATAACGCCTTGAGTTGACCTTGTACGTCTCGTGCGAATGCAGTCACTGTGATGCCACTCTGCCTCTCTGCGGCGAACCAAAATGCGGCCATCATTTTCAAGCAAACAGAAGCTGGATTCGTACGAACACACTATATGATACCATTCTGTCTCCAGTGACTTCGTTCCATGCACCATTCCCGTCTAACACGTTTCTGCGCATTTATCAAAGGTAGATGGAGAAGTGGACGTCGCGCACGTAGCCCCTGACGTAATAAATGGCGACGGACTGCCACGCCTGATAGTGTCGATATGTTACACTGTTGCGCCAGAACCGAGGAGGACGAAGATCTGTTCTGCAATGCCATTTTGCTGAGATGTCGATCTTCTCGGGGATGATCTGGTTGATGCTACCTGACCCATCTTGTCGTGTTCTACGACCTTCTGTGAACCATTATGCACACATCCGTTGCACTGTCGAAACACTTCGTCCAACACGAGCAAAAATTTCCCGGATGGATGCATCACATTCTCCCATGGCAACAATGCGTTCTGTTTCAAATTCACTGATTTGCCGGTACGGTTCGCGCATATGTCTGCGAGGCATCCTGCATGCCTGCTCAAGTCACATTGATCCATTACCTTCAGTTTATAGCGACAACGAGGGCCACAGGTACGTTTCAACGGTAAGTGGTTTTGCGCCGCGATATCGATGTTGCCCATGAACCCGCGGGCCAACTTGTTTCAGATGCTAATAATTTCTGCAGAACGTACTAATGTACATGTTCTGTGAGTATGAACGTCCTATCTCTAGTCGTTCAAGATGCTCTATTTTTTTTCCCCTCTGAACATGAGCGTATATGCAACAGGTCTGCTAAAGAGACTGCCTGCGCTATGGGTGTTCTTCTGGAGTATTGCTGTGCATTATGGAATTATCGCATAAAATGGGAGAGACTCACGAATGTGGACGCGAATTGGGGTGGCTTCATTAAAATCACCGACTTCCTCTTCTGAACGCCAAAATATTTTGTTGAATTCCACCTGTAGAAAGAGAAATAGCGATCGTGATAAAATAAGAGAAATCATAGCTCGTACGGAAAGATTTAAGTATCCATTTTTCCCGTACACCGTTAGAGAGTGGAGCGATAGAGAATTAGTCTGTAGGAGGTTCGATGGACCCACTGCCAGGCATTTAATTAGGAACTGCAGAGTAGTCATGCAGATGTAAATGTAGATATACAAAGGCAAATGGAGTAAAGATAGCAGTAGCCGGTAAGAAGGTAAAACTGTCATTCAGGCCTTCTATGGAAAAGGGTAGTTCTTGCTCTGTCGATATCATTCGACGCGCAACCAATGAAATCGAAGTAAGACCGACGATACAACGCTTCTTTTGTGTCCACTGTTGAAGATTGGCTACTGAAGAACAAAATGCAGCGGAACGCTTTGATCCAATATATAGGGGTAACGAATTTAAGCGGGATCTCATTTGACAAGATACATTATCATTTGTAAGCTGATGTAAACAACAGATACTGCAGTTTTAGGTTACACCAAATTCAGAAATGTTAGACCCTCGTACAGTGCCAAGGCTTACATCTAATGGGTACAGACATACGAGGTGTGGCTAGAAAAAAAACCGGACTAGTACTGGTGAAACAATAAAACGAATGCAATAAGGCTGAAAGTCGCGTGGCCTGTCACGTGACTCTCGCTCCGCCTACTGCTCGAGTTTCATCTGCCTCCTGCACTCAGTCTGCCCGTGGCGTCTGTTTTAAGTAGTTGACGTTTTGTCTGTGCGTCGGAAAATGTTGAGTGTACAGAAAGAACAGCGTGTTAACATCAAATTTTGTTTCAAACTAGGAAAATCTGCAAGTGAAACGTTTGTAATGTTACAACAAGTGCGGCGATGATTGTTTATCGCGAACACAAGTGTTTGAGTGGTTTAAACGATTTAAAGATGACCGCGAAGACACCAGTGATGACACTCGCACTGGCAGGCCATTGTCAGCAAAAACTGATGCAAACATTGAAAAAATCGGTAAACTTGTTCGACAAGATCGCCGTTTAACAATCAGAGCAGTGTCTGAGTTAACAGGAGTTGACAAGGAAAGTGTTAGGCAGATTCTTCATGAAAGTTTCGACATGAACAAAGTGTGTTCAAAAATGGTTCCAAAGTGTCTCACAATTGAACAGAAGGAACGCCGAAGAATGATTTGTTCTGACATCCTGGAAAACATTGAAAGTGATCACACCTTCTTACAAAATGTTATTACTTGCCAATCGATGCATTGGAAAACTCCTGGTTCTCCACGACAAAAAAAAGCACGAATGTCAAAATCGAAATTCAAGGCAATGATGATTGTTTTTTTTTGACATCAAAGGGATTGTGCACATTGATTGGGCACCAGAGGGACAAACAGTGAATCAGCATTACTACATTAGCGTCCTGGCTACCCTACGTGAGCGAGTACGGAGAAAACGGAACGATTTGTGGAGAAAAAAGTCATGGATCCTTCACCAAGACAATGCCCCAGCTCACAGTACGTTGTCAGTGAAGACGTTTTTGGCAAAACACAACATTCCCATCTTAGATCATCCACCCTACTCACCTGATTTGGCCCCCTGTGACTTTTTTCTTTTCCCTAAAGTCAAATCGGCTTTGAAAGGAACTAGATTTGAGACTGTTGAAGCAGTAAAAGAAAAAGCGACGGAAGTAATGTATGGACTTACCGAAAATGATCTGCAGCATTGCTATGAACAGTGGAAAATTCGTATGGAGCGGTGTAGAGACCGAGGAGGAGAGTACATTGAAGGAGATAACATGAAATTGTAAATAATTGTAAATAAATGTTTTTTCCAGCATCAGTCCGGTTTTTTTCTAGCCGCACCTCGTAGTCACGGCGCACCACTTATTAATATTTCGTGGACGCTACTGAGGAATCTGTTGCTATTATTGCCAAGCGCCGCAACAGCACGTTAACCATATCAGTTATTCCAACGGAAACGTCTCCAGGTTTGTGATATTTGGGCGTATCATGATGGTGCTAGCAAACACATGGCACCTCACTAATTTCCTGGCCGTATCGTTTCCTCATTAGGTGACATCACGTGGCAAACCTGTTGGCTAGATTTAGCTCAGTATCGTTAGGAAACTTCCTGGCAGATTAAAACCGTATGCCTGACCGAGACTCGAACTCGGGACCTTTGCCTTTCGCGGGCAAGTGCTCTACCTACAGAGCTACCCAAGTACGACTCACGCCCCGTCCTCACAGCTTTACTTCTGCCAGTACCTCGTCTCCTACTGCCAGGAAGTTTCGTATCAACGCACACTCCGCTGCAGAGTGAAAATCTCATTCTGAAAACATCTCAGTATCGGCAATTCCGGCGAGGTAGCTTGTAGGTTCTTCATCAGTGAACTGCAGAAGATTCCAACAAAGCATTCAGAGGAAAGTACTGGTCACTACTAAACAGGTGAATTGACGCGTCGTTATAAACTGCATCATCGTCGATCAATCATTTGTATTAATCTGCCAAATGTTTAGCGATAACCCAACGAGATACTTTGATGAAATGACCAAATAAAGCAACCTGGGAGAAATAATAATCCGTACTTAGATACTTTGGAAGAATACTGCTGAAGTAATTAACCTACGAAGGAAGTCGCTCACAAAACAAAACAATTGCTCGACAGATACTTGAGTCATAGTTCCCCAGTCCACCAAGCGGGATTAACGGTGGAGTAAGAGAAAATTCAGAGAAGGTTTGTGCAGCTTATTTGGTCAGCGCAAGTGGTCAGAAACCATTTAGAAACTGAAATGAATAATAGCAGGAAAGGCATTAGTATCATATTAAAAATATAAAAGCGGATATAGCAATATTGTTCGAGAAACATCCTCCTTTAACCACATTTATCATACGCAGTGTTAGTAACAGTAAAACAGATGAAGCTAAGTTAATGTGGAGGCCTACTGATAATTGTTTTTTTCGTCACTCCTTTAAGAAGTGAAGTAGAAAAAGAGAAAATGTACCGCCCACTGGACACTCTATGACGCCCTGAAAATTATAATTTTGGCCCGAGACGTAGGTGACGTCATCGACCAAGGCGGCGCAGTAGTTCTGATTTTGATATCTCTAACTAATTTAAGGGAGTCGTAGGATGGCTGATTTAAAAAAAATGCTTTCACTGGCAGCATTAATTTATTAACTTAGTGCGGTCTGTTTCAAGTACAAGTGTCCTCCCAAACCCTGCTTCCTCTTCTTATTTCCTTTCTTTTTGTATGCTATAGAATGAGCGCTAGAATGCTATATGTACGTGACACAGTAGGAGAAAGAGGGACGAAACGAGGATTGGTGAGTGACAAGGCCGGGTTGCCTTAGTGATTTACGGCAAACGTGCAAGGAAATGCAGAATTCGCGGTTCTCGTCAGTATTGAGGCAGCTACGCTCTAAACGAACAGCTAGTGCTAATCAGAGCAGGAACGACCGCAGCATTGTTGGTGCGCGGAGACGTACGGCAATAAAATGTGCTTTTACTGCGCCGCTAGTCGCCGACAGTGTTTTATTGCCTGGAGTAGCGGCCCCACGTGGCGCGTGATCCGCCTGCTGGGTGCCGGGTTGGCCACCGCTGGCTGCGCTGGCTGTGCGGTCTCTGTGAAAACTGCTATTAGACTTATTATTACTTCTATACATTTAACGGATTTACTAATGGGCAGACAGTAACACACAGAGATTCGTCTGCTGACATGTAATGCTTGGTTAGCTCTGAGGAAATGTCGATGTTGCAACTCTGTTCACAATGTATGTGCACAACTGGATCTGTGCGTGTGTATGTATGGGATCTCTGACAATCCATTGGTTCGATTTCAACCAAGTTTGGCACAAGAACCGTAGGTTTCATGAGTATCACCACTGTGGGATTTATGGTCTCCTTGCTCCAATAGGTGCAGAGATACAGGCAAGGACATGTTTTTCTCCAGTCCCTGCCTTACAGGCTGCCCTACATGACCAACATGTTGTGTGGGTATAGTATCAGCCTGTCTTATCGACCAGCTTTGGAGGGCAATCTGCACATCAGAGGCAAGAAACATCTTCCAGGCTCTGACATGTAGGTTGCCCAGCAGAGCAAGCATGTTGAGTTGGAGTAGTATCAGGGCATCTTATATGCCAGGGGCAAAAAAGGTTTTCAAGTTCCTCAAATGTAGGCTGCCCTGCCTGACAGGTAAGTTGGGGAGAAGTAGCCACCTACCTTATCGACCTGTTTTGTGACTGCTATTGGAAGGAGGTTAAGATGGATAGAGAAGGGGTTGGATAGAGAGAGGGAAGCAGGAGGAGATGGATAGGGAGAGGTGGGGAATAAGAGGTGGATAGGGAGAGGTGAGAGGGGGAAAGAAACAACAGAAAGGGAGAAGAGGGCAGAAAAAGATGGACAGAGAGAGAGAGAGAGAGAGAGAGGGGAGAGAACGATATGGACAGAGAGAGGGGGAGGGAGGGAACGAACACAGAGTTGGGAGAGGAGGGGATGGACAGAGATAGCTGTAGGAGGGAACGGTCAGAGAGAGGGCTGGGAAGGGAATATAGCAGTCACAGGGAAGGTGTTCAGGGGTAATGCTTAAGTGCAAAAGGAACAGGGTAAGAGGAGATGAACAGAGAGGGGAGAGGAGGAGATGGACACAGGGAGGGGAGGAGGACATAGTTGGAAAAAGAGGTGGAGGAGATGGACAAAGAGAGGGAGAAGAAGGAAACAGAGAGACAGAAAATAAAGAGGAATGTACGTTTGGAGCACTGCATTGTATGGTGGTGAGATATGGACTCTGGGAAAACCAGAACAAAAGAGAACAGGAGCATTTGAGATGTGGTGCAACAGAAGAATGTTCAAAATTAGGTGGTCAGGTAAGATAAGGAATGATGAAATCCTTCGGAGAATAGACGAGGAAAGGAATGCATGTCGCCTCTACCTGGCTTTGACGGCTCTTCGAAGCGGAACACTGGTATACATCTTGTTCCTTTCTTCTTGTAAGGAAAACACTGACAAGAAGAAGAGATTGGATGGAAGGTCATCTGTTAAAACATCAGGAAGTAGCTTCTACGGAAGTAGAGGGAGCTGTGGAGGGTAAGAACTGTAAATGAAAACAGCGATTGCAATATATTCAGCAAATAATTGAAGACGTTGGTTGCAGGTGCTTCTTTCAGATGAAGAGGCTGGAACAGGAGAGAAATTCGTGGTGGGCCGCATCAAACCAGTCAGAAGATTCCCTGCTCGATTCTGTCGGTATGTTCGGACTTATCTCAAGAACTACGGCAGGGATTTCGATACGGTTTTTGCTAATAGTTGATTGGTTTACGAGGAAGCTTCGTGTGAATAATTTATAAATATTTCGTGCTAACTGACTGGTATCTGATGACAAAGTCAACCGCCACTGTGGCAGCACGCCGTGATTGGTAGTACTTACAGCGCTGGCTTTTGCTACGTAAACGAGTGTGTCCGTTTGATCTTCATCGCTCACTGCTGCGGCGACGGTTCCCAGCTCGCTCCGAGACACTA
Organism: Schistocerca piceifrons; assembly: GCF_021461385.2. Lineage (NCBI taxonomy): Eukaryota > Metazoa > Arthropoda > Insecta > Orthoptera > Acrididae > Schistocerca > Schistocerca piceifrons. Next base: position 710,732,453 of record NC_060138.1, read on the forward strand.
TTGTCGTGGTTGTATGAACTATTGTCGTTTTCCGTTCTGCGATTTGTATATTTTGCCCTGCTGACGCTTCCTCATGGACCAAGTCTATGTTTTGCAGTTAGGACATGACATGGTGTCTAATTTAAAGGTCTGCACCAGATCACTGAGCCACACGAAACTATTACTACTGGAATCTATATATGTATACATTTTGTAAGTCCCCCGCCACATTTTTCTGTCTGTACGTGGAGACTAATCTCAGAAACTACTGGAGATTTTCATACGGTTTTCATTAATACGTACTCTGATTCAGGACGGGATGGACAGCGTAGTATCTCACAGCTTCCATGGATACCGCGAGATGTCACTCCGATCGCCAGTTAAATGTGGAATACATAACATTCGAGCCTCCTGAGAACTTCCGTGACGCGCGCTAATTAAATAGTTTAAGTTGTTGTCCGGCTATAGACACTTAGCGCCACAAGAGCAATGCCGAGCCATGTCGCTAATACTACTTATGTTTAAATGCGTTATGCAATATGAGAAAGGATCAACGATCACAAATGTTTTGTACGTTATTTTTCTTCTACTCTCTGAGTTGTACTACAGCAGCCTTATTTAATTTCATAATTTTTTCTAATAGTAAGTACCGCATTTGAAGATGATCGACTCTGTAATGCGCATTCACTAATTCATATTGTTCCTTGTCAAAACTTATACCACAGCAGGTGATGGCACGAGTCGCGCACGCCCGTGAGTTGTCAATACTGGAAGACAAATAATGAAAAATTCCCCCATCTGATGTCCTCTAACCTTGCAGTGTCCGCGCTACCTATCCTTTGCCCCTGAGGTAAGCGGCCAACTTTCCTTAGTTCACGGCAGAATTCACCGACATCAATTAAAATTAAGCACGTCTTAAAATATTAGTGCCCCTGTAAGTATTTCTGTTTGTTACTGAGCAGGAAAACTACGTTCTTAATAAGCTCTAAATGTTAGTTAACGTTTTTGGAATTGGCTGTTTGTTACTAGACTCATGTTATTACTGAGTACAGCTGAGGACCGAGGGCCGCACGAATATCCGTTTAGAGCTCAATTCCGTTCGCAGATCGTAGTTTGACGACCACTGCTCTACATCCACACCTACAGGAGCGTGTAGAAGCGGAATAGTAATGAAATGTTGTAGACTCCAATGCCACAATCCCAGGTGGTTCTGGTGAGGACTTAAGCCCATATTTTCCTCTCCTTCGTTTCATTAGCGTTTACCCCGTATAGTTACAGGGTCTCCTATAATCAAGTGTCCGCAAATTTATATTATTTAACTTTGCGCTTTTGTTGCTTCTGTATCGTGTTAGGTTGAAGCACAAGTTCGTAGCGTTTTTGTTTTGCATGCTGGTATTCCTATTCTTATGGAGTTATTTATCGATTGTCATTTCTCACTTGTAGTCCATTGTTACTATTTGAGTTGACGTACGTTTGGTTATTTGGAGATAGTCAGAGGAGTTGTGGATGCCAGAAAATGGAGTGTCAAGTGGAGAGAAATCGGAACCTTTCTCACATATTCTCCTGTTTGAGTTCAGGAGAGGGGTGACAGCAGAGGAGACTGCCAGAAACATTTGCGCCGTGTTTGGGGATAATGCCAATGGACAGAGCACAGCAAGAAAACTGTTTCCTAGTTTTAAGGAGGATCGTTTTGGCGTTGATGTCTCTCCACGTTCAGGAAGATTTTCGGAGTTCGATGAAGTTCGTTTACAGGCATCAATCCACAATGATTCACGTCAGTGTAGTCTAGAACTAGGAAATGTAGTGAACTGTGATCATTCCTCGATCGTAAGACATTTGCATGCAATGGGTAAGGTCAAAAAATGGCTCGTGCGGTTACCGCATGCTCTAAGCCGAAATCACAAAAAAATCAGCTGGTTGCTATGTATGCACTTCTGCTTGCTCGTCATCAGTTTTGTTACTGGTGAAAGTAAATGGTGTCTCCATGCTAATATGACGGAAAGAAAGGAATGGCTGAGCCCAAACAGAGAAGCGACTCGCGGCACAAACGCCTGCGCGCATCCACGGAAGATAATGTTCTGCAGCTGCTGGATCAGCGACGGCGTGGCGTACTAATAATGGCTTCTCCGAGGTATAACCACCACTTCTGACATTTATTGTCAATAACCGAGACGTCTCGCAGGCGCAATACAAGAACAATAGCCAGGAAGACTGCTCCATGACAACGCGCACCCGCATTCTGCAAGACTGACAAAAAGCACTATACAGGAGTTGGGTTGGGAAATCATTCTACACATGCCTTATTCACTTGATCTGGCGCCCTTCGATTCTTATCTTGTCCGCTCTCTATCGAATAACCTTCAAGGAACTTCGTGTCTGGATGAAAATGCACTCCAAATATAGCTCGACGAGTTCTTCGCCTCAAAACCACATGAGTTCTATGATCGCGGAATCGAAAAGTTACCCGAGCTTTGGCTGACTGTTGTAAACAGTGAAGCAGAATATGTTATTGAAGAGAAAAATTTCTGTTATGTGTATCTGTTGCCTTTATTGAACATATGGAAAAACGGTACGATCTGCGACACCAACCCAATATCATAATTACACTTTCCCACTGTCCGTATGGTTTAGATGCATCTCTCTGTGAGGCAACGTTACGAGAAACCCTATTGCTCATTTCTACAGCAGGTAAGTTCTTGCTATAGTTAAATCCTGCTAGGCCAGAGCGACTCAAGGAGTGAGCCAAGCTGTGCACTGCATGACGAACTCAGCAACGATATGGATTTGCCCTTTAGTGATCAAGCACAAAGGCTGATAGTTAGGCTTTTGAAGACTGTGGGAGCTGCAAGGCCTTAGAAAACTGGCACCCCGCGAGTGTGTGTGACAGTTCTGGGCACCTGGGCAGCGCTCGCAAACGTGAGACACGCCTCTCCGTTTTGTGTGTGTCAGTGAACTGTCATGTACACATATCTGGTAACTATGTCCCGAGGGCGCCCTGCGACACCATAGCGCTGAAACGGGCAGTTCCTGGCCATTTCACTCTGCTTGGTAGAGGCACTGGCCTGGTCACGGCTTAATTAGTGAAGTCAGGGAGCTGACCCTTCTTGTCGTCCTGATGCAGATTTCTCAGTTGTTTTCTATTCTTTCTTTTCCTCTAACCATATTTTCCTCTGTTATCAGCACTGTTTATACCTTTCAGATTAAGAAGTAAGAGGATGCAAGATGACCTAACAAAATGGTTATCATTCATGTCATGCTTTACCAAGACATTATCGCAAACAACACACTCCTGGTTGTAACGAAGAGAGCGAAACGCTTCTCAATGACTGCCTCCGACTTTCTATGGTCACTAAATGAGAGCAGACAAAACAGATGGGGAAAGAAACCGTAGCTCCCTTGGATCATACCCACTACAGCAGGAAGGCCTGGTCCTTAATCAAAAAGCTGGATGTTGTTGTTGTTGTCGTCTTCGGTCCTGAGACTGGTTTGATGCAGCTCTCCATGCTACTCTATCCTGTGCAAGCTTCTTCATCTCCCAGTACTTACTGCAACCTACATCCTTCTGAATCTGCTTAGTGTATTCATCTCTTGGTCTCCCTCTACGATTTTTACCCTCTACGCTGCCCTCCAATGCTAAATTTGTGATCCCTTGATGCCTCAGAACATGTCCTTCTAACCGGTCCCTTCTTTTTGTCAAGTTGTGCCACATACTCCTCTTCCTCCCAATTCTATTCAATAGTTCATCATTAGTTATGTGATCTACCCATCTAATCTTCAGCATTCTTCTGTAGCACCACATTTCGAAAGCTTCTATTCTATTCCTGTCCAAACTATTTATCGTCCGTGTTTCACTTCCATACATGGCTACACTCCATACAAATACTTTCAGAAACGACTTCCTGACACTTAAATCTATACTCGATGTTAACAAATTTCTCTTCTTCAGAAACGCTTTCCTTGCCATTGCCAGTCTACATTTTGTATCTTCTCTACTTCGACCATCATCAGTTATTTTGCTCCCCAAATAGCTAAACTCCTTTACTACTTTGTCTCATTTCCTAATCTAATGCCCTCAGCATCACCCGACTTAATTCAACTACATTCCATTATCTTCGTTTTGCTTTTGTTGATGTTCATCTTGTATCCTCCTTTCAAGACACTGTCCATTCCGTTCAACTGCTCTTCCAAGTCCTTTGCTGTCTCTGATAGAATTACAATATCATCGGCGAACCTCAAAGTTTTTATTTCTTCTCCATGGATTTTAATACCTACTCCGAATTTTCTTTTGTTTCCTTTACTGCTTGCTCAATATACAGATGGAATAACATCGGGGAGAGCCTACAACCTTGTCTCACTCCCTTCCCAACCACTGCTTCCCTTTCATGCCCCTCGACTCTTATAACTCCCATCTGGTTTCTGTACAAATTGTAAATAGCCTTTCCTTCCCTGTATTTTACCCGTGCCACCTTTAGAGTTTGAAAGAGAATATTCCAGTCAACATAGTCAAAAGCTTTCTCTAAGTCTACAAATGCTATAAACATAGGTTTGCCTTTCCTTAATCTATCTTCTAAGATAAGTCGTAAGGTCAGTAGTGCCTCACGTGTTTCAATATTTCTACCGAATCCAAACTGATCTTCCCCGAGGTCGGCTTCTACCAGTTTTTCCATTCGTCTGTAAAGAATTCGTGTTAGTATCTTGCAGCTGTGACTTATTAAACTGATAGTTAGTAATTTTCACATCTGTCAACACCTGCTTTCTTTGGGATTGGAATTATTATATTCTTCTTGAAGTCTGATGGTATTTCGCCTGTCTCATACATCTTGCTTACCAGATGGTAGAGTTTTGTCAGGACTGGCTCTTCCAAGGCTGTCAGTAGTTCTAATGGAATGTTGTCTACTCCCGAGTCCTTGTTTCGACTCAGGTCTTTCAGTGCTCTGTCAAACTCTTCACGCAGTATCGTATATCCCATTTCATCTTCATCTACATCCTCTTCCATTTCCATAATATTGTCCTCAAGTACATCGCCCTTGTATAGACCCTCTATATACTCCTTCCACCTTTCTGCTTTCCCTTCTTTGCTTAGAACTGGGTTTCCATCTGAGCTCTTGATATTCATACATGTGGTTCTCTTTACTCCAAATGTCTCTTTAATTTTCCTGTAGGCTGTATCTATCTTACCCCTAGTGAGATAAGCCTCTACATCCTTACATTTGTCCTCTAGCCATCCCTGCTTAGCCATTTTGCACTTCCTGTCGATCTCATTTTTGAGACGTTTGTATTCCTTTTTGCCTGCTTCATTTACTGCATTTTTATATTTTCTCCTTTCATCAATTAAAATCAAAAATTCTTCTGTTACCCAAGGATTTCTGCTAGCCCTCGTCTTCTTACATACTTGATCCTCTGCTGCCTTCACTACTTCATCCCTCAGAGCTACCCATTCTTCTTCTACTGTACTTCTTTCCCCCATTCCTGTCAATTGTTCCCTTACGCTCTCCCTGAAACTCTGGTTTAGTCAGTTTATCCAGGTTTCATCTCCTTAAATTCCCACCTTTTTGCAGTTTCTTCAGTTTTAATCTACAATTCATAACCAATAGATTGTGGTCAGAGTCCACATCTGACCCTGGAAATGTCTTACAACTTTCAACCTGGTTCCTAAATCTCTGTCTTACCATTATATAATCTATCTGATACCTTCTAGTATCTCCAGGATTCTTCCATGTATACAACCTTCTTTTATGATTCCTGAACCAAGTGTTAGCTATGATTAAATTATGCTCTGTGCAAAATTCTACCAGACGGCTTCCTCTCTCATTTCTTAGCCCCAATCCATATTCACCTACTATGTTTCCTTCTCTCCCTTTTCCTACTGTCGAATTCCAGTCACCCATGACTATTAAATTTTCGTCTCCCTTCACTACCTGAATAATTTCTTTTATCTCATAATACATTTCATCAATTTCTTCATCAGCTGCAGAGCTAGTTGTCATATAAACTTGTACTACTGTAGTAGGCGTGGGCTTTGTGTCTATCTTGGCCACAATAATGCGTTCACTATGCTGTTTGTAGTAGCTTACCCACACTCCTATTTTTTATTCATTATTAAACCTACTCCTGCATTACCCCTATTTGATTTTGTATTTATAACCCTGTATTCACCTGACCAAAAGTCATGTTCTTCCTGCCACCGAACTTCGCTAATTTCCACTATATCTAACTCTAACCTATCCATTTCCCTTTTTAAATTTTCTAATCTACCTGCCCGGTTAAGGGATCTCACATTCCACCCTCCGGTCCGTAGAACGCCAGTTTTCTTTCTCCTGGATGCAGCCAACAAAATCACCAACCCAACTGCATGTCTGCGCTTCCAAGTCAACAAGAGATAAACACATCAAAAGAGATGTTATGCATCTCTTAAAAGTGATGATAGCGTCGGCCCCACAAACATCTGAGTTCTCCACCCCATTTCATTTGGAAGAGACCAAATAAGCTATAAAGAACACGAAATTTAGAAACGCAGCAGGCTTTTATGGCGTTCAACCTGAGTTCCCGTTGCACTGTAGTCCTGCTACTGTGGCAGAATACCTTCATTTAAAATACCTCTAATAAAGAAAATTAAGATCATTGCTGTACTAAAGTCAAACAAATAACCACTTAGAGTGGAAAACTATCGCCCCATTTCTCTCCTTAGTGTCACGTTCAAGGTCATGGAGAGGCTTATTCGTAACAGAATCTGCTCAGCCACCAACAAGCACGTCCCCATGGGGCAAGCTAGGTTTAGACTGGGAAGAGGATGTGAGGAAGAGGTGCTAGCAATAGCAACTCGTATCTAAAACGGCTTTGAAAAGCATAGGATAAACAAAGGGATCTTCTTAGAACAAACTGCAGCCTATGATACTGTCTGGCGTGACAAACTCCTGATCAAATTCATCATCGCCATACCGTGTCGGAGACCAACCACTCTAATTGACAACATACTGAAGAACAGATTCTTCCAGATGCTCTCAGAGAACTGAGTTCCCAAAATAAATGGTGGTATCTCACAAGGTTCCATTTTGGCCCGCTCCTTTTTAATTTGTGTACATACGACCATCTATAAGCTGTTCAGGAAATTCATTTACGCTGATGATACTCCTCTGATCGCTCAGGATCAATGCTTTAGGAAAGCTGAAGCAACACGAACGCCAGACCTGTTGTATCAATTTTGCAGCTACAAAAATACACAAGCAGACTACAAACTTAACATCACATTCAGAGATCAGACCTTCCAATACTGCAATGCTCCAAAATACCTAGGTGTGATCCTAGACGGATCTTTGACATAGAAAGTCCAACTCCGAAACGTGACAGCTAAAATCCAAACTCGGAGCAATGTACTCCAGAAGTTAACAGAAACCACCTGGAGGACCATTCCAAAAGTCCTCGGATCATCTACTCTATCTCTTTCATACTCAGTCACCGAATACTACTCTTTCACGTGGCTAAACAGTACTCACACTAAAATTATTGACACACAAATAAATCAAGTAATGCGCCTCATCACAGGGTGTATTATTCCCACAGACACGCACTGGCTAAAGGTACTTAGTAATATTACACCACCATCGATAAGAAGACCACAGTCATTGCTGAACGTGTAGACAAGAATAAAAAACAACCCGGAATTACCATTGAGAAACTTCATGATCAGAACCCTGGCGACCGAGCTCTTAATCACCGTGGCCTACAGCAATCAGCCTGCAGGACACAAACTTCAACACGCAAGGAGCCTGAAACAGTCAATGGCAGGGCAGTCTTCCATGAAGCATCACCTATCAATCAAAACACCCTGTGAGCGACCAGCAGATTTTCATCTACATCGGCGACAGTGGTGCACGCTGAATCGGAACGGAACTCACCGAAGCAGATAAGGAACATTGCTACACCAAAGAAGATGGAAGTACTCCACTGAATGTGACTGCGGCGGAGAGCAGTAAACCATACATCTGAATGTTCCCACAGAACATTCAAAGAGACAGTGGAAGACATCACAATTTGTCTACAGAAGCTTCTGACTGGATTTCCAACCTCGACTTACAGTTATGAAACCTTTACGAATTTGAGATTGTATGTATCTGTATAGCAAAGTATTTTTTTAAAGAGTTGTCTATATTTTTCTGTCATCGCTCGATAAATAAATATTCATGTCATTATTGCCTTTAAATTACATTGTATATTCGAAATGTGGGCGAATGCCATAATTGTACATGAGTTCATTATTCTAACTGTGATAGTCAGTTGTATCATTAATGTAATGTACAATCCGTCGTAGACGGTGGAACAAAGTCCTTGCAGCACATGAATAATTATAATAAAACAAATAATATTTCCCCGCGACTCTTTCCGCCTGCTTTAGCCCCCTCACGGCATGAGGGGCTGCCCTTCTATAACCAGTTTCAAAACTTGCGTAACATAGTGGAAGCTATGAGCCAATACCTCGTTCTCAAGGTTATTGTTTAAAGGCAGCGTCCGCTCTGTGCATCAAATGACGGTTGTGGAAGGGAGCAGGTGAATGCAAGCGCGTTGATTGTCTATTAGGAGATGGAGGTGCTTGCGGCGATTACCGTACAATACCAGGGCTGCAGGTCTCCGATACCGCAGCCGTAATGCAGCGTGCTGCCGGCGCAGGGAGCGGTTAATCTCCAGCTGCCAGACACCAACACACTCTTCGCCGGCGTCTCGTAAAGACAGGGACACAGACGCACCTTTAATACGCCGCTTGGCACTGACCGCGAAAATCTGACGTCATTTGAAAGCCAGGGACCACACTCAAGAAAGCCTGCGTTGGGATGGGAACCATCTTTACACCCCGATAACTTTATGGCGAAACCGTGTAGTTTTTAGTGCCCGGAGAAGGGGTCAAAAGAAGCGCCAGGAGTTTATAGAGATTGGCTGATTCGCCTGCTGGTGAATGTCATTACGCGGGTTGCTCACCACCTCCCGCGTCTCTTCTTGTAGTAAACGTCTACGGCGACCTCTCGTGAAGGTTAAGACGGAAACTTTGTCCGCTGTCGGAGAGGCTGTTATGAGGTTGTAAAACACATTTAATCAACTTTTATGGTTGTAACATAAAGGCAGTACCCACAGGGTCCCGTTTACATGGTGTGACTCCTCGACCGCCTGACACGTCCTAAAGGGTTTAGCTCCAGAAGTCGTTTACTCTGATTTATACCACACAGTGATCTACTCATTAGTCGGAGTCAAAGGCCTTGTATATGCAGTGCGGCCGTGCCCCCAGTCATCACTGAATGGAATTTTATAAACATACGTTTTTCTGTATATTAAATTTTTGGAATAATTAACAGACGCTCTAAATTCTGAAGTTCTCATTAATAACAAGCCAACGTATTATACCGTGACCATCTGATCATTTCTAAATGCTTTTGATTTATCATTACCAGTCGTAAGGTTCCCGTCGCAAATGCTTCCCAGTTGGGTATATTTCTATGGCAACCTATTTACTGTAAGTCACTTCTAATTTGTGGTGTACAATTTATAGTGCTGGTAGTGACATAATCAAAGATGTTGTAGATAATAGCCTCTGCTACCCATGTCAAATAAAGATTAATTTAGAACTTGCTCTCCCACTATGCCAGATATGTAGGCCCTACACAGTATTCAGGTCTCAGTACGACAGATGTGTATGATCTACAGTCGTATGTCTTGTTCATAGACATACAGCTCTAATCTCCTGGGACATGCTCCTGCTATTTCTAACACGTTAAATGAATTTCAGTCTTAACGATAGCGACTAAAATCCATTGAGAGCCTGGATAATGCATAAGGAAGCAAATTCTGGCTACTACTTACATATGCTTCCTCTATTACTCAGGACCATGAGATAATTACGAACAATTCGTAATAAAGGTGTTCCTGGGCAGGAGGTTAGTGATGTTACCAATAGGAATAAGAGCTACATTAGGACTTCAACGCAACTACATTTGTCAAACAAAGTGTCTATTATTCAACCACACACATTTTCATTAGTGCGCCGGCAATCAAAATTCAAATGGCTCTAAGCACTATGGGACTTAATATCTGAGGTCATCAGTCCCCTAAACTTAGAACTACTTAAACCTAACTAACCTAAGGACATGACACACATCCATGCCCGAGGCAGGATTCGAACCTGCGACTGTAGCAGCAGCGCGGTTCCAGACTGAAGCACCTAGAACCGCTCGGTCACAGCAGCGGGTTGCCGGCAATCAAATGTAGTTCAGCTACTAACAGCGTATGCCTTAAGAGAGAGATTTCCGGTGCACATGCTCTGTACTAACTCACAATAATACAACAAACGATATTTGGAAGCATAGATGCGAGACTTGCCGCATACTGTATCCCTCCCTCGACTGTCACAGTGGGTCACTTGACAGTATCCTCTAGTGGCCAATCTTGATGAGCAAATAAGTTTTAATTTTTGGCAATTTCCTGCAATTCCTGTGAATCATGAATTAACTTTTAAAAACTCGAAAAATTGTTTTGTGACCTTTCATACACTGTTCAAAAGAATTAGGGGAACTCATGTATCCAAGTCCGGTATGTTAAATCTATTTGGATGCAGGCGGTACCTGTAGTCTTATTGCACGGTTTGATATCCTTGCTTTCAGTGCAGGCAACAACTAAAATCGTTCGCCATCTACTGGCTGCGTTATGCGTCACACTATCAGATGATGCCACACTAGGAACTGAGTACTGGTGTCCCAGAGTTTTTTGGTGAGGTACGCAGATGGCAGATGTCATTTGTGGACGTTGTATTCAACGAGGCACAGGCAACACGGTATCTTAATGCAGTGAAAGTTTCAAGGGTGGTCTGTTTGATTAAAAAAGGATGAACTTCCGGTCATGTTGTTGCAGATGGCAGTGCCTCTCCATGTGTCATCCATAGTATTGGGCGTTCGCAGCTGTTAAAGGGCATGATGTTAAGAAGAATTCCATTTATTCAAAATGACAGTCACAATCGCATTATTTATTTTGCCGCCAACCGGTTTCAACCCGCGATGGGGTCATCTTCAGGACAATTTACACCATTTGGTCGTTCTCTGGAGCCGTCACCCTGCCTGTGCATAGTTACCAACAGTGCACAGGCAGGGTGACGACTCCAACGAGCGACCAAATGGTGTAAATTGCCCTGAAGATGACCCCATCGCGGGTTGAAACCGGTTGGCGGAAAAATAAATAATGCGATTGTGACTGTCATTTTGAATAATTGATTATAAGTAAATTAATCGCTGTTTATCTCCATACGACTATGTAAGGCTGCATCATCAGGTGCAACCTACATGATAAAGAGACTTATACATTGCTTCAACTTCGTGGATAATGAAATTAACGAAGGTGACATCTAAAATATACACATAATGTTAAAAGGTCATAGGTAATCCATCGTCCTCGTCGAGATATATCACTCAGAGAATATTGTCGCTTTGTATTGGCGAACAAAGGGTCCCTTGTTTTAAAATTTGCCTCCCTCTAAAAGAAGAAAATATATATTATGGAAAGAGGGCGCCAAATTAAAAAAGAGAAGAAACTGGATTGGCATTTAAAATAGTCTCTACTAGAACGATTAGTCGGTGCCCAATGGAAGTTACTGTACGGAATCGTATAAGGTGGCAGTTTGTTAAAAGTGGGATGGCACAGTGAGCCGATATTGGGAGGGGTAGAAGCGGCCCGGATAGGCAACAAGGACGGACTGGTAGGCTGGTGGAGCGGAGACTGTTCTGTGGACGGTGATAACGTCACGTGCTCATAACTAGAAGCGCAGGGTCACTCCCTTTACAAACCAGAATAACACTGATTTTTATGACAGACTAATACTTAATCGTATAAACAGTCGGACTAAGCCAGAAAACTATTGTGCTTCAATTCCAGTTGATTATTCAAAGTGAACTGTTGTCATAAGAAATAGAAATATATAGGGCAGAACGGTAGGTTATTTCAGAAGAGACTTCAAGAGTACCTTGACTTAAATAATACCCGATCTGCATTAACAACGTGAAGCGGGGCGCAGCGTCACAAGCCCTTCAGAAAATTTAAAAATGCTTCATAAAAAAAGAAAAAAGCCACATTTTGAACATATTAAAGGAAGTAGAAAGTTTTAGGTACAAAAAAGAAAATGCACAGTTGATGTTGAATGATCAGTTACAATTAAAGCACCATTGCATTCTAAGTTTAATAGTTTATACGAATAAGTACTTGTATGTAGTGAAATTCGGTATTATTCTCGCTTCTAAACGGAGCGATCCAAAGCTCCTAGTCATGAGATCGTCTCCACTCCACCAGCCTTATTGCCTGTCCGGGCCGCTTCTATCTTTCCCAACACCAGGTTGCTCTGCCGTTCCTCTGTTAAGAAACTGCGGAGACCCGTGTTGTGTGGTACCTGCCAAATGTTGTCCAGGAAATCGACAGATGTATAAGGTTCTGTGATGCTATGGGGAGGCCTCAGTGTTGACAGCCATACGGATCTTGTCGTTGTTCATGTTCGCCTTACCGCCGGACAGTGATTCGAACAGACCTAGTCCGATCATACAGTGGCTCCTGCGTATGGTGGTGGCTCTGAATTCCTTCTAATTCCCGGGCCTGTCTGACGAGCGCCAGCAGGGACGCCTTGCGAAACTTGGACGTTGAAGTTATGGAACGGCCAGCGGCGAGTCCCGAGCTAAACCCCATCGTCCATATGTGGGACATGCTTGACAGACATGTTCGTGGGCGTCCTGTCCCACCGCAGACTCTCCAAGAACTCTCACGGGCTCTCGTTGAAGAATGGGGACGGATACCATGGGGTGACCTCCGTAGACTTAACACGGATCATGCTACATAGGTTAAGGCATTGGTAAACGCTTAAGGAGGGCATACACGTTACTGAAACTCTCAAAGTCCAATGAAAAGCACCCAGGATGACGGGATGAATGATTGTTTCCATTCGGTTTTCGACACCTGTCGGACATTTCAGGTCTTTTTATGTGAAAGATCGAGGATGTAATGATGTTTCGTTGTGAACTTAATTGGTGAAAGGTAGTAGGAGTAATCCACTAAATTACAGACCATATCCTTAACGTCGATATGAAGTAGGATTTTGGAACATATATTGTGTTCGAACATTATGAATTACCTCGAAGAAAACGGTCTATTGACACACAGTTAACATGGGTTTAGAAAACATCCTTCCTGTGAAACACAACTAGCTCTTTACTCACAGAAAGTGTTGAGTGCAATTGACAAGGGATTTCAGATCGATTCCGTATTTCTGGATTTCTGGAAGGCTTTTGACACTGTACCACACAAGCGGCTCGTAGTGAAATTGCGTGCTTATGGAATATCGTCTAGGTTATGTGACTGGATTTGTGATTTCCTTTCAGGGAGGTCACAGTTCGTAGTACTTGACGGAAAACATCGAGTAAAACAGAAGTGATTTCTGGCGTTCCCCAAGGTAGTATTATAGGCCCTTTGCTTTTCCTTATCTATATAAATGATTTGGGAGACAATCTGAGCAGCGGTCTTAGGTTGTTTGTAGATGACGCTGTCGTTTATCGACTAATAACATCAGAAGATCAAAACAAATTGCTAAACGATTTAGAAAATATATCTGAATGGCACGAAAATTGGCAGTTGACCCTAAATAACGAAAAGTGTGAGGTCATCCACATGAGTGCTTAAAGGAACTCGTTAAACTTTGGTTACACGATAAATCAGTCTAATCTAAAAGCTGTATATTCAACTAAATACCTAGGTATTACAATTATTAACAACTTAAATTGGAAAGAACACATAGAACATGTTGTGGGGAAAGCTAACCAAATACTGCGTTTTATTGGCAGGACACTTAGAAAATGTAACAGACCTACTAAGGAGACTGGCTACATTACTCTTGTCCATCCTCTTTTAGAATACAGCTGCGTGGTGTGGGATCCTTACCAGATAGGACTGACAGAGTACATCGAAAAAGTTCAAAGAAAGGCAGCACGTTTTGTATTATCGCGAAATATGGGAGAGAGTGTCACAGAAATGATACAGGATTTGGGCTGGACATCATTAAAAGAAAGGCGTTTTTCGTTGCGACGGAATCTTCTCACGAAATTCCAATCAGCAAATTTCTCCTCCGAATGCGAAAATATTTTGTTGACACCGACCTATATAGGGAGGAACGATGGCACGATAAAATAAGGGAAATCAGAGCTCGTACGGAAAGATATAGGTGTTCATTCTTTTCGCGCGCTGTAAGAGATTGGAATAATAGAGAACTGTGAAGGTGGTTCGATGAACCGTCTGCCAGACACTTAGATGTGATTTTCAGAGTATCCATGTAGATGTAGAAGGTATAATTTGATAACAACTCAATCCTCAATTATTGCTCAATGGAGTATGAAAAATGTTCAAAGTCATATTCCTCCAGTTCTTTGCACCTTTATGACGACTATTGTATGTATTTGTGAATGATTATGTAATTCTTGTGTAAAATAGTGTATCTATCGTATATTGTGTTTGTCTTGGATGTTCCACGCCCTCAGCATTTTCCATATACGAGCAATCAGTTTACTATACTAAAAAAGTTCGATTTTTATCAATGGAATCCAAAAATGAGGAAACTTCGAGAATTCTAGATTGTCGAAACCTATCAAAGAGCTTGATAACTATGTTGCTAGAAAGGCACAAAATATTTGTGCCAGTTGAAAGCTGTGTCGAGCTACAAAATGTCGCAAACTGGTAAACATGCTATACTTTTATAGAATTTGCGTATATTTCCGGTTGTGTAGTTAGAAATATTTTGAAATATTTCAATGTGCGTTGAAAATGGTGAAATAATAGAAGCGACGCTGATGATGATCCATTCAACAAAAAACTTCTACTTGACATCTTAAGTTACTCGATGAAACTTAATTTCTACCGTTTTGAGAAGATATATATTTTTATGTTCAGGATTGGTTTTATTTTACCTTTAGAGTGTGAGAGGAAGAGTATTTTTCTTTCTGAAATGACTGCTCTCATTGTTAGACGGTATGATGCATTTTAACGATTGAAAGTATGGCATGCAATTGAACAGCGCAGACTTCCAAGAAGAAAACTAAGGTGCAGCCAGGTACCCTTGACACTAAAAAGCATGCAGTATAATAGCGAACATCGACTTTCCTTTTACTACCTACGTGACATTCTTGCGAAAGCTTCCGGCTGCAGGCTAATAACCTCCGTTTTATTGTTGGTTGCGCCAGTTTATAGTATGCGTGAGTATGATGTCATGTTTCTAGGCGGCAGACAGAAAGCCATTAGTAGCTATGTGGAAAGAATATACACACCGTTCTCCCGTAAAGTTCGGAGGCAGATTTTATTCCTGGCGTATAAGCGACGTCAGCACAGTGGTACGGTGTCAGCTTGGATTAACAACTATAAACAACAAATGTGTATTCGTCAAATGTTAAGCTATTGGACGAGCGACCATAGTGGCTCAATGTTCTTTTGTCACAAATCGTAATGGAGCAACTTCTCTGAATCATGTGTCCAGAGATTCTCCAGAAAGTTCTGAAGAAGAGAGTGTGCAAAATTTGTTTCGCGCACCTTGACTCGCGAACGAAACCAACGACGTGAAGGCGTCTGCCGCCATCTGAATGAAATGCAAAACGCGAGAAATTCTTTTCCCGAAAACATCATCACGGATGACGAGACTTGGTGTTATCAGTGCGAATCTACCACAAAAGACAAAGTGGAGAATGCGTCTCTAGTGGTTTGCCAAGACCGACGAAGGTGCGAATGTGACGCACGAGTTGAACAGTATTCCAAGTAAGGACTTTCCTGACATTTTCACGTAGTTGTTCGAACGTTCCGTTCGTTTTGGTTAAGTGTTACGGGGGGGAGGAGAAGGAGAAGAGACTATGGCGAATACCTGAAGCGCTAAAATCACCGTTTTAACTTTTCTCTATTGTTTATTAATGCAACCTTGAAACTTTTGAGATCGACGGCTGTGAGAGGGGGATGGGGAGAGGTTACACAATGCAAGCAGCCTAGATATCGTACAAGCAGATTTTGTGATCATACACCGCAATCCTAACTTTGCAGTCAAGAGACAACGTACTCGTTGTTTGGCAAGTGGTAGCTTACTTTAAATGTGAAGTCCAAGGTAATGCGCCCCAGTACGAAAAAAATCGTGTGGTATTTCAGTCCAGACAGTAATCTGGCTCTCGAGTTGGCGACCTCAATAAAATATCTGGGGACGCAGTAACAATGTGAGGTGCACGTATGAAAACATTTTTAAGGAGGGCAAATGGACGAGTCAGATTAATTAGGAGAATTCTGAAAGGGTGGTGTTGCTGATAGTAGACAATGGGCAAGACGCTGGGAGAACTAGTCATGAGTGCTGCTCGAGTGTTTAGGATCCTCACCAGGTCACGTGGAAGTAGTGGGCTGATGGAACTCAAAAGCCCCAAGTGGAACGCGCAAGGGAGTGGCAAATAATGGCACACGGCACCCATCTCAATACTGCGGAGAATGTGCGTAGTTGTAGACGCGAAGTTCACGCAAAAGGAGTTCTTTAGTGACACTTAAGATCTTTCTTTTTAGTTCTGTTGCCATTTACTTTGTTCTAAAACTATCAGATATCGTTGACACTCGTTGGCGTTCTTTCTGTTAGCTGCAGTTACAGACCACGTTGTTAATCATTAGAAAAGTTTGAGCCTTACGTTAACCATATCCAGTAAGAGCAATGGTAAAAGGAGAAGCTATCTAAAGTGACTTTTTCATAAATTTTAAAGTTTTAGCCAATTCTACTTGCAAATGACGTAAAAAAATAAAATTATGTGTGATTCATACCGAGAGGTCTTGGGTGCTGTATGGAGAACAAAACACTACTACTTGCGTTAATCGGGGAACAAAAATCAGGAAATTATGTAGGCTAAACAAATGGAGGCCGGCTTTCCATAGGCTGTCGCCAGATTCGCACTTCTTCTGTCTACATCTCCAGCATGTAGGCCACGTTACCAGAAAGTACTTTGCGTACCACTGTCATGTCCCCCTTTTATGTTCTAGTCACGAATAAGAATGAGTCGTTGACAAGCCTCCGTTCGAACTCGAATCTCTCTAACACTCCATTCTGTACGCTAGAGTAGAACATCGCAAATTTTTAAATATAAAAAAAACAAAAATTTTTAAAAAATTACGCTGCATCATAATAAAACATCAAAACGACTATACCACTGTCGACTGGAACCTCTTGATAGCCGTCCTCTTCAGAGTGAGTAACTATTAAATTTTGAGGATGGTCTTCCTTATACAGCGTTCAAATGGTTCAAATGGCTCTGAGCACTATGGCACTCAACTGCTGAGGTCATAAGTCCCCTAGAACTTAGAACTACTTAAACCTAACTAACCTAAGGACAACACACACATCCATGCCCGAGGCAGGATTCGAACCTGCGACCGTAGCGTTCGCGCGGTTCCAGACTGTAGCGCCAGAACCGCTCGGCCACCAGCGTCTTATTTAATTTGTCAGGGGACCACCGACGTCACATTCTGGTATGCTACTGGACAGTTTGAAGGAAAAAGTAAAGGCTGCTGTAAAGAGGTGGCTATATGGTATAGACTATGGTGCTACTCTGGAAAACGACTGGTAGGCAGTAGCGAATCGTCAACTTGTACTCAAGAATAATTTTAATAAACATTTTTGGAACAGTGTTAAAAAATTAAAAAAAAATTTCTTTTTAAAATTAAGTCTTGATCACAGCACGTATGCTGCAAGAACATAGGTGACCGGTTTCGGTCATATCACATGATCATCATCAGATTCATGGCATCCTTCGAAGATGGTAGGTAGAGCACTCTTCTCAGCTGCTGCGATGTCAACTCATCGTAGCAGCTCAGAAGAGTGCTCCACCTGAGTGATGGTCATGTGATATGACCGAAACCGGTCACCTATATGCTTGTAGCATACGTGGTGTGATCAAGACTGAATTTTAAAAAGAAAAATTTTGTACTCAAAAGTTGGCTTTTCCTGCAGCTAGACGTTGCCGCACGGCAGTTGTCTTATGGCTGTTTGTTTACACTGTTGAATCTGCGTCATGTGGAGCTGATGGCAGCCGAAGACGCGCCTCCCCTTGGTTGAGATCGCTGGGAGCCAGGCAGTCGGTAACTTGTAGGCGTCCTTCCTGTTCATGCTGTTGAGGCGTTTAATTATTTCGGTAACCCCTCTTATTTTTTGCTGCTGCATCCACGGCTGCCGAACAACCACGTGAGGTACTTGAAAATTAATGGATGCGGTGGTGTTTCGCTGTAGCTGATTTGTTGCGGACGTACCGTTCGTTCTGTAGCACGCGAGTGCTGATTTGTCTCCCTTCCCGGTTTCGCCAATACAGACTTTGTGTCACTCAAATCGAAGTTCGTAGACGCGTACAATGCGGATGGCATTTGCTGAATCATTCGTGGGCCTTGACAGATCTCGAATTGTACTCAGACACTGAACGTGAAAGTCTACGAACTATGTTTGCAGTTATACCTGACTAGCGAACCCGGCAATGCATCGAAACTGCTAAATATAGGAATTGGATACAAGACTGATTTCCTTTTCTCCGTTCATCTCCCCCCCCCCCTCTCTGTTCATCTCCTCTTCACACCCCTTCCCCTCCCTCATCTGTGTGGCCTTGAACCTTGTTTATTGTTGTTACGAAGGAAATCTACATTGGGGAGTGAAGTCGCTTAAAATGGATAAATCGTTTGTGTTCATTAGTACACGGACTGTGAGAGAGGCTTCTCCAGTTGCTCTATCTGTGAGAATAGTAGCTTCAGTGACGTAGCTTCAATCTGTGAACGGGTAGGATTACAAAGTTCGCCATAAATACAGCTTTCCTGTATTCTGTTTAAGCCGACTGCAACGAAGAAATCAAATCAGCAAATTGCTGTGTTTGTGTATGTAATTTTTGTGTTAAATTATATATAAGGAAAGAGACTATATACGGGAGAAGTGATCTGTCTATGGTTTAAACACGCTGCTATCGCAGTTAAGACTAACTGCGATAAGGAAACCAAACAGCACATCCCACAATATAGCAGTTTATTTCTCGCAGTCGGATATATACATATAGATTTGCTGTGTCATATTCTGACATGTTATAGACATGCGCCTCTAGTTCAAGGACTAGGAAAAGTGAGGCACCACTTCTTCTTCGTTTGCCTTTTTTCTATTCCTTTGACGGGTTTGACATTGCCAAACGAGTTTTGACAATCTTATTGGTAGATGGTACCCGGGTGCCCTTCCTGATGTCACCACTGCCCCCGGAAAGGAATCTGTGTACCCCATCTTTTTGCGCCTCGAGTAAATGAATGCTGAAGTGCGAGAATGTTTTCTAAATGTCAGCGCAGTGAATGTCTCAGACGGAATGTGGGTACCAGGCCACTATTCACCTATTTGAATACGGGGAAACCACCTAAAACAATATCGTGGCTGGCAGGCTCACCTGTTCTCGTCGTTAATCTGTGAGGCGAATTATGTACGGGATAGGCTCGTGAGGAACCACTTAGTTTGGGAAAACTCCCAGATTTTTCTTCATATACTTTTAATTTTACTTTGCGGTATTTGAACGTAGAACTGTCACAATTTTAGAGATTTTAATGAACGCTAGCTCTTTTTCTCATTATAGTTTCTGAAGTTGGGTAGTGTAAAGCTGGACCACAAGACTGTTAAAAACGTATTCCTTTATTCAGCCTAAAAAATGTAAGTGATAGGGGAGGTGACAGTAAGTCGGCCGAAGTGGCCGTGCGATTCTAGGCGCTGCAGTCTGGAACCGCGAGACCGCTACGGTCGCAGGTTCGAATCCTGCCTCGGGCATGGATGTGTGTGCTGTCCTTAGGTAAGTTGCGTTTAACTAGTTCTAAGTTCTAGGGGACTAATGACCTTAGAAGTTGATTCCCATAGTGCTCAGAGCCATTTTTTGGAGGTGACAGTAAAAGTACGAATTTTTGGATTTACTACATATTTTTCAAAATAACGCACTCAGCACCTACTCTGATATCTTTACGGCATTGTGTAATAGTTTGACACCCAATTATTATTATTAGAAGAGTAATAAAGGTTTTCCTAAAAATAGTTTTGCATACTCTTACCCAATGCTGCGGAATAATAGTACGTGGGTTTGGGGCAAGAGTACACAGTGCGTACTCATACCTCCAACTCAAGAAAATGAAATGAATTACAAACGGCCAGCCGCTGTGGCCGAACGGTTCTGGGCGCTTCAGTCTGGAACCGTGCGACTGCTACGGTCGCATGTTCGAGTCCTGCCTCGGGCATGGATGTGTGTGATGCCCTTAGGTTAGTTAGGTTTAAGTAGTTCTAAGATCTAGGGGAGTGATGACCTCAGAGACATTTGAACCAATTTTTGAATTACAAACAAATACATGGAAAAACAAATTAGCAGTTCTTTAATTTTCAGCGAGTTCAACAAGTAAATGTCATAATGAACCGAGAGTAAGGCCGTAAAAATGTTTCCCGAGGGATATGCGGATCTGCACTATTGCATGAAAAACCTGTTGTGAATCGGCCAAGGCGCTCACTACCTTTGCCAGTTTTAAGACTTTTTCTTAAGGCAACCTCTGAAAACCCAGTAGCTTTGGATGCTTGCCGTAGTGAGCTCTCATTTTCAATAGGGCCAAGAGCTTGATGGCAGAGTGGCTCTTTTAATAGCCGTCGAGTCGACGTTCTCGGTCGGTGTCTGGGGAAAATGGCGCTATGGAAGACGGATTATACTCGAAATGTGTTTCAAAAGGTACGTTTGAACAAAGCACTTCCCAAAGAAAGAAAAACTACAGAAAGGAAAAATTAAGACGATGAAGAAGCCGGCCGTGAAAGCCTACATAGGATGATTCGACGCCTCTACGGGGAGGAAATGTCAACTAAGGTACGACGACTGGAGAACCTACGCAAGAAGAAAGGTCAACAACTTCGCTCACTCACTTTTCTGCTACGCTGTCGTGATACCGGTATAGTTCCCAAGTTTTTAAAAGTGAGAAGAATGTTTCATTCGGCACAAGCTAACCGTATTTATTCTCGTATGGAACTGGCATTACTACGTGAGCGGATACATCAGACACGACGAGGACTGGCGGTATGTGATAGTCAACTGCTAAATCTTCATTTACTTATTAGCAATACTATGCAGTTTTGTCATTGGAACAAAGTTGACAGTTTAACATTTATATCTATGGAGATTAGTGCAGAAGTGTCTTCCAATAGGCAGAAGGAGAAGTTTGATCGTCTACAAGAGGGTCGACAGGAAACACCGATTCCAAACAATTCCCAAACGGTTATTAATTTATCGGAAAAAGAATTGTCTAAGGAAGAACTTTCTGTTCTGTCTAAAGGAGGGAATTTTGCAATCACTCCATCCAAGGTTCCTATGGAGGACATTATTGCTAATATAGAGGCAGGAATTCGTCAGTTACCATCATATTCTGCTGATGAAATTAGGATGGGAACCTCCAGGATATTACGTAAAGCTAAGCCACCCAGCAGCAATCTGTCTCAAGGGGAAAGGAAGGCATTGCGGGAGATCAATGCAGACAACAATGTTATTATAGATGCCGCTGACAAGGGAAATGTTACTGTTTTATTGAATACTGAGGATTATCACAAGAAGATCAGTGATCTCCTGGAACCCAGCACATACAAGAAGTTGAAAAAGGATCCCACAACGAATGTGCTGAATGCCACCAATCGTCTGATAAAACAGTCTTCCATTCCTACAGAAGTTAAAAAGTATCTTTGTAAAACGGAGGCTTATCCTCCGAGATTATATGGATTACCAAAGATACATAAGCCTGATGTTCCTTTGAGACCGATAGTCATCGCAATTGGAGCTCCTACCCAAGAACTAGCCAGACACCTTGCCTCTTTGTTACAATCTTACATAGGCAAAACTGAGAGTCATATTAAAAACTCTTTATACTTCATTGAGAAATTGAGGGAAATTACTGTCGGTCCTAATGACATCCTTGTCAGTTTCGATATAGTGTCTTTGTTCACTATGGTTCCAGTTGATGAAGCTCTCTCTCATATAGCCGATATGTCCCCTACTGATATAGTGGTCTTGTTCCAACACTGTCTATCCTCGACCTATTTTCAGTACAGTGGTGAATTTTATGAACAGATTGATGGGGTAGCCATGGGAAGCCCCCTAAGCCCCGCAATTGCGAATTTATTCATGGAATATTTTGAACATCAAGCACTGCAGTCGGCCAAATAAAGCCCCTCGAAGTGGTATCGGTATGTGGATGATACCTTTGTAATATGGAATCATGAGGAAGAAAACTTGAATGATTTTCTGGTGCACTTAAATAGCATCAACCCAAAGATCAAATTTACTATGGAGAAAGAGAAGAATGGACAACTTAACTTTTTGGATGTATCAGTTATCAAACGGGCGGATGGGACCTTAGGCCATAAGGTCTACAGGAAAGGTACACATACTGATCGCTACCTCCATAAGAACTCAAACCACCACCCTAGGCAAAAGAGGGGGGTCATGAAAACACTAGTGGATAGGGCCAATAATATTTGTGAACCAGGCTACTTACAAGAAGAACTAAACCATTTACGAATGGCTTTTGCGAAAAATGGTTATACGAAAAACGAGATTAACTGAGCACTTCACCCCAGTAGAAAAATGCCTAAAAATAGGAGACAGCAACAACCATCAGCTGGAAAAGTATTTCTTCCGTTCATCCATAACATCACGGATCGCATTGGGAAAGTACTAGCCAAGTTTCAGGTGGAGACTATTTTCAGACCTAATAAGAAAATTAGTGAATGCCTAAGATCAACAAAAGATGCTCGTCACCCCCTAGCCACCCCAGGGGTATATAAAATTCCGTGTAGTTGTGGCAGGGTTTACATAGGAACAACAAAAAGAAGCATCAACACACGGTTGACGGAGCACAAAAGAAACTGTCGCTTGGGACATATCGACAAATCGGCAGTAGCGGAACATGTTTTTAAGGATGGAGATCACGAAATAAAATTTGGTGAGACAAGCGTGCTAGCGAGGACGTCGCATTATTATACACGTATGTATAGTGAGGCAATTGAAATCCACAAACATCAATACAATTTTAATCGTAAAGAAGAAGGATTAAAATTGGATAAGATATGGCGGTCGACGTTGCATCAATCACGTGACAATCGATTGCCTGCAATCGAGAGAACAGACGATAGCCAGAGATAGCTACACATCGACGCCACGTGACGTGCGGTGGCGCCCTCTACGATCTCCATATAAGCGGCGGCCCCAGCTCCTAGCAGCCAGTCGTCGACTCACCTCGGAAAATGCTCTCCGTAGTTGAGAACGAAACGTCAGGGAGAAGAAGTTCTACAGATCGACCACGGCAACTTAGTCCGGAAGTGTTTACTGATGAAAATTAATTTAAGTTGTCTAAAATGAATAATGAGGCACCTAAGGGAAATAAACACCAACAAAAAATACTTAAATACGCTATAAGGGACTACACAAGTACAGGTCGTGGGATAAAAGTAAATAGTTTCTCGATGAGGTAAAAGTACGCCCTATGAACTTTTACTACAATAGACCTGCACACTTTTATACCCGTTCCGCTGTTTCCTTTCTCGGCAGTCTACAGGTAACATGCACAACTAAAACCGAAGGAGATCAAGGAGGATACTGAAATCTTATACATTGATGACGGTTCTGGTAACATCTTTATCTAGTTTTTAAACAGATTTATGTTCACATAACACTCAATCGAAACTATACAAATTTTGGACAGAAAACGTACTAAAGTGACTCAACGTATTTTCTCCAGCTGTAAGCGTCGGACTGCCACGGGATTCCAGAGGAGAACTGAGGTGATGACGACTTATGAACAGCCTGGTGGGAAGAAGATGAACTTCTGCTATATGGACGTGAAAATTTGATGCGCATGTTTGTCCCACGCGTACTTTTACCCCACCTACTAAACATGTCAGTCATTTTTCTATATAGATATAATTGATTTTTTTAAACAATAATAATTTTAGGTGGGCAAAAAAGTGACATGACGAGTGTGTACAGTCACTTACCGGAGACAGGACGTAATGTTACCATAAAACGATTTCACACAGCATTAGCAGCAAGAATAGTATGACAAGTCAATTTAGTTCTTCCATTCTGACGTGAGACCGAGTGGCCTGCAACTTGATACTGTTAAACAGTGGTCCTGCGACCATTTCCGTAATGTACTGAAACCTCCGGTTTGCAGCACGCGAGTTTGTGTAACCATGTGTGCTGTTAGACGTTCAGGTTTTTATTTCGAGTATTTACTGCAATGCGAATATCAATCTGGGTACTGGAAAGTCATCGCCCCGCACTGCTATTTAGTGAAAAAAATTCGGTGTTACCGAGTATCGGATCAGATCTGCGGCAGCATTCAAGATTTCCTTGCAGGTAGAAAACAACACGTCTCTCTTAACGGGACAAAATCTACAGTTGTAACGGTAATTTCAGGAGGACCATAAGGAAGTGTGATAGGACCGTTACTGTTTAGAATGTATGTAAATGATTTATCACAAAACGTCCGAAGCTCCATAATGCTGTTTGCAGATGATACTGTTGTGTGTAAGATGGTAGCAACGCCTGAAAACTGTAGCGACAAAGAGACCTGCAGATGAATGCAGGGACTGGCAGTTGACACTGAAAGTAAATACATGTAACGTACTGCGCATACATAGCACTAGAAACTCACTGATGTACAACTCTGGAAACACTACCTACCGTAGAATGTCTAGCAGTAACCCTTCGGGGCGACCTTAAGTGGTATGGCCACATAAAAAAATAGTAGGAAAAGCAGATGACAGACAGATCCACAGGAAGACAGGTTCGCAGGAGTAGTGTTGGAGATCACAAAGTGGTTTACTATTGAAATTCCGACAGAATACGTTCCGAAAAGAATTGGACAACATATTACTTCCGGCCCCCCTCCCCCCCTCCCCCCCCATAAGTCTCGCGAAATCACCGCAATAAGCCGGCCGCTGTGGCCGAACGTAACGTGGATATCTGACTTAAATAATAAATACAAAAACTTAAAACACTGGTGTAATTATCTAAAAATTTTTAAAATAGGAAGCGGCCCGTGTGGCCGAGCGGTTCTAGACGCTTCAGTTCGGAACCGCGCTGCTGCTACGGTCGCAGGTTCGAATCCCTCCTCGAGCATGGATGTGTGTGATGTCCTTAGGTTAGTTAGGTTTAAGTAGTTCCAAGTTCTAGGTGACTGACGACCTCAGAAGTTAAGTCCCATAGTGCTCAGAGCCTTTTGAAACATTTTTGATTAAACTGAAGTGACGTGCTTGTAGGCGACAGCCGTACCCTGTCTTGTGTGACTGGATAGGTCAATATTGTGCCTAGCTCATTCAGAGAAGAAGGTGAAATCTAAATACGAAAGCAATCATCGGAGTGCCTACGTCGACGAAGCGCGCATTGTCAGCAATCATTTGAGTTTGAATGGGGCAGAGTGGTCGGACTACTGGACATTAAAATTGCTACACGACGGAGATGACGTGCTACAGACGCGAAATTTAACCGACAGAAAGAAGATGCTGTGATATGCAAATGACTAGCTTTTCAGAGCATTCACACAAGGTTGGCGCCGGTGGCGACACCTACAACGTGCTGACAACCGGTCGTGCATCATCCTGCTGAAATGTAGGGTTTCGCAGGGATCGAATGAAGGGCGGAGCCACGGGTCGTAACCCATCTGAAATGTAACGTCCACTGTTCAAAGTGCCGTCAATACGAACAAGAGATGACCGACACGTGTAACGAATGGCACCCCATACCATCACGCCGGGTGATACGCCAGTATAGCGATGACGAATACACGCTTCCAATGTGCGTTCACCGCGATGTCGCCAAACACGGTTGCGATCATCATGATGCTGTAAACAAAACCTGGATTCATCCGAAAAAATGACGTTTTGCCATTCGTGCACCCAGGTTCGTCGTTGAGTACACCATCGCAGGCATCCTGTCTGTGATGCAACGTCAAGGGTAACCGCGGCCATGGTTTCCGAGCTGATAGTTCATGCTGCTGCAAACGTCGTCGAACTGTTCGTGCAGATGGTTGTTCTCTTCCAAACGTCCCCATCTGTTGACTCAGGGATCGAGACGTGGCTGCACGATCCGTTACAGCCATGCAGATAAGATGCCTGTCATCTCGACTGCTAGTGATACGAGGTCGTTGGGATCCAGCATGGCGTTCCGTATTACCCTCCTGAACCCACTGATTCCATATTCTGCTAACAGTTATTGGATCTCGACCAAAGCGAGCAGCAACGTCGCGATACGATGAACCGAAATCGCGATAGGTTACAATCCGACCTTTATCAAAGACGGAAACGTGATGGTACGCATTTCTCCTCCTTACACGAGGCATCACAACAATGTTTCACCAGGCAACGCCGGTCGACTGCTGTTTGTGTATGAGAAATCGGTTGGAAACTTTCCTCATGTGAGCACGTTGTAGGTGTCGCCACCGGCGCCAACCTTGTGTGAATGCTCTGAACAGCTAATCATTTGGATATCACAGCATCTTCTTCCTGTCGGTTAAATTTCGCGTCTGTAGAACGTCATCTTCGTCATGTATCAATTTTAATGGCCAGTAGTGTACAATCCGCCCTGTGGCATATGCCGTCATTGGATCAAAAGCGACGTCGTCTTTCCACGCGCACTACTTTCTTCCAGTAGTGTATGTATGCAAACTAGTATACAGCAGGAGAATAGTAGAACTGCTGTTCAATATTAGAAATAGAATTTACGATATCCTCGTAGAATCCATTCTGTACAGCTTTTCTTGTTCTTCTGCAAGTAGTTGCGGACGCACGCTGCTGTTTATAAAAAGGCTCGCCGTACTTGTACTTTCCCCCCCGGGCGAGTCACGTTTAATATTTATTATACTTGCACAGCCACCAGCTTTCCTTGATAGCGGGAGCCGCCGAGTGCAGTAAACGGCGCTGGAACCTATTAATCATTTATGCAGGCCCCGTAACACACATGCAAAGTTGTTTTTCACTCATTCAGCAGCTTCTTATTTTCGCAGCAAACGGGCTGTAAACTTCATTACGAAACCAGGCAGCACACTCCACGGATGCTTCAACGTGCTGTTTATGAACTTTTTTTCTTTGCGTAAATGGTTTCACTCACAATTTGTAAGCCACTTGCAAAACAGAGAAGCGGAACCCATTGAAAAGGAAAGAAGTGACGCCGTTGCCGAGTAAGTAGTAAACACATTTTTAACCTGATTCGTCTCACTAAAAAATACACACTACAGCTGATTTATACAGTCTACATTTGTGATGCCAGGTGACTCAACGCGTTCGGGCACCTGCATCCAGTTATAGCTGCCGTTGACGTGGCAGGTGGACGACAGTCATTACTGAATGATCAGTTTTGATACGGTACGATAAAACTTCAGCGCACCGACCAGTGAACCCCTCTCTTCAAGAGCTTCTCCCGCAGAATACTAGTGTCTGGATTTCAGACTTATCCTGATACACAGTTTTTGCTTATGATAAACACTCAGCACTGTGTTGAGCAAGTACGCTAGCGTGTTAATTACTTACTGTGTTCACTGGTTGCGGTGTGTGTACCGGGCACAATGAACAAAAACAGTACGTACGCATTAAGTTATTTTTCTTCTTTCATAATCATCAGCATTTCTGCTAGTTTTACTTTGTTTTCTGTTTCATGCTGATATTTTCTATGTATATTATACTCTTTGACTGTCTACAGTAAGTCTCCTTTCATAACCAAATTATTTACTTCGAAATAGCTTAGAATATGTCTCAGCAACTGTTTCTTCTGGAGAGATATTACAGATTTCTGTCCTTATGTCCTTCCTTTACTTCTTACTTTATCGGTCTATGTAACAATATATATCCTCCAATAAAACGAAGCAATGAGTAATCTCCAATGGACGCAGCACCAAACTTGTTCGGATCTTATAGTTTTCTAGTCTGAAGTCTCTCTTGGGATAAATTATTATTTTGAAGACAAAAAAGGACTGGAATAGTTATAGATATCTGGCCTTTTATGCTTGTGTGACGCCCAATTACTGTGATATCGTTAACATACAGAGAACATGGTATTAAGCCCACAATGCACGCCAGAATTAAACATTGCCGCGGTTGACATTTCTAGTCTCTTCGATTTACTAGCAGTATACTCCACTTCTTGGAAAGGCAAATGCCACTGTATTTGTTTCTAGACTTGCTTATTGCTCCAGTTGACTTCCCACCGGCTTCCTCCCACACACTGAAGTGCCTTAGAAGCAGCTACGTCACTGAATGATGTGTTCATGTGTGCCTTCATCCTGCGACTTGCTATGTTACGTTATTTTCCAGGCAGCCGACACATACTAGTCATCATCTAGTGCGCTATTGTGTGATAAACTACTTCTAATAACAGAGAAGAACACAAACTAATGCTGTAGGGAGACTTCATCCACTAGACGAAGAATATCGTTAGTAATGTATGTGACAAAGAGTGGAGAACCTCTAAAGTGACAAGCAGAAGACCTGTGCTATGGTACCACCAACTATAACAACAAAAACGTGGTACTATGGGTTTAGCCGGAAGTAGATATTATTAGTATATACATCCTGTATGATGTTTAATCGCGTACAATTCAAACGCCACGTCCTTCGCATAAAATTGTGCTGTTTTCTCTTTATAACTGTAGTGAACAAAAAGAGATACACCCCATTTTATAGTTTGCATAAGACGGAAGAACAACATATAGGCCTTTTTATAGAATATAACCGACCCGAAACATAAATTGCTGACTGCAGTCCCTATAACGTTAGCATCAAGAAACAGTTTACATATAGAATACTATATTTCTTGTACTATATAATATACATTTATCTAATATAAGGAATTATCTTAATGATACGATCTGATTGTACAAGTAAAAATTGCTATATTTCCTTCGATACAGAACTGTATCTATGGTATGTTGTTTTATCAGGTTTCCTTCAGACCTATCATGTATGGAAATGGCCGAAAATCACCAGAAAAACAAAATAAAGTACACGGTCCCCTCTCCATCCACACACACACACACACACACACACACACACACACACACACACACCCACGTGTACGATGAAGCGAACCACCAACTCTGTTACAGCCGCTCACGGTGCACTAAATTCCAGAACGTCAATATTATCGATCCCTTTGAGTATATGCAATATTTCGAGACGACTGTGTTTTCTGAACGGTACGACAGAAAAGCCTTTCTGAATCTGCATAATTTATGCTGTTTCTGATCACGTCGCAAAGATTGAAGCGTTTCCCTCGTCTGAGAGCGGGAAAGTAAAATCTTAGGCTGAATAAATTCTCGTGAACTGCACATGGAAAGCGATCGATGAGAGACGAAGAGTGCTTATCAAGAAGTGTTACCTGATTCGAGCTATTGTGAATCGCATCACCAGAAAAAACAGACATACAGAATGACATTTCAAATTTTTATCCTACATCACTCAGCAGAATAACGTCAGAGAGCTTTCTTCCATATGTCGGTGACAAATTTCCATTAATGACTTACGAACTTCAGACAGTAAGACTTCATCTGCCGGCGTTATCTTATAAATGAAAATATTTAAGTATTTTGACAGACAACTTGAACACGTATTAAGATGCCATAATATTGGCAAAATATTACGAATTTCCTTCAATTGCTCTAAGTGAACACCGTGATATTACTATTATTGTTATTATTACTACCACTATTATTATTAGTAAATTAAAAATGGCTTGATGTAACTTTAACTTTTTTAATGAAGTACTTGATAATAGAGATATCGTTCTTTACTAATGTGCATGTAACAAGAACACATTAAAAAGTATCCTGTAACAGCGCATATTCCGTATTTACCTGTTTCATTTATGACGGAAGAAACGTATTGTGGAATACATTTCTTAAGGATCAAGAATGAATTTGGTAACTGTATTGTGATAAATTAAAATTTACATATTTCATACCTTAGGCAATATTACGATCACATAAGTAATACTATGGGTAAGGCAGAACATTTGAAAGATGCAACAAATCCACGAAAGCGAGTGCCTACATTACGCTTGTCCGCCCTCTGCTAGAGTACTGTTGTGCGGTTTCGGATCTTTACCAGACAGGATTGATGGAGGACAGCGAAATAGTTATTATATCATTGCAAAACAGGGAAGAAACTGTCACTGGTATTATACGTGAGCTGTGGTGGCAATAATTGTAGCCAAACCTTTTTTCGTTGCGGCGAGTTCTTTTCGTGACATTTCCATCATGAACTTTCTCCTCCATATGCGAAAATAATCTGTTGACTCATACCTACAAAGGGAGAAGTGGTCATCGTAATAAATTAAGAGAAATCATACGTCGCACGAACATATTAAGTGTTCGTTTTACCCTTGTGCTTGTCGATAATGGAATGGAAGAGAAATAGTTTGAATGTGGTTCGCTCAACCTTCTGACATGCACTTCAATGTGAATTCCAGAGTAGTCATGTAGATGTAGATGTACATGTAAATTGGCTGTGCTATTTTACACACACACGTCTCATGAATACATGTGACTAAAATGGCGATTGTCCTTCAGGTACAATGTCCTTCTCTTAATATCCAAAACATTTTTGCCACCGTTTTCTAGATTTCCTGTAGAGTGCAAATTACAAAAGGATCTTTATTACGCCTTTATATTTCAGTTACATGAAACTCTCAAGAACCATTTTGAGGAGACTTTTCATTGAAATTGAAATGTCAAAAACTAGAAACGGACGTGGTTTGTCTTCATTGGCGGGATTTACTTACACAAATTTATCAAGCATTATGAAACTGACATTGGCAACCAAAGAACATCCGAGTTACGAAACCATGTGAGCACTTCCAAAGGCCATTTCATCGTACCCATCCAATTATAGCCGGCCGCGGTGGTCTAGCGGTTCTGGCGCTGCAGTCCGGAACCGCGGGACTGCCACGGTCGCAGGTTCGAATCCTGCCTCGGGCATGGGTGTGTGTGATGTCCTTAGGTTAGTTAGGTATAAGTAGTTCTAAGTTCTAGGGGACTTATGACCTAAGATGTTGAGTCCCATAGTGCTCAGAGCCATTTGAACCATCCAATTATAGCTATTGAGCATGAGTCGACAACGTGAAGGAGTCATTTATAAACGAATAAGTGTAAGATTTAAACACACATATGGAGTGTTAAATTCAGAGTGGAGAACAGATAGCCGGTGTGTCTCGACGACGTGAAATGACCGTCTAGTGACGTGATAGAGGAAGAAATGAGAGTCAACATGGATGACATAGATCATCCAGTAGTACAGTCAGAGTTTAACAGAGCTTCGGAAAACTTGCATTAAATAAGGCGGAAGACATATATAACGCGATTTTGAAATATCTGAAACCATTGGTGGTCGTGGAACCCAAGTGACTATTCAAGTTTGTGTGTAGAATGTAAGAGACCGGAGATATACCATCAGACGTCTGGAATAATATCATCCACACAGTCCCAAAGATGGTATGGACAGATAAGTGCGAAAACTATCGTCCATTTAACTTAACAGATCATGCATCAAAGTTTCTGACAAAAACAATACCAGAAAAACAGAAAAAAAAGTTGAGTATCTGTTAGGTGAAGATCGCTGTGAATTTAGGAAAAGTTAAGACACCACAGAGGCAGTCTTGACGTTGCGCTTAACAATTGAGTCTAGACACGTTCGGAGGATTTGTCAACATTGAGAAAGCTTTAGAGAACGTGAAATGATACAAGATGTTCGAAATTCTTTGAAAAAGAGGTTTAAGCTATAGCGAAAGACGGATAATATACAAGACCCAAGAAGGAACAATAAGAATGGAGATCGAGAATGAAGTGCTCTGATTGAAAAGAGTGTAAAGCAGTGATGGTGTCTTTCTCACTTACTGTTCAACCTACACATCAAAGAAGCAATGACGGAAATAAAAGAAAGGTCCAGCATGGGATTAAAATCCAGGTTGAAAGGATATCAGTGATAAGATTCACTAATGAAGTTGCTATCCACAGTGAAAGTGAGAAAGGACTAAAGACATACTGAACGGAATGGACAGTCCATTGGACACAGATAATGGATTGAAGCTAAACCGAAGAAAGACGGCAGTAAGGAGGAGGAGGAGAAATGAAGTAAGTGGTAAAAATCACATCAAAATTGGGGCTACGAAACAGACGAGGTGAAGGAATTCTGCTTACTTGGAAGCAAAATAATGCCTGGCGGACGAAACAAAAAGGACATAAAAAGCAGAGTAGTATCAAACGTAGGTCTTAATTTATGTAATACATTTCTGAGGATGTAAGTTTAGAACATAGCATTGTATGATAGTGAATTACTGACTGTCGGAAAAGCAGGAAAGAAAAGATACGAATGTTTGAGACTTGACATCACAGAATGATGTTGAAAATTAGGCATACTAATAAGAAATGGGAAGATTCTCGCAAGGAACTGATGGAAAACGCTCACAAATAAAGAACTGGATGATAGAACATTTGTCAAGACATCATGGAGTAACTTCCATGGTGGAACGCGTCGGTCTGTTTTGTACTGATTCGTTTAATTTTTATTTCTACTCTTTAATTCATTTTTCGCATCTGAGAAATTCCTGTACCGATTAAATGCATCAATGCTGATTACGAGCAATCTCAGTGATTTCAACGATTAAGTCATCGGTTCTCATTTTATTTTTTTATCCATCCGCAGTAGCTGTTGCATGTGAAACTTTTCTGTAGCCGCATGGCTGGATCGCGTAGGAAGGGACAGGTAGGGCTCGGTGACTTCAGGATACGGGGTACTTTTCCGGCTCAATATTATGTAAAAATCAACAGCTATTTCTTTCAGGCACTGTTTTACAGATTTTTTGTTGATATCAGGTAATGCAGCACACTTTCTAAACAAATCACAAGTATTTTGAATATTTTTGAATCTGCTTAGGGTTATTAAAAAAATTACAAAGAAATTGATGCAATTTTTTTTCCAAAATCCTTCCTCAAATTGAGGTACCATTTAATCCAACGTTATACATTCGAAGGAGACCAAATTTTTATCAGACATGCATGAAAAGATGGCTGAGGTACTAGACCTATTTAATTCCACCTATTATGTATATTACAAGGATAAAAATATCACATTTTAATTTTTATAATTTCTTTCCTAATGAAAATGTTATTTTCTATAATTTAGTTGATTCTGTTATAAAGCTTAGGTTTACTACATGAGTATGGACTATTGCAAGTTACAGAAAAAAATTAGAGCAATGCTTTATAAACTTTAGGAAATATTTGTACCTGAATTCTGAAAAATATAACCTGGGAGAAATTGCGAATGAAGATATGAGTCCAATTAAACTGCGCCTCAGAACATTCCTGAAACATAGTCTTCATCCTGCAGCATTTCTTCATCTTCAAGCTTCCTCTTGGCATTCCTTTTAACACTTCTTGCTTCTTTGGTAACTTGAAGAGCCAATCTTTAAGCATCATGCACTTGTTGTCTGTCACACGCAAGCAATTGATCTTCCTTATTAGAGCGACATTTCATGTCTACATTTCTCAGGACTTCCAACCTTCCTATCATCCCATCATTGAAACATATCACTGCATCTAGTACACCAACTTTTAATGGATTTAGTCCCACAAAAATATTCTTCGGTAATCTTTCCCATATGCAATGGTTGAAACTTTCATTAGTATTCTGAGTGCCCCCATGAAGACATTTACAAAGCAAAACAGGGTCACTCAGGTATCTAAAAATTGGTTTTATTTCATTCCTAACAGGCTCAGGAAGGGAATGCTTATGACGGTATATCTGACCACTTTCTTTTGCTTTTTAGTAACCACACCAAGAATCTGCTCCTTTAGGGCAAAGTCCCTGAACAGGGTGGTCATCTGTGGACAACTTAATGAAAGTGGGTGACCCATACAGCTTTGATGATTGCTGTAACATCACTCAGAGGTGTAGTTCGTCTAATGACCAGTCCGTAATAACTCTGAAAAAGGTCTATTTCAGTTTCTGTCAATCTGCCTCGGCCAGACAGAGATTTTTCATCAGATAGCAACTTTCCTTTCATTTCCTTCGTAGCTTCTCAATCTAGCACCCATTCTCTTTTGCACATGTCCGCAACACTCCAGTTTTGTTACCAAGGACTCACCATAAACATTGAACCCATTAATTTTATTGAAAGCTTTAGAGTCCCCATCGCCTAGGTACTTCGTATATCTAACTTTATAAACGGGCACCCACCTCCGTAATATAACTCTGAATATAACTCCTCTGTAACCATCGTAATTCTTAGAACGCTGATGTTCAATATGTCCTTCAGTGTTACCATGGCAGGTGTGGCAGTACTTATATTAGCACTCAACAATAACAACTTTTCCATTCTCCAGATAAGTAGCACTTACAACACCATTCAAGGAACAATGTCCTCGACGTTGCCATGTCCCATCAAGTGCAACAGCAATGTCCCAGGTTCCACTAATATGTACAGTTTCTTCTACTGCACGTTTCATCGATGCTTTAGACGCAACCGTCAAGGCACCTAAAAGTATTTATATGTACTTGCTGAACCTACTGGGTGGAGGAGCATGGTCCATCAAACTACAAAACGTTTGAGGAGCCTTTTTTCCTTTTCCTATTGCACGCATAGCATGCACTAACTTCAAATTCACATCATATGAATTGTGCTCAATGTTCTAAGTCATTTTCGAGGTAGATTTATTGCAGGATCTACACAGAACAATTAATATTGACGCTAAACCCTTCCTGCTACTTTGTTGTTCAGTTATTTGAGATAGCCTACAATATCACATTGTTTACACCTCAACACTTCCTTTATCAAAGAAGATAAGATACCCACATCAACAACAACAAATCCATTACAAACAGTGTCATTATTAACACAAAAATTTTAATTACCAGGAGGCGTATCATGTGGGAGTTTCTTCCCTGAAGAATTTGTACAAAGGTTACTTTCAACAGTGTGGCTTGTTTTGTTAGTGAACTGGTTACCGCGGAATTTCCTTTTATTGAATTTCTTGATGCGAGGCATAGTTCGTATTTATTGCACACTAAAGGATATGCACTTCCACAGATATATGTAGCACTTGGGCAACAAACATTCAGTAAGACGTGAAAAAACTGCTTCAGCGAAACAGAAGTAAATACTAGCAAAGATAATCATTTACAGACACTAGAAACCTGCACTGTTACCAACATTTACGATGTATCACAGGTTAAATCGCTGGAAACAGGAAGTTCATAGACCTTTTAGAAATAATACTGGTTTCTGTAACAGTAATAAAGGGGGCTTGGCGGCATACATTAATATAACTTTAAAATTTGGTATATGTAGCTCATTTTTCATTTGAAACCCTATAATGTATTTATCAATGTAATCGGGAAAGACTACAGAATTTAATAAATTCATAAAAAAATTCGAATTTTCCACCTTTTATAAGTACCCTGTATCCTTCAGAGCAGTCGCCGGGGAGTCGGTTTCTTTTCTAAGTGTAGTGCTACCGACAGTCGATGAGCACCATGCAGGACACGTAGGCCGCCGCTTGATTTGTTTAGGACAGGTGCTGAGCGCCAGCAGTTGCAGAAGTTTCCCTGAATACGATGGTCACCAAAGCTTGAGAGTACATCGACTCTACCTTAAAACGCCGGTATAGTGACGCATGACGAAAACTTGGTCCTGTGCAGAATACTGCTCATTTTTAGAAGCAAAAGTTATCCAGTCAGAGCACAGCTCTGTAGGATTAGGTTTGGTATCTGGTAGCCTTCCTAGAAAGCAAGAGAGTGGGCCATCACTTGTAGTTAATCATTCCTCTCTTTTTCGTGGGAAGATAAATAGCTGAGTGTGTTTTAGAATTTCCTTTCTCCTTTTGTGGAGGCGAGATGCCGTAAGCAGAGCACCGCGTCCATAACCACTCGTAGAAAACGCAGGCACGAGCTCCACTGCCCCCCCTCCCCCCTGAAAATTACGAGAGGGTGGGAGGCCGGTCGCTACCTGTAAATATTAAAGACACGAGAGAACCGCAGACTGGCCGAAATGAAACCATCTGTGAAGAATGGTAATTTTGTACGTAACTTTTACGAGCAGTGCTTGCGAAAACACGAGCCATTGGCTGGCTGATAAAACTTTTCCTGAGAGGGGAGTTTAGCAGATTTGTTACGATCATTATCGCTGGACAGAATTTAACGGAATCTTGCGAATGGCGAAAGACAGTTAATGTGAAATTCTGGGAGAACAGAGAGGATATAGTTCTGCCTAGCTCAGTGGAAACATATGGGTACTACAGCCCTGCAAGAACACTCTGTCTCTCCAGCTCTTCCCCTGACTTTGGAGCTGGGAGGTACTTCTGAGGGAGAACATGGCATATAACGACCAATCCATTGGCAGCCGTCCCCACTACTCCATCCTACCGTTTATATCATGGTGAGAATCTGCAGCACAGGCGACCGAAAATGAGAGTTATCACTCGTTCAGTAGTCGCGAAGTGTTAACTAACTTAGATTCTAGAATCACGATACTTCTGATTAGGTTTTTCAATGCTCGTTA